>NW_023994132.1:0-600000 GCF_015586225.1 Lucilia sericata | reverse complement strand
TTTAGGAAAAAAGGCAACCAAAAAATAACTAACTAAGAACTGTTAAATTTTTTTATGGTGCGCGTAACTAACAACATTGACTTAAATAATTTTGTTTAGTTTTTTTCTATATTTTTGTATATAATTTCTGGAAATGGTTTGTTTTATGATTATTACAACTAAAACAAAGTGGCCGCAAGGACGTTTAAAGATCAGAGGCATAAAAAACACTACTACTTACTTTCGACACACTCGGAAGGTGTTTGTATGTAAAAAAACAATAAAAAAAACACAAGAGACAACACTAGGCAGGAAAAAAAATGTATAATAATCATAAAACTGAAACGTATGTAGTTGAAGCACAAGATTTCATGATTCCTTAAGAAATAAAGTCAAAATCAACTAGATAAAGGAAACAAAAAATAACAACAAAACTAGAATTTAACAACTCTGTGTGAACGTGAGAGCTAAAAAATTGATTTTAATATTTAGAAAAGCAAAGGTAGTAAGTTGTAGTACATACTAAACACTTTTACTCATAAAGTACATGACTTTGATATGTAAACCATTCATTTCTTTTTTTTTTTTTTTTGTTGCTTCCCTGCTTAAGTGTTAGACAGTAGTTACTAGAGTGCGAGAGAGAGTGAACAGTAGATAGAAGCTGGATAATAAACACTCTTTGGCTAATTAACATGTGTATAAGCCGACAAAAAACCAACCAAATGTTTTAAAAGGAGTTGAATGGACAGACGAACATTATATCCTAAAACGTTTTACTTACAACCCAACTTTACAACCTTATTGACATAAGGTGCGTTTTTATGAGTCTCGTTTTTTCTTCTTCTACTGTCTGTAATTTAAAGGAAATTCGTGTAGTTTGAACTGAAAAAATAAAGATGCTGAGTTTTGTAGTTTTTACAAATGCGTGCAATATTCTTAAAAAGTCACTATAAACGTAGATTTTATGATTGACCTTTTTTGTTTAATACTGAATAATGTTGTTAAACATTTCTTCCCAGAAAAAGTAATAAATGTAACTGAATTCTTTAAAAAAAAATAAAGCGCGAAATTGTTTGATTTCCCTATAAATTCTGGGAATTTTTTCTAAGTTTGATACTTTAATTGAAATTTAAACGAATATAATTAGAACTAAGTCCGATTGTTTATTTACACTTTCTTAACAATATTGTTACTTTAAAGATCTACAGATTTTTATATTTTAAGATATTCCCAGCAAAAACTTGGTAATGACTTGCAATTGTAAGCACTTACCTATTAACATACTTTTCAATGACCACTACATATCGTTCTGATTACATAGAAGTACTTTAATAACATCTTATTAATAATTTCCAATTTATTAGTCAGCTTCTGCGTGAAGAAGCTGTATCGTTTTTCTTACGATTTACATTGACTAATTTTTCTAATTACTTTTAAGTGATTGTGGTAAGTAATTACCTCCAATGACATCACCATGTTAAAATAATGATTTAAAATACCTTACATGGTAATGAAAGTTTTTGCTTTGCTAACTAGTTTTAAGGAACAGTTTTAACTGATATGTAGTAGAAAAAAGAAGCATATTTAAATTGAATTTTAATCGAGGCACGGAGTTTTTAATATTGAAATAAAAATATATTATTGAAGGATTTAACGACGTTCAAAAAGCATTTAACTAAAAAATAATTTTAAATTTAATTGGATCATATTATATATTATTTCCTTTTCTCAAAAGAAATTTTAAATGTTTTTTTTTTCAGAATTGAATTCTAATTCGATATATGTAGCTAATTCGATATATGTAGCTAAGTCTGTCAGTCTGTTGAAAGGCGGATAAAGTTCTCTATTCATAAGCATTCCTAACTGATATTGTCCGATTTCCTGACCGATATTGTCCAATTTAAACAGTCATAAATATGATTGCAAAACATGAGCCGATATTTTTTACCCTAATAAGACCCCATATAAGATCCCGTTTAGACATTGGCTTTAAAATACAAGTCTAGCGATGAAATATAAACAAGTTTTGTAGGTATCAAAATCTTTACTTTTGCCTACACGACTAATGTTGAGGAATTCACTGAACCAATTGGGTGTTCTTCCCATCCATTTTTAATAATCATCAACTAAAGGAGGTTCCAATGTCAAATGTTAATACTTGGCAGTTGTCTGTCAATCCATAGATGATATTTATACGAGAAGATCTGATCTGATGATATACATACATATGGGCAATTCCATGAAATGGTAAACCACCACTGAAAAAATAAAACCCTTAAACTTCTGCATTTTTGAAGATAATTCAACAAAATTTGGTATATGATCTTTTGTAGCACCAAAGACGAAGACTGTTGAAAATTTATGAAATCGGTCTATTTTTACACCTCGCCGCCATACAAACGGTACCGAAAATGTCACTTTTTAGCTCATAATTCTGTTAATTATAATACTATCCCTTCAAAAATCGGCAGATCTAAAATGTTTATAAGCCTAAATGCCGATTTTCATAACGATTGGACCTCATTTGACCCTAGTTCCATTCAAAGTTTAATTTCAGAAAAACACTTAAACTTCCGTAACTCACCTCTAATCACTAGTTTATATGAATTAAAATCACACCCTAGAATTTTATGAGGATCGGTCCATATTTGACCCTAGTCGCCATATAACTCCAGTTTTTTATTTTTAGCTATAAATTGCTTAAACATGTATATAGGTCGGCCATGTCCGACTGCACTTTCCTACTCCTTTTGATTTGTTGAAGTGTGTGTATGTATATATTTCCAAAATATGTATATATTTTATAACATAAAAAAAAATCAGGAGAAAAATCTGTTACATACGATGTGTCACGTACGATATTTAAATATGTGCATTATAAAATTTTATTAATTTCTTTTTTTATTTAAAAATTATGGATTACTAATGAAAAATATGTCCTAAGTGTAAGAAATTAAAACAAAAAAGATACACCTACAGAATTCGCAGATTTTCATGTATGATATCGCCATATTTTAATCCATATTTTGGAAAACAAGGTTCCGAATGGGATGATTCCTTTTGCAAATGTAGTATTCTTTAAATGGAACAGAATGAAAAATTGTTTTCCAAGTACTCCTAATTTTACAAAATCTATACCAATCTGAAGGCGTGCGAATGTCACATACAATCGTATGGAATTGCCCATATGTAACTTAGTGAAATTTCGGTTAAATTTCATTGGTATTGTATTGAATAAATATGCCTCGTTAATTCGAGAATGTTTCGTGATTGTGGTTGAGGGTTACCTCTTTCTGTCAGGGTAATTATTGGGTGCAGTTAACTATATGATAATTCCTATTCCGTTATGATATCACCTCGACTTCAATCAAGATTCAGAAACATACATACATATGTGTATATTTCGATTGAGAAATGTACTTATTTAAGTATGTTGTTTGGAGCAATGTGATGCTTCGGCATCACTCTTGATATCGTTGAAATTGGGGGTCCGCAGGGAACTCGTCTATATTGACTCAACTTAGTGATTACCTCGTCCTTGAGAGTGTAATCATTGAGTTTTACTTATTATGCATTTAATCATTCTTTAAGTACAACTGGACAATTAATTTTCTTACATTTATAAGAAAATTCAAAATTCATCTATGTGTATTAGCTATATTTTATCAAATGTATAATATTTTTAAACAAAAATGGTAACGTCTTTTAATTGTCACATATAAAACTATGTAGATGTTAATAATTTCTTAAATTTCTGCATTTATTTGGCTTTTGTTATTCTATCATACAAATCCTCCAATCTACATAAATAACTGTGAGAAAGTCCGTTACAAAAAATTCAGAAAATTTTCCTTAAAAAACTAGCAAAAATGCCAAGAAAATTAAAAAAAAATCTAACAAAACAAAAAAATAAATCAAAATCTTACAAAAAAAAAAAACAACCACTATAGAAAACTATTCATACCTATTACATTTTTATGTAAAAAACGCTATAAAATGCAAACATCTTTCTAAAAAAACAACCCTCAGGCAATAATTACAAAAAATGCGTAGAATTCTTAAAAAAACTATCTCGCATCTTTTTAAATTGTGGCAATTTTTAACGCTAAAAACTTAAGAAATTTATTCCATAATTTCTTGCTTTTCTTCTTAAACTTAAAGAATCTTTAAATAAAATTACCTGAACTCAACATAAAGAGTCTTCTTACTAACAAGGAGATATGTACATAAATTGTCGTTTGTATCCTAAAGATAGAAATTCTACACGCAAATTTTGTCATACACACAATTTAAACATCATCATTGTTGTTGCTGTTTTTGCTTATCAATTTTGAGATAAAATCTATGAAAATAATCATTAATTTTTTAAGGGGTGTTTAATAGTAAAATTTTATAAAGAGAATTCATATAATTTGTAGAAAATATCTAATTCAGTCCCTGTAAAAAATATATAGCGTGTTTTTTAGGTAAAATATAAAAAAATCAATTGTTTAAGGACGTTAAATAAGGGGAGAGTCTTATTGATGGTTTTGCATATGGAAAAATGATGACAAAGTTTTTTTATTGTTTAAGTAGGTTAGAAACGTAATTTATTTAGAAATTGCGCGCCAAAAAAAATTTGAATTTCTTAAAGACATTTGTTAAAGAAAAAGAAAAAACATATTGCGTTTTTTAAAATATTTTCTTTTAATTAACATTTGTGGGTTGGTTTGCTGTTACCCTGGGCATATGTAGATTTTTAGGCATTTAATCACTCATATTTTTTTAAATTATAATTAAAAAAATCACTTCCTTTCGGAAAAATAGTAAATTTATTTATGACTCCTTTTATGGTATTTAAATCAGAAATTATTTTTTTTGTTGTTTAATTTCTCTTGTAATTCTTTTTGTGTAGAGAGGTACCTTGTCTGTATTTATTATATGAATGGTTAGTTTTTTCCTGGAATATCATAAAAAATCTTTTAATTTTTTCATTTGGTGAAAAAAGACGTCAAAAAGTCGTAAAAATTATCTTGAATTTTTAGATAGTCACTTACATATTTTAAAAATTTAACAAAGTAGCAGCAGGTAATTATTAATAGTATGTGTATTATTTTATTACAAACATTATTTTAAAATAACACTGAAAGAAAATTATGATTAGAACAAATTTTAAGCAATATAGAAATAGATTGGTGATATTTTGAAAAATATTATTATTATATATTAAAATAGGAAATTAATTTCTTTTCTTTTCTTTACATTATAATGAGGAGAGGTTTATTACTATGAGTTGATTAAGCCATGTTCATATGTCCATCCGATATCGAATTATAGATCTAATTTTGAGAATAACACTGGCAACACATTTGTAATTCAGCTCTGGCTGGAGGAAGACTATCGTGAGGCCGACCTTTTTGCTCTGCCTTCGAGAGTTTTACGTTTTAAACCACATTGGCCAACATCTGTACCGAATTACGGTTTTTTTTAATTTTACTACATTTATACTTTGGACTTTCAGATGACATAACAAATTTTTTAAATGAAGGTGTCATGGTGCTGTTATGCCGTCTCTTAAACTATACTTAACAGGATTTTTTTCAAAAGATAAGAAATTCTTAATATGGATTCGGATTCATTGAAGCTCAGTCCTTCAGAAGAGTTCTAAAGGTTTTCGGAGTATTTCCATTAAGATATCAAAAACATCATCAGAGATAATACAATCTTCAAAGTGCAATATCTCCTTATATTGAACTGATCTCTCAAAACGGAATATGCCACTAGATTCTAGGACTTAACATAAAATTATGTACACAGAGGGAAAAGGAAATATACACGCCTGGTACCAAACTGACACCAAAGAGTTTATAATTTTTCAATAATAGCCGTTGTCAAAGTATATACATATTGCAACAATTCGTTGTCGAAATCTAAATTTTATACACATCCGATGTCTAAATGTTAACAAACGTGGTAAGCTCACTATTGGCAACGGATTGTTTGTCAATATTGAGCTTACCACGTTTGTTAACATTTAGACAACAGATGTGTATAAAATTAAGATTTCGACAACGAATTGGTGCAATGTTGTCAACATTACATAGTGTTGTCAACGGATGGTATTGACAACGGATGGTAAACAGTTTGGTGTCAATTTGGTACCAGGCGTGTATAATTCTTTTTCCCTCTGTGTACATGTCTCGTCTTTTTTTCATTATTTTTGCACACTCACAGTGTAATTGATTACATAGCAATGGTATAGAGATGAAATTCAGGATTTCAAATTCTACGTAAATATTTTTGTTCACAACAAAATCCGTTTTTTACACTCGAGCCCTTATTTTTCACGAAAATGTAGGGTATCATATGGTCAGCATAAATAACACTATTTTCTAACTTGTTTTCTATTAAAAAGTTTTGTTTGACAAAAGACTTATTTTTCAATTTTTCAAACAAATAAATCATGTTAGTAAGAATTTGGCCTCATACACACCTACATATTTTGCATTAAATATTACATTTTATATAAAATTTATGTATGTAGTAGGTACATACTACTTATGTACATATATAAAAAAATCTACCCCACCATTATCTAAACACCCACACCTCCCCCTACTTACCCCCAACCAAACATTTAAAACAAATTCAAAAGGAATGAAAAAAAAATTTAGAATAAAATTTTCCTACATCATGTAGAAATAAAAAAAATAAAACATAAAATAAAACTACCTTGCGCATAAAATAGAACCTCCACAGTAAAACGAAGCAAAGAATGGGGAAATAAATATTGAATATAAAAAATTCTAAACAAATTCTAAAATTCAAAAGTGCTAGAGCTCCCTTCTCCCACAAAGCCAACAAGTAAAAAAAGAAAGAAACCCACTTTTAACCTACAAAAATGATCCAATCATAACGTCAGAATATGCACATGCTAAAGAACACAGAAAAAAAGAAGAAACAACTAAGAAGCAGGCAAATAATAAACTCATAAAAAATCATATTTTAAATATGACAGTGGCAGGAAAAAAGTCGATAAACAAACACACAAACTCTCAAACATGCATAAATAACAGCAGCAACAACAACAAACATTATAAACTTAAAATCCCCCCACATCATAAGGCTTTAAAAAAATAAGCTTATTGAAAAAAAGCTAAGACGAAACAGCCACACAACAACTACAAAAAGAAAAAAACGGTAAAAAATTTAAATTTTAAGCCACTCCCTCCCAAGCAAAACACACACGCCGTTACAAACATTCAAAAATTTTATTTCCATTCAAAGAGGCGCTTATGCATATACCCACACAAACATACACATACTCTTCTGCAGACATATTATTTTTAACAACTCATAACGGTCATGACAAAAACAACAACTACAACAATGTGTTTTAAAATAAATAAAAAATTTGTATGAGCACGAGTATAAAAAAATAAAATCAAATAAAATATAAAAACAAACACACACACGCACACACCGATGCCAAGTTGTTTACAACAGAGTTTTTAATAGCAGAGGAGAAAGAGTATGCAGAGAGTTTAAAGCTGTTAAGCAGAAAAGCAAAAACAAAACAAACCAATAGCAGCTTGCTTGAAGGAGAATGAAGAGAGTGAGTATTGCTGCTAAACAGCTCTGCTAATGTTTGTGTTTGTGATAAAAGAGGGGAATTTAGAGTTTGTTTTGTAGCTGTTTTTAAGGAGTATTTGATAAGCAGCATAATGGGAATTTGAATGAGATTTTATGTGCAATTTGGTTTATAGAAGATTAATCCTTTGGGGTACTTTTCGGAAGTATGTACATGGGTTTTATGAAAGGGATTTATTATGGAAAAAATATTGATTGTTTAACATAATTAAATTATAAAAGAATTTTAATTGATTTGATTGTTATTAATTAAAATTCATACAAATTTATAAAAATCAAATTGAAACTCCTAGACTTTCCTAAACGTCGAAATCTCAAACTACAACTATACTAATTATCCGATTCAAAAGTTTTGATGTAATTTTAGAGATATTTTAAAATATGAATTTGAAAAATTTACAATAAAATTTTGTTTCTGAATTACCGGCCTAAACCCCGCTGTATGTCGAAAAGCGAATTTGCTTCTGATTGCTCGGATCTTACTTTATTCTAAAACTTTTAAACTAAAAGGGAACAGTATAATATTTTTGCATCATAAGTCTAAGAATCTGATATACTATTAATGGTAACAAATATAAATCAAATCTCCATCGTTTGTACTCATAAAGAGATAGACCCATATATTTAATTTTCATCCTTTTTAACGGAATATTTAAACATCGGCTAAAGAAATTATATTCAAAGAAATTTATAGTTATATAAACTGTTAGTAGAAATGTATTCATTAATACAAGAATCAGGATATCCTATTTTTAATGAAAATAAAGGTATTTTTAAACAGTTCAATCGGTCAATAAAAATAAAATTCAAATTAATATAAGCATTAATATACATAAGTATCGGGGTGCTATTCAGAATTTTGACATTAATAGAGTCTGAAAGTGATTAATATCTTAGAACAAATATTTTTTTCCAATTTTTTAATTGGCAAAAATAAATGAAAATTAGAAGATTTAATTTCTTTAGTCTACTGCTATTTTTAAGCGAGTTATTTTCTGACTCAATAAAGCTTACGTAGGTATATCTCATACATCAAATGCTAAGAAATACATCTAATCTATATATATATATATATATATATATATATATATATATATATATATATATATATATATATATATATATATATATATATATATATATATATATATATATATATGTATATAGTGCTTTATGGAGGTTTAAAGCACTATATACGATTTTCAGAAACTCTGATTCCTGGACGTAATTCTTTAATAATTTTTTAAATATTTGGAATAACATCTCTTACAAGATATTTGAAATAACTTCGACGAAAACCAGGCAATGACAAAGTGTTGTTCACTGTCTTCTCCGCATTGAAAAAGTCGAAAACCAGATACCAATGTATACATTTATAATTGACCAGTGATGAATCCGTATCAGGTCTCTAAATGTATCCATTACATCAAGATATAGTGTCATGAAATTTGATCCGATGTGAACATATTTGAAACGCTATAACTGCGCGAAGATTAAATTATTTATCTGTTACATCATCTGAAAGTTAAATCTGTCGACTTCAGCGCTGCTCAATCCAAATCCCATGCTCAAAAGTCTGATTTAAGCATTGGATTAAAATTTTTTTGAACTAAGTTATTCAGAAATATCTGGGGTTTTCAGAAAGTTAATTTTAATAATTTAAGAATGGGATTTCTGTCATAATTTGGAACAGCTTTGAAATTCGTGTAAACTTTTAAAAATTATATGTTTCAGATAACATTTACCTATTTGGAAGAAGGACTTAGAATTTCTAATAAACAACTTGACTAATGTTTGCATCATAATGAATATTTGTTTAGATTTCGGCCAGAAAATACCGGTATTAGATATCTGTCATAATTTGGAACAGCTTTGAAATTCGTGTAAACTTTTAAAAATTATATGTTTCAGATAACATTTACCTATTTGGAAGAAGGACTTAGAATTTCTAATAAACAACTTGACTAATGTTTGCATCATAATGAATATTTGTTTAGATTTCGGCCAGAAAATACCGGTATTAGATATCTGTCATAATTTGGAACAGCTTTGAAATTCGTGTAAACTTTTAAAAATTATATGTTTCAGATAACATTTACCTATTTGGAAGAAGGACTTAGAATTTCTAATAAACAACTTGACTAATGTTTGCATCAGAATGAATATTTGTTTAGACTTCGGCCTGAAAATACCGGTATTAGATGGATATGCCTATGTACTTTGCAATTCTTATTTTTAAAATTTTTTCAATATTTATAAATTATTCTTTTATTTTTGTAAAAAATTAAAGAAATTATGATGCAAATAGGCAAAAAGCTTCCAAAAATTTAAAAAAATTCTTAACTTTAAAAATTTAAAATTTTTTTAAAAGTACTTTTTATGAAAAAAACTAACTTAACTTAAACTTAACTAATTTATGCAGTTAACTTGGAGAGTGTAAAGCAAATTCTCCTTTTTTTAAGAGAATAAACTAAATGTGGAAGGTATTAATATTATTCCCCTCTTTCTGTGAATACAATCCAATAAGAAATTTTTCATAAAGAGTTTAAAAAGTGGTTATTTAGCAAAATAAATGTTGTTTAATATTATTATAAAAAAGAACAAAACTACTAAATAGTAAAAGCAGAAGAAGGTCTGTTACTTATATGGCGAGTCCATATTTGAGATGGCAGCTTTTCTTTTTGAAATAAAAGATAAAACGGTAAAAATTCTAGCAACAAACACACACACACATAAAGTATTAAAATGAATGCAAAGAAGCTTTAAATAAGTTGAGTTGAGTGTGTTATATATAGAAGAAAAAAATGAGAGCAATTTTCTTCATATTGTTGCTGTTGCTGCTGCTGTTGTTGTTGTTATTATTGTGGTTTTGCAAATGCTTTTTTTTATTTTTAAACTTGATATGTGTGTGCCAAGTTAGTTTGAAATATAACGTGCAACAAGATAAACCTATAACGGCAAAATAAATTCAAAACAAAGAAACTCAACGCGTATTTAGCTTATATTTTGGCTTAAAATAAAAACACTCTCTCTGTAGACAAAACAAACAAAAAAAAAAAATTAAAAAGAAAATCAAGAGCATATTTTCCAAATTTTCTTTTAGAGAAATTCAAATTGGACGTGTTTGTGTGTTTGTTACATGCAGCAAGAAAACGCAAAATCACCCCTTGAGAAAAAAAAAATTCATAGAAAAATAAGGGAAAATCTGCCAAAAAAAATCTGCAATTTTTTTTGTGTTGAAAGAAATTCTAAAATAAACCCTTAAATTAAAAGAAAATTGTGTTCCTTTTTGTAATGTGAAACAAAATAAAATAAATATAATTTAAAATTGCAAGAATTTTGTAAGCAGTAAATAAAAATAAAAAAGAGAACAGAAAGAAATCTTATTAAACACAAAGGTATTGTAACACTTTGTCTTTGTAAGGAAAATTAGTTTCAAAAGAAACGTTACAGTGAACACATCACAAAACACATAACTACAGATACTTAGATACAAACATGTTATAAATGTTACACATATAAAATATGTAAAAACATAATAATAATGTAATGAAATTTTAATAGAAAAAAGTTTAAAAAGCTAATTTTTTAAAAAAATATTACAAGAACGTTTAAAATAACATACAATATTTATCAAAAATAACAAGTGCTTAAATATTTCTTTAAGTGTTAACGGATTTAATTATTTGTTACAAACAATTTTATTATTCAAATTGGTGTTAAATAAAAAAAAACAAAGATTTTTGTTATTGCAATATAAGTTTAAAGTGAAAAATGGTTATGTCAGAGTTGCGTTGGCATACAACACCGGAGGATAATAATTCACTACAACGTGATTTATTAAAGACACCAACCTCAGCCCATCATCATCACCACCATCATCATCATCACATTATGCATAATCGATGTAAGTAGAAAATAAACAACAAATTTATGTGATTTTAATAAAATGTGCATTAGCATAGAAATTGTGTAAAACTGTGCAACTGTTTGACCTCATATGAAAATGCTTTGAACTGACTTTAAGATGCCACTAATAGGTTTACCTGACATTCACATAGCTTAGCAAAAATATACAATTTTGATATCAAAGTCATATTTGATCTATGCTTTAAAATATTCTGAATAGGTATATGAATGATCTTTAAACTCTCCAAATTTCAAGGAGGTTTTTTTGAAAATCAGTTCCTCTAAAGTTTATAACATGTTTTCAATAACTTAAAATATTTTCAAATTCAAAAATGGCTTGTAGGGATTCCTTTATATTCCCAGATTCTCATAAATCTATAAAAAATTATTATAAATATCAAAATTCTTTAGAATTTCAAATCGAATGACACTTGAACATTTGGGAACTATTCCATTCTATCCATTTAATAAATAATTTGAATAATATGCTTATTTTCTGTAATTCCCTTAATCTAAATTTTATATAAATTTCCTAGAATTTTAAAATATTAAATTCTATTTAAACACTTGTAATTATTTGTTACTTATTGCTCAATCACATTAAAACTTTGTTATCTAAAAGATGATAAGATATTAAAAAAAAGTGTAAAAAGGGAATCACCTTAAATCTGAAAATTTTTTTTATCAAACTCCTACCTAATTCTTAAAATTTTATTAAGAAAATACCTATTACCAACTAATTTCTTGTTAAATTTGTATGTGATTTTTTGGTAATTAACTTTTACAAATGACAATGCCTAAATAACCCCTTACTACTTCAGAAACCCTATTTTTGGTCATCCCTTTCAAGTGGTCATGTAATTAATAATGTCGAATTTAAACCTCAAAGCAATATTTTGACACTTATTACTGTCTTAAGTAACTAACTCGTTTAGAACCCCTATTTAGGGTTCTTCAAGCTAAACACACCCTCTTTATAAGTGTTAAGCTGTTAGCAAAGGCTTGTCTTACAATACTTTTATTGTTAAGTAAGAAACCCTATTCCTTTCTTAAACAGGCCACCCTATTTAACACCCTTTTAAGGTTTACAATATGCTACTAAGACAAATTAATTGTTTACAAACTTCCTTATGGCGAATTTGTTATTGTTGTTATAAAATAACATACTTGAGGTTTTTCAAGGGTAACCCTATTTGTCAAGAAACCCTAATTATTTGTTAATAACATAAGCATAAATTCTTAATGATTGGGTTATGCGGTTGGTTTTTGAAAAAGTATTTTAACAAAAGAATTCTGACTTTTGTATTAATTTCACACAGGAAACCGCTTCTGGGAAGCAGTAGAGTAATGGAATCAAATTTAAAATGTTAGCGCAAAAAATTACAGTTATAATTAAATGCATAAATTGCACAAAAGACCTGCTTACAAGTTAAATAGAAAGAGAGCTTAGCGCTCTAGCTTTGGTATATTAATTTTAGTGCTTATTCTGTCGCTTACAGGGCACATGAATTGTATGTGGCTTGTTTTCACTTGTAAACAATGGCCGAATTACCGTATACGTGATCGAATAAGCTATCGTACCGAAAATACATTTCGGTACGTATCAGAACATTTGTTTAAATATAAGTTCTATAGGTATATTTTTGCCTTTTCAATAATTATTACAAAATTTCATAATTTTTGAAATAAATTTCAAATAAAACTTTTTAAATTAACTAATGACTAATAAATTTGCAATTAAATTATTAATAATCTATAGAATTAAAGAATAAATATTCACATACATATGTGTACTTAAGTTTTAAAGTCCACTTGACCAAAACGTAAAAACAACTTTAATATAAAAATATCACCCAATTTACACTACAAGGAAATGTGTCATAATTTCTTTTTAAAATTAAATCTTATTAGTTAAAAAAATTGATTGCGCCATAACACACCCCCTTTCTAGCAACAAATTTTCAACCGAATTTTTGATAAAAATCAAATTTATTAAATATTATTTTTTTCACCAAATGATAAGATTTCGTTTATAAATTATTAAAGTATTTACTTTATATAGCAAATTATTTGGTTGGATGGGCTGTTTAGCGGAATTTTTTGGGATTTCAAGAATTATAAGAAAATTTAAATTATGAGTAAAAGAAAAAAAGCCCCAACTGGCCAACAATATGAAAGGAAATATTTTATTTGGCCAATAAATTGATAAGAAATTTCTTAAGAATTGAAAATTAATAAAATGAGTATGCAAACTTAAACACATGTCAAAATATTTAAAATTATTGAAATCACATCTTTCCACTTGTCATATGTTAAGTTTTTTTAAGTTAATGGTTGTTTTTTGTTTTTATTTATTTCATTGATAAGAATTATTGATTAATTTGTTTGATTGTTTAACACAATTTTTATTTTAGTTTTTAACTTTTATAGTTTTTTTTTTTTACTTTTTTTATATCTTGAGTGTTTTTTCGTTTTCTTTAAATGTAAAGTAAATGATTTTATTTGTTAATAACCTTTTAAAGATATGGTAATAATTGTTTTTTTACATTGTTTTATTTATTTTTATAAATATATTTTTGTTTATCAATTAATCGAAATCTAAAATTGTAATGTAGGTCATTTGATTAAATTTTGAATTACTTGAAATAATGGATGATGAAATAATTTTGATTATAAAAAATTTCAATGACGTGTTGGTTTGTTTTATTTGTTTCAGAATTGCTAAAATTTTTATATTTAAGCTTGTCGAATTTTTCAAAATTGTTTCAAACTTGAGAAAATGCTGGCCGAACCTATTCAATAATCTACATTCTTTAAAATTTAAGACTGGGATAATTGTAAATATCCCGAACTGCTTCAAGCTTCTCAAACTGTATGTTTCAAAAACTTAGTTTAGAAAATATCTCTTTCTCTTAGAATAGTTGTCGTTAAAGAATCAGAAAAGATCTGTAAACATAGAGCGCTCTGAAAAAGGTAAGCTGCTTATAAAACTAATTCCTAGTTTTGATCTGCCATTACGTAATGGGAGCAACCAACTAAACAGGTGTTATTTCTAGTCTAGTGGGAAAGTCGTGTGTTCGATTCGCGCCATTCGATTCTGGTGAAGGGACGCACATTAAGGTCCAATAATGATCTAGGTGTATTCTTCCTGATCTGTTGTATTTTTTCGTATCTTAGTCATTATACTTACTCCTATTAAACTAACGAGTGCATCTTCAAACTTTATCCATCTGCTAGATTTATTTTAATTTTAGAAAATTACTTATATAAATTATTAACCAATTGCCGTCGGCGTACTTTAATTTGTAACACTTCAAATTGTAGAGAAAATTTATTTTTCAAAAATCTTCCAAAAAATTATTTAAAAACCTAAATTATGGAATAGAATGTCAAATTAAGTAACTAAAACTACCCCCAAACTATAAATGGCAGCACAGCACGGGTTAGACACACTTTTAAAACGCGCATTAACACCTACATACAGACGATAGTAAATGCCCTGTAATTCTAAAGGAGTAACAATTGTGGACCTTTTCTATTTCGCAATTAATCGTATGATCAAGTTTTTAGCTAGTTTCTAATTTAAAGGTAGGTTCACTCCTTAAGACACTTATATAACGAAGTGTTGATTCTCAACAACAACAACATAATAAAAGAAGACAATAATTGTACTTCATTATAATCCATTTCAAATTTGAACAAAATGATAAATTTAAAATTACAATAGAATTCACTAGTATTTTCTACAGTTAACAGTTTCTGATGTTAAAGAAGCTCCCGCTAATAAGTTGATACATACCAATGTAGTTTTTTACCAAACATTTGCTAACTAGTTACTGGTATCAAGAGCTGCAGGGTACACCCCATACAAATATATTTCTGTGAAGAACACATTTAGTTATGTATAAAATATAGAAAGGGTCATATTTTCAAAATAATCACACATGCTGTTCTTTTTTGTTAAAATATTTTAAACTTTTGTTGTTGTTGTTGTAGCCATTTGAAAATTTATAGATATTAGTTAAATGACCTTTCCATATAAAATGCAACAATAAACAATTAATAGTTTTGATTTCTCTTATACCACTATAATGTTAATGTTATATTTCGTATGTATGTGTATATCCATTCAGATCAGATTACTTTAAAATTTGTGAATAAAGAAAGGCAAATTTTTGCGTTTTAGAATTTCGAAAAAAAATTTAGTTTTTCCAAACAATAAATAAAACCAGGGGGAGTCTGGTTAAGCAACAACGAACTGTAACATGATTAATAATTGGCCAAACCACCACCCTCTCTCTCTGTGTCGTATGTATATCTTTTGGCAGTTGTAAGGAAAAATCTTAAATTTCCCTTTAAGCTCTTAATTTGCTACAAAATAAATATATTTGGATAAAGAAAATTTTGTACGTTTTTTGTATTTAAATGTATCATTTGAGTAAGAGCATGCTTTTTATTTTTTCCCTTTTGTTGTTTTGTTTCGTTTAATATGTTGAGAATAACAAGAACAAAACAAAATTGTAATTATATCTAAAACACGCAGTTTTTCTTAGGGAAAGTAAATAAAATATCCTGTTTTATTTTTTTTGCTAGAAACTTTGTTGTCTATTTTATTATTTCTTAGGTTAAACCTTAATTCAGCTTTAAAAAAGCAAACTTTTAACTATAGAATGACTAATTTCCATTTAACTTTTAAACAATGTCTGCCGCATTATCCTTAATATCCTTGAAACTTTGAATATGTAGTTTTTATGACTGCAACACAAAATGCATAAACATAAAAATTATAAGTGCTGTTGTATTGTGGCTGTGCGGCTTGAGCTCATAAATTAACACTAGACTCTATAAAAATGTAGACAACAAAATCCCAAAGAATCCTTGCTCATACCCTGTTACCCCAAACTATTTATACGTTTGATAACCAAAAAATAAATTGGAAAAAATTCAAATTACTATGAAGCACGTACCAATCTGCTACCACCAGCATTTTGTTGGAGTTTGAATGTGTGGAGTGCTTCTCTCTGTTGTTTTTGTTCATTCAAGGATGACCAGGTGGTCAATACTATGTATTTTATTTATTTTCCTGTTGAAAATTTTTACTCCATATGTTTGTCTCTCACATTTTGAGTGCTGTTGAAAATTTTATAACCCAAAAACAAAGTATAGAATTTTATGTTTCAAAAATGCATATGGTCAGATTCTGGGGGTAAATGGGTAAGCAATAATATGAAGAAATGAATATTTTAATAACTTGTTTGCATGTTGTTTAAAATAATGGTAATAAAGATACTCGAAGAAACTTTATTTAAAAAAAACATTCAAACATGAAATGAATCATTTTTGGAAAATAGAATTACAGAAAAAAGTTTGAAATGCTCAAAATGGTATTATGTCTTTTATTGCTGAGATGTTTCTTTGTTTGTATATTTTTCTAATAATTTTTTGTTTAATTTTTTTCTATTTTTAGATATCAGCCGTTTATCCCGATCTCCATCACCCATGCAATCAAATGGTAAGTACATAAATATTTTATTAGAATTGTAATACTAGAGTGAGTGGTATGTACATATATTCTGCGACTAGGGACATAACAGAACTTGTAGTATTCTTTAGGTCTTAGTTTAGATATCAATATATATTTGTGATTCTTATGAAATTTAAATCGAATTGTTGGTATAGTACAAAATTACTATAAGTGACTTCTCTGTAGTTTACTTTGGCTCATTAAAGTGATGACCGATTTATCGCTAAATTATTTGGACGTCTCGACGACATCTCTGATCTACAAAGAGACCCTTTGATATATGGGGAAGGTATATTGGGTTTGAGCTGATGTTTGTAACGTACTATAATATTGGTGATATACCCACGTTAAAGTATACCAACCGACTGTCCTCGGTCCATGTAAACCTTGTAATCAATTTTGAATATAATTCAATGAAATTTGATACATGATCTTCTAGTGTACCAGAGACGAAGCCTATTGAAAATGGTTAACATCGGTCCATGATGTCACCTAGCCCCCATACAACAGAACCCGCCGAATAGATCTTTTAAGTTCATAATTATGTTTAATATACTCGTATCTCGATAAGGCTATACTAACCTTGATGACCCTCATGAATTTTATAATTATAGGGTTTCATATACAAAGTCCCCTTCAAAATATGACTTAAATGTCCACAATTTTATTCAACAATAAATGGCTTAAGTATATTTGTGGCAAGGTACAATACCACTTAAATGCCTTATTATGAAAACTTAATCACATTTTATTTTTATAAATTGTGTAGGGTATTAAATGGCCGACTATAATTTCTTACTTGTTAAGTATAAACATGATCATTCAGAGTTTGTTTTTCAAGATATTGGTGAAAGCTTTACATTATTCGAGATGCGATTAAAAGTTGTAAAAAGTTCCTCAGATCCTACAAGATCTCCAACTTTTGAATAGATTTTATATAATCAAGTTTTAGTTAATTTATATTCAATATAAATTCCTTTAGTTTACAAAAAAAATTTCTTCCAATTATAAGGTTTCAACACCAGCTGTTAGAGATTTTCTCAATTACAAATTCTATTTCCCCTAAAAACCACGAATCCTTTCATTTCTCTTTCTTTACAAAAATTTCTAAATGCATAAATTGTTTTAAAACTAGACAATATTTTAAAACATTTCGATTTTATAACAAACTATAGCCGTTGACGTGTGATAAATTTACGATTTGTTGTCCTCGTCCACGCACCAGTACTACTAAACAACTCCACCACTACTTAATATATGAAATGAGAAAAAACATAAAACATCTGCTGCCTTGATTTCTAACCGAAATGAATCAATTTGATTTGGAGTTTGTATAGTTTTTTTTTTTTGTATAATAGAGACACATTACAACAAAACAATTGACATCGAACATTTATAGTTTTTAATAGAGTTTAAATACAACCCTTCCTGTTGTGGCATTTACCAAAAAAGGTTAGAAGTGTGCCAACCAGGAGTTTGCTTTTTTGAATATGTATCATGTTTAAGATGTTTTCAGGAGAAGACCTTTTTTCCTTATTGTCTTTTACAGTAATTTTTTTCCACGGGTTTATGGATTTTTAATGGGAGGTTTTGTTTTTCTTAAAGAAAGTGATATATTTGGTATTAATTTAAAAGATTTTTTATATCAAATCACTAGAGAACAATAAAATGTGTCAAAACTTTTTTTTTTGGGTAAAGAAGAAAAATATGTAAGAAGTTTTTGTTTATTAAAGTAGAATTTGATTGAAATTTAATTTATTAAAACTATTTTGTTAAATAGTTGTTTAAAGCAAACAAAGTAGTTTTTAGAAGAAATTTAAATAACAAAAATAATTTTTGAGAATTCCCAAAAAGTTGAATAAAAAAACCAAAATATTTTCCAAAAAATAACAATTAATTTAAAGAATATAAACACAAAACTTTAATTTTTAAACTCCATTTTCAAACAGCACCTTAAAAAAGTATTGAAATTATTTAGAGCTATTTTGCACTTTGAATATTTTCCTTCTTCTTACTGCTTGACCATGTTTTCCATTCACATTGAGCAGATTTATAACATTTTATCTTTCTTTAATAACCTTGTTAGTATTCATAAGATACTTTACACCTTTTTTGTTGCTTTTCATCTTATAGTTGTTGTTATCATTATTATTGTTGTTTTTGTTATATTATAGCCAGTCTATTTAATATTCTATCTATAAATTTTTTTTTTGGTTGCCATTTGATTTTGTCTATATTTGTTTTTCATTCAATTCATTTTTGATTTTTCTTCTTTTTTTTTTTTGCTTCTCAATGTTCGATTATTTTTGTTATAAATTTGTCTGTGATTTTATGGTTTGTTATACGAGTATTTTTTGTACATTTTTTCCTTTTTTGTTGGATTGGGCAAGAGCCTTAAATTTACATATATTTTATGCAAAAATTATACCATATATACAAAAGTTTTTGGCCTTCATCTTTTAAGGTCTACTGCTTAGATTTTTGATACTTTTTTTCCCTTTTTGTAAACGTATATTTATACCCTACACCACTTTAACGGCGAGGGTATATTGGGTTTGTGCTAATGTTTGTAAAGTACAATAATATTGTTCCTATATCAACCTTAAAGTATACCATTCGGCTTAGCATCATTTTCTGAAACGATTTAGCTATGTCTTTCCGTCTGTCTTTCTGTCTGTCTGTCCATATAAACCTTGTAATCAAACTAGACTTTGAAGATAATTCAATGAAATTTGGTACATGATCTTCCAGAGACGAAGTCTATTGAAAATGGTTAAGATCGGTCTATTATTTCGCCTAGTCCCCATACAACTAAACCCCCGGAATGGGGCTCTTAAGCTCATAATTATGTTTAATATACTCGTATCTCGACAAAAAGCTGCAAAACCAAGTTCTATATTAGCCTTAATGCCCCTGATGAATTTTATAATGATATGGTCTCATTTGACCCTAGCCCCTATACAAAACTCCCTTCAAAACATGACTTAAATATCCACAATTTTATTCAACAATAAATGGCTTAAGTATATCTGAGGCAAGGTATAACTCAACTTAAATGCTTTATAATGAAAACTTTAGTTGTTTATTATTATAACTGGTGTAGGGTATTATATGGTCGTCCTCGTCCGACTATAATTTCTTACTTGTTTTTTGGTTATTCTTGTTCGATTTGGTTTTACAACACATGAGTTAAATGTAAAATTTATTCAACAAACAACTGATGCTCTCCTTGTGTTTTGTAGCAATTTTTATGATGTCCAATGATGTTGATTACTATAGAATCTAGGCAGGGGAGTAGATAAGGGAATAAGTAAAGAGCGCTGTGGTAGTAACAAAAGGCAGGGGTGTGTTGCATATAATGTTAAATATGAATTTTTTTGTTGCTTTTGAATATGTACATGTTGAAACTGTGGACAAAGAGTTGTTGCTTCGAAGTTTACAGACACAATTTCATTAAGAACAGAATTCCTTTAGAAATAAACGTTTGACTACTTTCTTGATTACTTAGAGACATTTAAGTAGCGTTTTAATTCAACTAAGATTGCTCTGGGACTCTAGAACGTCTATTGAATTCCTTTCTGCATTAATAAAAAAAACGAAAAATTTAAACTAATGTAAAACGTAGAGAGTTTTCTAAAATTCTTTTGCAACGCTCCTGACAGCAGTATAGCTAGTCACATTCAATACTTATTGACCATCATCTGTATATGCATTTTATGTCAAAATTGTTGTTGTTTTATAGATGTATATTTTCTGCTCATATTCCTTTAAAGTTAAAAGAAAAAAAAAGCAGCAGCATCACAAATAAATTTGCACATCATCTGAATAACAAATATTGCACGTACCACACGTATGATTTTTATTTGTAGCAGCAACAAAAACACACACACACACATACACTTACAAAAAATATGTATAACCCTGCTTAGAAGTAGAAGAAGTCATCAAAATTGATGTTTTTATGGTAAAACTAAGCAAAAACGTTATTCCTAGAGCAACATATGCAAAAATATATTGAAAATAAGCAATGATGCATACAATTATGAAGCAGCAAAATAGCACAAAATAAAAGAAGGAGGAAAAGCAAAGGGAAAAAAGGTTTAAAACTGTTAATTTAAAATGTGGTTAAAAGGAAAGAGAGAGTAAGTAGCCAGGCAGTGACCTGACCGACCAACCGTCTAAAAACCAACAGAGTCAGTAAATAAACATGAATATGAAATTTTTATAACATTTTTCCACACATTTAAATGTGTGAATAAATTTGTTTTTTTTTTTTACAAAAGGGTTGCTTCGTTCTAGTATTATGAAGTATTTTTTTTTAAATAAAAATATTTCAAATGACTGTATTAAAAATAAACGAGGGTGGAATTTAAAAATATTTGCAAAATAAAACTGAATCAATTGTATGTTAAATTTATTCCTACAAAATGTAGGAAAAATCCTACAAGTGAAATTACTAATCGAAGCGTAAGGAAAAGAAAAACTAAAATTTGCAATTCTAAAATGTAAGGAAAATGAAAAGAAAACATGGAAATGCCATTTAATCAAACAGTAGAAAAGTGGACAAAAAGGGTGTAAATATTTTTGTTAAAGAAGAGTTACCAAACCATGAAATTGACCGAAATGTTTTTTTTTTACTATTTTTTATTTAAAAATAAAATAAAAATATTATGCAAACGGGTTTTTGTTACCTTTTTGAACAGGACACACAGGGGGAAGGGGAAAAGAAGGAAATTAATGGAAAATTAACATACTTTTGAAGAGAAATGAAAAGAAAACACACGTGTCTTTTAAATGCAAAATAAATGTTTAACAAATTTAAATAGAAGAAAAAAATTTTAATATAACAATTTAAATACCAATATATTTAATACTTAATTTTCTTTTTATTTTGTTTCCGTAGCTTCCGATTGTGATGACAATAATTCCAGTGTTGGCAATTCCAGTGATCGCTGTCGCTCTCCCGAAAGTCCTGCCATGGGTCTAACACATCCTCCTTTGAAAAGAAGACAATTAGCAGCTTTACATAGCAATCCCTTGCATTCTTTGCATCAGCACTATCCACACGCCTCACCACCACCCTCCACGCCACAAGCTGCCCATTCGCCCAAACTAATGAAACATCACAAATCAATAGCGGACGAAGAGCAGGAGGAGGAAGAAGGCGCTTTAAATTTAACTAGTGAAAATTCCCGTCACTCCTCACAATCTCCCTCATTATCGGTGAAATCGGTTAAACCCAGCTCGAGCTCACCCTCAAGTCAGCAACAGCAAACGTTACATCAATTGCCACAACAGTCCGCAACATTACCTGTACCCTCTTTAAGCAACAGTCCCCTGCCAGTATTAGCTCCTGTTTTAGCTTCACCACAAGCCCAGCTGGCCGCAGCAGCTGGTTTAGGTTTGGGTAATCCCTTAATGGCTCAAGCAGCTTTGGGTACTCCCTTGTCATCACACGACTTTTCACAATTCCAACAGGCTTTGCAGCAGCAGCAACATTCTCTGCAACAACAATTTCAAAATTATTTAGACATTTTACGCAGCGGTTCCTTAAACTTGGGTCCCTCAGATGATCCAACTGTAGCAGCACAAATGGCTACTGCGCAATTCCTACTACAAAGACAAGCTTTGTCCCAAGCCGCCCAACAGTTGCAAGCTTTACAAAAACAACAGGAACTACAACAAGATCGCAGCGAAGCATCAGTCTCTACATCCCATGAACCTCTACAATTGAAAAATCATCATCAGCATCATCACACTTCAACACCCACTCACCACCGCAGTCCTCTGCACAGTCCAGCCACTTCACCCCTGCCCTCTATCTATGCCTCCAGTCATATGTCACACAATTCTCATCAGACACCACCTCCCTCCAATAGTTCGGGTTCCATTAAGGTGAGCGGCCTATTAACACCTAATACACCCAGTGCTGGTGGTGGACCACAAACTCCTCAAATGCCCAAGAATTTAGCTAATGCTCCTAGAGCACCAGAACCCTCCCCCGAAGAAACAACCGATTTAGAGGAATTGGAACAATTTGCCAAAACCTTTAAGCAGAGACGCATTAAGTTGGGTTTTACACAAGGCGATGTGGGTCTGGCCATGGGTAAATTGTATGGCAATGATTTTTCACAAACCACCATATCACGTTTTGAAGCTTTGAATCTAAGCTTTAAGAATATGTGCAAGTTGAAGCCGTTACTGCAGAAATGGTTGGATGATGCGGATCGTACAATACAAGCCACGGGAGGGTAAGTAAATTTATCTTATTCCAACTCTTTATATTATTTCAAAAACATAAATTTTTTTAGTTTGATTTTTAAACAAAATTTTAATTGTTAATTTATATTTTTCTAAATTTTAGTATCTTTGATCCCGCCGCCCTGCAGACCACCGTTACCACACCCGAAATCATGGGTAGACGTCGCAAGAAGAGAACCTCCATTGAAACTTCTATAAGAGGAGCTCTGGAGAAATCGTTTATGTTAAATCAAAAACCTACTAGTGAAGAAATCAGCCAATTGGCCGATCGTTTATGCATGGAAAAAGAAGTTGTGAGAGTATGGTTCTGTAACCGTCGTCAAAAAGAGAAACGCATTAATCCCTCTCTAGATAGTCCCGATAATGGTGATGAATCACCCTATATGATGATGTAAAAGCCAAACAAAACAATAACGGGCAAAGAGGCAATCGAATTTTAAATTTTTTTTGTATATAAAAATCGTTTTAAGCAACAAATGACAAAAACAGGAAAGAAATATAATTTTTTTGAAATAATTTAAGCGGTATTTAAAGGAAAGAATTAGAAGAAAGAAAAGGTAAGTTTAATAGTTGATTAACAATATTTTTACAAAGAATTTTGCGTTGAAATACTAATTTATTTTTTACTAATTAAGATTTTATTTATTTCTTTTTCTTTGCAGATTTTTTTAAAATTTTAAAATCTTTGAAGGAAGTTTTAAATGTGAACATTATTTTATAATAATACTTGAAATTTTTAATTAAATGTCTTAGAAATTTTAGTTAAAAAACACATAAACACACACATTTGAGTATTAAAATCGAATTGTAATGTAAGTAAAAAATTAAATTAATTTCAAATAGTTTAATGAAATACAAAAACAAAACAAAACTACTTAATTGTTTTATGGTTCAGCAATTTTAATATCATTATAACTACAAAAATACATTTAAAAAAAAAAAAAAATTAAAATGAATTTAATTATTTAAAGAATTTATTTAAGTAATATATCTTTTACTTTTAAAAATATCCTCGTAAATTTTTTTAAAAAAGTAAAATAGTCATTTAATTTTTTTAATTTAAAGGAAAATTTTGAAAATTTATTGTTTGGGAGAGAAAATGTTTTTAAATTTTTAAAATTACAAACATATGTGAAAAAATTAAAACAAATAATTCTGAAATTTAATTCACCATTTTTTGTGTAGATCACTTTATCTGGGTTTTAAATGAAAATGGGTTTAAGTGTTTTACGAGATAATTGGATCAGTTTGTTTGATCACTTTTTGAGTATTTCCAGATTGAAAACATTGTTGAACATTCCATTTTTAAATGTAAATTTCCTTCAAATTTTATCAATACAACATACAGGTCTGTCACACATTCCGATCGAAATGGTTTCAATTCCGTATTATTATTCCGATCATTTTTGTTTTAGCTTCTCCAAATTCCGAATTATTTCGTAAATTGACAAAAAATGAATAAAATTATATAGATTTCATTTAAAATTGTTCTTGTTTAGCTAATCAAAACAAGAACCATGTTTTTAGTAAAGGTTCTTATTATTAAAACTAAGAAAAGCGTTAATTACATACAAATATCAATTCCACTTCAAAAACTGAAAGTGGTTTCATTCCGAAAGAATTTTTCGTTTTCTTTTTTAGAAGAAGCAAAAATACGGAAATAATTCCACTTGCGATCGGAATGAAATTCTGTGACAGGCCTGATAATGATAAAATTTCTATAGAAATTTTTAACATTTAAAATTACAAATATCTACATTTTTATAAAAATTTACTACGTCTTTAGTCTAAATGAAAACCTAAAAAGTTATCGGTTAAAGATAAGAAGAAAAGTAAATTTTTTAAAAACGTGCTGAAAATGTACCAAAAAATGGGGTACTTTTCGATACCTTTTTAACGATGTATTAATAAAGAGATTTGATTCAAAGCATAATTTAGAAATATTTAAAAATTTGCGACAAACTTTAGTTTTCAAAAATATGGATTACATTGCCTTCTAATATTATCTTCCTATATCTAAATATATATTTTTAGATAATATTACTACAGAAATGTTAATTCATACAGATTTGAAAATTTCCCAATATAAGTTAAAATAACTTTAACTAAAATTTTAATTCCAAAAAAAAAAAATTAATGTGAATTATTTTTACATTTAATTAAACTCAAATATTTTGAATAATAATATTTGAATTCACATATAATATTAAAATTTTTATATAATTTTATATACTTTCCTCTCAAATTAAATTTTACGAATATTTTATCGATTTTTCTTCAAATATGAATTTTATAATATTTTTCATTTCTCATTCAACAATTGTAAAACAAAATCTTATTTTTGTTAGTCTCTCACTTAAAGAATTGAAATTTTACTAAAATCATTTTATTCCTCTTTTTTTAAAATAAATGTTTGTAAGTGTAAACTGTATGTAAATGTAAAACGTGTGTATAATATAAAATCGTAGTAAATTTTCTAATAATTAATATTTTTAATATTTATTTCAATAAATATTTACTGTGATAATAATTTTTAATGTTTGTAATGTTTTTTAGCTGTAAGTTTCCCCTAAAAAAAGAAATGTATGTTTAAAAAAGTAATATGAATTAAAACCAACTAATCTTAATTTTAAATGTAATTTATGGTAAAAAACACACACAAATAAAAAAACTACTATTTCAAAAATAATTAATAAAATTGTCATATAAAAAATATCAAAAAGAAAAAACAGAAAAGTTTTCATTTAAATAAAAGGCAACAAAAAGGTAAGTATTCTTCTGGGACAGATCAATATGTTTTAAAATTAAATTTATAGTATTAAATTCCGGTGACAAAAGACACAAATTTAATGCATTTTAAATCTCAAATTTAATTCGAAAAACTACATTTTTCATTTACTACCCCATATGTATAACGATTCAAATTACACAATAAAAATAAAGTATTACATTAATACTATGTATTTAATTAATTGCTTTCGTAGTAAACTTGACTTCCAAACACACTTCCAACAACACTATGAATCAACACACCCCAACAACCCACTCTTTGGTGCCCTCCCGCTTCCCCAAACAACAATAAAAAACCTCAATCACAATCACACAAACATACATACAACAAATAAACCACAATAATATAATGTTAATAAAGCATTTAATTATACAAAGAGTCGGCTTTACGAACTACTGATCTCCAAAAGCCAAGATAATGATCTCCAGTTATAATACTTTCAAACAAATATTTATGCACATAGTACAACAACAAATTCTGCATATCATGATTGAGTGCATTCACAACACAACAATGCAGGCTGGCTAATTAGAATACAACAATTTATAATAATGAAAACAACAAAAACCATAAGATCTTTCCTCACTTTACTCTTCACCCGTTCTTAGCTAACTTTATAACTCTGGGTAAAAAAAAATTCCCAATTTATTTCGTAAGATCTTTGTCGTGACAGTCGGTATTGTGCTGTGAAATAAAAGGAAGTTCTCGGAGTAGAAGAAAAAAATCCGAAATGTAAATTAACTAGTAAGTATGTGTATATAGAACGAAAGAAGGGGGAGTGTTGATTTCAATTGAAGAGAAAAAAAAACATGTTCAGGGCAAAGTGTTGTTTGCGGTTGTATTGTTAAAGTGTCATTTCAGTCAACTTGACTCATCTGCATGTGCCATGTCATTCTTTATAATTTAGTTTCATGATTGAAACTATTTAATTTTTGTTAGCGGTGTAGGAGAATTATGAAATGCACTATAAGCTAATATTTGAAAAAGTTATAAACATACTTTACGAAAAAGTGCTAATATTGGAAACAGGGATGGGAAATTGGGCAGAATAGATAGATAGATAGATAGATAGATAGATAGATAGATAGATAGATAGATAGATAGATAGATAGATAGATAGATAGATAGATAGATAGATAGATAGATAGATAGATAGATAGATATATAGATAGATAGATAGATAGATAGATAGATAGATAGATAGATAGATAGATAGATAGATAGATAGATAGATAGATAGATAGATAGATAGATAGATAGATAGATAGATAGATAGATAGATAGATAGATAGATAGATAGATAGATAGATAGATAGATAGATAGATAGATAGATAGATAGATAGATAGATAGATAGATAGATAGATAGATAGATAGATAGATAGATAGATAGATAGATAGATAGATAGATAGATAGATAGATAGATAGATAGATAGATAGATAGATAATAGATAGATAGATAGATAGATAGATAGATAGATAGATAGATAGATAGATAGATAGATAGATAGATAGATAGATAGATGTACAAAGACATCTTGGTTTATAAGTCTAGATCTTGGTTTATTCGGATGATTTTGGATTGGGATTCAAATTCAGATTCAGCTTTTCTAAATATCGAGTCCTAGCTTTTAAAAAATCTCTGTTTTTTGGTCATATTTTAGACGATTAATCAACGGAAAGAAATCATTGTTTGTAAAAATCTGTTATGTCATATAAAGTCTAACATGTCGACTTTACAGTAAAGGTTTAACCTCTGTTACATCTGATTCCTTCTTCCAGATATCTTTTCCAAAAGTTGTTTCAAGCTTCAGAAGAAGGAAGAAGATATAATAACGGATAAGCCTTTATTTAAAAGTCGACAGGTTTGACTGGATGACATAACATTTTTATAAACAATGACGTTTTAGCGCAGTTATAACGTCTCAAATATGGCCAAAACAGGTTTTTAATTATAGGAATTTGGAAACCCTGGTGTAGTCCATTTAAGAGTATACTTTGATCACTGATATTGTACTTTTTCCAAATTTTATTCTGCATTTATTAGCTACATTTTTATTAGCTACAATCGTAATGCAGAATACACATAATCGAAAAGCATTGAAAAGATATGGAATTGCTTCGTCTTTTTCTTATGATTCAGTTTTTTGTTGGAATACCTTTTTCGATCTTGGCGTATTCTGTTACGTAAACGTAATCGAAATACAGAATATAAGTGAATATTAACATTACAAAAGCCTTCGAGATCACATAGCATTTCAAACTCTCCTACGTTTCGAAATCACGACTTCAGTAACACATAATCTACTTGGATCCATTTGATTTTTCAAGATGTTTCGCTTAAGACACGGTTAATTCAGATACCAAGATTGAGAAATCACTAGAAATGGTTGGGATATAAAGAAACCGTAAATTTTGGCAGTTATAACGAATATTACGATTTTAGGCCAATAATAGACTTTGATCGGATCTAACATTGATGCCTCTTACATTCATAGTTTGATTGAAAGTGATATCTTTAGAGTGCTTCAACTTTGATGAATACGTTATGGTATCAAATTGGCCCAATAAAACTAAGTCGACATTTCTATATTGGCTTTAAGTAAATCTTTAACAAAGAGAAGCAAGCGATAAAAATCTCCACTTAAAGTCTTTTTAATTCTAGAATTTTTCTTAAAAGCCCACAGGCTTGACAGACACCAATATGACTGCTTTTTTG
This sequence comes from Lucilia sericata, assembly GCF_015586225.1. Lineage (NCBI taxonomy): Eukaryota > Metazoa > Arthropoda > Insecta > Diptera > Calliphoridae > Lucilia > Lucilia sericata. The sequence continues at coordinate 571,188 of NW_023994132.1, read as the reverse complement.
TTTTAATCACCGCCAGTAATTATTATTTGAATAAATTTTAATTTTTGTAGTTTAAAACTCTGTCAGCAAGCACCGCCAACAATTTCAGTTTTTGGTTTCTGTTTTCTTTTCTGTTTTTATTTATTTATTCAATTTAATTCCGTTCATTCAGTTGTTAGTTGGATTTCTTATGAATTAATTTGTGTTTTGCATGTTGTTATTTATTAAATTTTTTCATCTCAATTTTTTTATGAATGAAATTCATCATTCCGTTTTTATTTATTTCGGTTTTATGTTTTTTTTTTCTTTTTTTTTTTTTTTTTTTGGTTTAAGATAATTTGAGTGTGTGTTATAATTTGGATCATCATGCCGGTGTAGTATCGGAATAAAAGAATGAATGAATAAATGTGTGGATGTATGTACATATATTTGTCTTTTGGGGTATTTGGGTTGTTATGATTTTAATAGTTATCGGAAATAGTATTTAATGTCCGTTGTAGTTGTAGTAATGACATGTAAAGGAAGAGGTTTAGGTTTTTTTCTTGAATTTGACCTAAAGTCATCATTTTATTTGAATATATTAAAATTAATTTTGTAATGACCTGAATAATTTAAAAAAAGCGTAAAAAAACTTTAGTATAAAGGTATTACATATTTTAGGCAATTTTAACGGATTTTTAAATTAATTTTAGAATAATTTTAATACATATTCGACCAACATTAACGGATTGAGAGATATTTTTATAGGAACTGTAACATTGATCGAAATTGACTTATCAGTTTTACTTAGATGGAGGTTCAGAATCGTGAGTATTTAATGTTATTAGATAACTTTTGGCCATTAATGTTTTAAATGAACTTTCCAAGTCCCTCTCTTTGATCAAAACTGTTACAAGAAACTTGCCGGTAGTCAAAAAAGACGAAAAGATCGCGAGTGGTTAAATATCTTGAATAATTTCGGAGCTTGATAAAAAAAAAGCAATGCACAATGGCGCCTGAAACACTAAAAACCTTCTTTTACAAGTTCATGTTACAATTGAATTAAAACTTTTATGATCTTCTGCTTCTGTTTTTGTATGTCTAAGACATAAAAATCTTTATTAACAAATAAAAAATCTTGTCTTCCCACAATAAAACAAATAAACTTGTGGAGCTTCAAATAAAATCTTTTTCATTCTTCTATAAATTTTGTGGTTTTATAGATGTGCATTTAAAAGAAATATTTTTATTTATGTTTCTTTAATTTCTCTACAACTTTGTTAATTTATACATTGTTAAACTTCGCACAATTGTCTTTGGAAACTGACTGATATTTGGCACCATTGTGCGAATTTAAAAGATACATTTCTGATTTGAAAACTTATGGCATTTGTAATTAAAGAAAAATTACGCTATTATATTAATTTATGTACATTGTACATTTCAATATGAATTAAATTTGAAATCCGTTAAAATTTTTTTCTTTTCAAACAATAAGAAAATTTTGTGTATTACAAAAAAAAAAAAAAACAGTTGCAATGAAAAAGTCATAAAATATAAATTGATCATGTGGTATAAATGCAACTCAAAAACAATGGTAACAAAAACTTCATTGAAGTTGAAAGAACAAGTTGAATAATGAATATGCATAAGTAGATTTTAGTCGCAAAGAATGGGGCACATTCTACGTGCCACAAAGAGAGTCTTTCCTTTACAAAGTTGTTGGAAAACATTTTCTCGTAGATTTGTTTTTATATCTATAGGAATTTTATTTTAAACTTAAGATTTTGTTTAGGGTAATAAGTATGTAAAAGATAAAATCAACTTGATGTTTTATGACTAACAGTTAGGGGCAAAGAAATAGCGGTTATTTATATTTAGTAGTAACAGAATAAAATTCTCTAATAAATACTACAGCCCAAGGCACTTATTTGTAAAACTAATTTTGACAACTTTGGAACTTAAAAGCTTCGTAAACATATTATGCCATCTAATGACTAAAACTTTTTCGATTTACTTTGTCTCTACTGTTTGAAAGATAAAAATATAAATTCTTGTATACATTTTATTATTAATTCCATTTCTTCCTTTTGGCAACAAATACTAAAATAAACTAAAACTGCACACACAAAAATCAGAAAAAGAAGACTGAAAGAAATAATGGTGACATGCAAACTTTTTCCAGTCTAGAGGGCGATAAATACATGTTGCATTTACTATACAAACACACACACACACACACATACAAGTACAATATTTTAAAACATGCATATGAGTTGCAGTACTGAATTGTATGCAACATTTAGACACACAATCTCCACTGTATTGCATAATGTAGCAAAACAACAATAACAACATTTATTGCTGCATTGTTTTGTTCATTCATTTCATTCATTATCAACATTCAAAATCCAAAAAAAAGTCAGTCAAGTCATCAGCATAATGAATTAATTAGAATTATTTCTTTTTTCTTGTCTTTTTTTCAGTTGCAGTCATAAAAGTGTAATTTTAGCCAAAACGAAAATAATTTCTTTGGTTAAGTTTTTATATGGCTCATATTTATGTTGCAAGTTGCTAGCACAGCTAGTGATAAGTGTCATAAACAGTAGGTGGTATTATGAAAAGCATATAAAACTTTAACAAAAGCAGTTTTAGAAAAATCTTGATCTTTACATTTTGTTCATAAAGAAAAAACATTTTAATATAAAGTTTATACTTTTGTGGCAGCTACACATACAACTTCTTTTAAGCAAAGCGGAAATATAAATTTATTATATGAAAATGATAGTCTTTTAATATTCAAATAATTGCTCGTTATCTCTCAACCGCCCCTCTATTGCTTTGAACGCCTTTCTGCTGTCATAAGTTGTCTATAGGTTGCACTACAACTTTAGTGCAACCTGTTGCCTGAGCTTTTATTGTATAATTTCACACTCACACGCCTCTTTTTTTTATTTTATTTTTTTTTTAATAAGAAATGAAAAATTATGCAAATTTATTATTTTTTCGCTTTATTTAGTAACAAATAAACAACTATAACGATTAAAAAAATAGAAGATCTAAATATTGTAATTTTATGTATTTAATCATAACAAGTGCTGGTTCGTTGTTGTTAGTATTTCAGGTCTTGCGCTGTTTTATCGCATAAAAAGGGTTAATTATAAATGCTCCATTATTCTTATTATGCTGATTTAATTTTTGTGTTCTCAAGGCGCGTAAACTTTTGCAAAAATATTTTTTATGTGAATTTTTTATCCTAAAAAGAAAAAAATATTTAAAAGTATCTTGTCTATTCCCCCTTTTATTAATATTTTAAGTTTCGTAGAATTTGCATGCACTTTGTCTGTCTCCCATTATTATAAGTACTTTTGTAAAAATGAAAACATTAATTAAAAGCGTCAAATATGAGTTAAGATGTACATTATTTAGTACTTTTAGAGTTTGCAGTTACTGTAGTGAGTACCTTTTGATATATTTTTCGATTAGTACTTTTATATAAAGTAAAGTTCGTTTGTTTCAGCTCCGATCCTATAAGAAATATTGCGGGAATAATCGCAATGAATGCAATTGGCAAAGAAAAGAGAACTTAGGAAGTTAACCACCGAAATCTATGGGATGATACTAATAAGAGGAAGACGGGAATCGTTCTCAGAATGAACATTACGGCTTTCATCAAAATTAAAAGGAAATATATTAGGTACGATTCCATTTTACATATTAAGTATTTCGCTCATCACTACATCCAAAAAACTGAGCTTGTGAACATCAAACAATAATAGAGCACTATATAACGCTTTTTTCCAATAAAAATTTTCATGTAAAGGAGCGCACATCAGGTGAATTTCTTTCTATCTGAAACAGTGTTTCAATGTTAATTTTCTTTTAATTTGTCTCTAAGTACTTTTTATATTTATGATTAGTACTATTTAAAAGTACTATTAGTTTACCATCTCTGAAGTACTTATTCAAAACTTCAGTATCGCAAAAAAATATGAAAAAATAAACATTAAATAAATGTAAATTTCTCTATGACACGCGATAAATATTGCAGTCTCTTTTTGTTCCACAGCTAAATACAAAAAATGACGATCATTTGCGTATTTACTCACTCACAAAAAAAGGGTCAACTCTGTTGGCACATAACGTATGGATCTTTCCATAAATTGAAAATAATAATATAAACGAGAAGAAGTTTAAAAAATGTGAAATATTTTATCAAAATGTTAAGGTATTTAAATTCGGTCGCGATATTTTAAGCTTATAGACCTATTGTCTAGTCAATAGTCTAATATATAGTCTAATCTATAGTCTAGTCTTTAGTCTAGTCTATAGTCTAGTCTATAGTTTAGTCAAAGTCTAGTCTATAGTCTAGTCAAGTATATAGTCTAGTCAAGTCTATAGTCTAGTCAAGTCTATAGTCTAGTCAAGTCTATAGTCTAGTCAAGTCTGTAGTCTAGTCTATAGTATAGTCTATAGTCAAGTCTATAGTCTAGTCTATAGTCTAGTCTATAGTCTAGTCTATAGTCTAGTCTATAGTCTAGTCTATAGTCTAGTCTATAGTCTAGTCTATAGTCTAGTCTATAGTCTAGTCTATAGTCTAGTCTATAGTCTAGTCTATAGTCTAGTCTATAGTCTAGTCTATAGTCCTAGTCTATAGTCTAGTCTATAGTCTAGTCTATAGTCTAGTCTATAGTCTAGTCTATAGTCTAGTCTATAGTCTAGTCTATAGTCTAGTCTATAGTCTAGTCTATAGTCTAGTCTATAGTCTAGTCTATAGTCTAGTCTATAGTCTAGTCTATAGTCTAGTCTATAGTCTAGTCTATAGTCTAGTCTATAGTCTAGTCTATAGTCTAGTCTATAGTCTAGTCTATAGTCTAGTCTATAGTCTAGTCTATAGTCTAGTCTATAGTCTAGTCTATAGTCTAGTCTATAGTCTAGTCTATAGTCTAGTCTATAGTCTAGTCTATAGTCTAGTCTATAGTCTAGTCTATAGTCTAGTCTATAGTCTAGTCTATAGTCTAGTCTATAGTCTAGTCTATAGTCTAGTCTATAGTCTAGCTATAGTCTGTCTATAGTCTAGTCTATAGTCTAGTCTATAGTCTAGTCTATAGTCTAGTCTATAGTCTAGTCTATAGTCTAGTCTATAGTCTAGTCTAGTCTAGTCTATAGTCTAGTCTATAGTCTAGTCTATAGTCTAGTCTATAGTCCTAGTCCTATAGTCTAGTCTATAGTCTAGTCTATAGTCTAGTCTATAGTCTAGTCTATAGTCTAGTCTATAGTCTAGTCTATAGTCTAGTCTATAGTCTAGTCTATGTCTAGTCTATAGTCTAGTCTATAGTCTAGTCTATAGTCTAGTCTATAGTCTAGTCTATAGTCTAGTCTATAGTCTAGTCTATAGTCTAGTCTATAGTCTAGTCTATAGTCTAGTCTATAGTCTAGTCTATAGTCTAGTCTATAGTCTAGTCTATAGTCTAGTCTATAGTAGTCTAGTCTATAGTCTAGTCTATAGTCTAGTCTATAGTCTAGTCTATAGTCTAGTCTATAGTCTAGTCTATAGTCTAGTCTATAGTCTAGTCTATAGTCTAGTCTATAGTCTAGTCTATAGTCTAGTCTATAGTCTAGTCTATAGTCTAGTCTATTAGTCTATAGTCTAGTCTATAGTCTAGTCTATAGTCTAGTCTATAGTCTAGTCTATAGTCTAGTCTATAGTCTAGTCTATAGTCTAGTCTATAGTCTAGTCTATAGTCTAGTCTATAGTCTAGTCTATAGTCTAGTCTATAGTCTAGTCTATAGTCTAGTCTATAGTCTAGTCTATAGTCTAGTCTATAGTCTAGTCTATAGTCTAGTCTATAGTCTAGTCTATAGTCTAGTCTACAGTCTAGTCTATAGTCTAGTCTATAGTCTAGTCTGTAGTCTAGTCGATAGTCTAGTCAAGTCTATAGTCTAATCTAGTCTATAGTCTAGTCAAGTCTATAGTCTAGTCTATAGTCTAGTCTATAGTCTACTCTATAGTCTAGTCTATAGTCTTAAAATGACACTTCCAGGAAAAAAGGTAAATAACAGAGAACTACATAGTCACTTGGTTGTGAACTCGGGTTTGAACTCAGCTAATCTATAACTATTTCGTAATTAGCTTTAAACATTTTTCAAAATGTGTTAAATTTTCAACTCAAGTGTTTCAAGATCTAAGTGTCAATATTTTGTCACATTTTATGTTTGAATTTGTCACTATTTCCAGTCTATATAATAAATCATTTAAATAAAATGTACAAAATAAACTATAGCAGTACTACACAGTAATAAAAACCAAATAAATGAAAATTAATTCAAAATTTATTTTAATTATACACACAGTTTTGCCGCTCTCTCATAAATTTGTTAATTTGTCAAAAACAAATATAAATTGTGAGTGTGGGAATTTTAGTTTTTTTATGATTTCAAGATAAATTATACAAACATAATTATTTATAAAGAAAGGGAGCTACTTGGAAGGGAGTGTAAGAAAGAAAAGAATTGAGACACTAAGGAGTAACTATTAAAACTAAATTTAGTTCCGATTAGTGAGAAATAATATAGCAAAACTTTTTGTAAGTAATTAAATATCTGGAACATAAAGCGGGTTATATTTTTTTATAAGGTACGTTCATAGGAGGATGAATCAAACCTCATCATTTCGAAAAAGTACACCTGTACCACTATCGGCCCTAATGTGGGCCGATCCCACGACCCACAGACTTTTTGTATATTTTTAAAAGAAATGGCGGCAATTTTGTGGTTTTTAAAATTAACTTTTTTAAATTTGTAATTGCTTTTACCTAGAGTCCTTTTTATTTTTTTAACTCCCCCTGTTTAAGGTTACAATTAATATTTAGTTTGAAACTAAATTATGACTCATTGATTTTAATAATTATTTCAATTGAGAATATTAAATTATAATCGAATATTTTGTTATATGATATTGGTATAAACATATGCGTGTAGTTAATTACAATTACATAAATATTTACATGAATATGTAGTGTTGTTTATTTCAACGAAAAACTAAAATAATAAGCATTAATAATGAAAACAAAACACTTGCAAATAAAATTAAATTCAAAGAAAAAACTAAAATTAAACTGCAGGTGTTCAATCATTCATTCAATCAATATTGAATTCAAACTAAAAAAAATCAATTTGAATATAAATGTCATGGTTCGTAATTGAACACGAATTAACTTTATAAATTTAATTATTTTAATTAAACTATAAATATTTGAAATAGAAACCCCGAACTATTTACAAATAATTGTATTATGAATGCTTAAGGCAATAACGTTATAACTTTAAATTAATAAATAAAAAAATAGTTCTTTGAAATTAACTCTTTCTTTTAGTTTGTTATATTTTACAATTAACTATTGTGTAATTTTGCTAGTAAGAGAGCTTTTTCCCATATGTCTAATTCTTTAAAAGTTTATTTTTATTCAACACTGCAGTTTTTTTGTAATTTTTAGCTAAAAAATCCTTTAAGTCATAAAGTTTTATTACAAGTACAACAACATGTTTAACTAATTATTTTTATTAATTTGTTTAAATGAAGGTTTTTCTTTGTCTTTTGATGTGTCTTGTTTAAGTAATAAATAAACTAACAATTTATGTAAATTTTTATAGTATTTCTACATATTAAATTAATTGAATAATTGCTAGACTGTGTTGTTGTAGTGTTGACTCTATACTCCACAACACTCCGGACAATTTTTATTTTTTTGCCAGTTAATAAAGACTATGGTAAATACTATCGTGTAGGGGAGATGGAGATATTTAAAAGATTTGAATGGTTTGTAACCTAAATATTATGAAATTATTGACTATAATCTAGACTCTGGAGTAGACTATTGACTAGACTATAGACCAGACTATAGCCCAGATTACAGACTAGATTATAAACTAGAATATATCCCTCACTGCAGACTAGACTATAGCCCAGATTACAGACTAGATTATAACTAGAATATACCCTCACTGTAGACTAGACAGACTAGACCAGACCAGACCAGAATAGACTATAGACTAGACTATAGACTAGACTATAGACTGGTACTATAGACTAACTATAGACTAGACTATAGACTAGACTCAGAAACTAGACTATAGACTAGACTATAGACTAGACTATAGACTAACTATAACAGACTATAGACTAGACTATAACGCATAGACTAGACTAGACTAGACTATAGACTAACTATGACTAGACTAAAGACTAGACTATAGACTAGACTATAAGACTAGACTATAGACTAGCTATAGACTAGACTATAGCTAGACATGATAGACTATAGACTAGACTATAGACTAGACTAGACTATAGACAGACTTAGACTAGACTATAGACTAGACTATAGACTAGACTGACTAAGACTAGACTATAGAAATAGAATATAGACTAGACATAGAACTAGACTATAGACTAGACTATAGACTAGACTATATACTAGCCTATAGACTAGACTAAGACTAGACATAGACTAGACTAGATACTAGACTATAGACTAGACTATAGACTAGGAGTAGGACTAAAGTTTAGAGCAACCAGAATAGTACATTTTGGGTAAGAATTCTTTGGATTTTATAAACTTTAAAAAAATTTAAAGTAGGGTCTTATAAAAGCCAAGCTCTACCCTCTGAAAATTATTTATTTTATACAAAACCACCGCAAATTAGTCTCGACTTTTAAACAAAAACCAATTCTCAATGCAAATCACTCAAGCATGGTGTATGTATTTTTTCAAGGGGCTTAATTTTTTTTTTTTTTTTTTTTGCCTATAACGAGTATTTTTAACCACCATGTAATTCAAAAAGGAAGCACTTGAAATTAGTACTTGGGTTTTGTTGTTGTTGTTGGTTCTTTCAAAGTTGACCGTTTTGCATGAGCTTTTATGGCACCTTTTAAATAATCGTTTTTAAGTTCTTTTGTTTATTTGTTTAAATTATTATTTTTTATGCATATATTGCACTTGCTGGGTTGTTGCAATTTTTTGCCAGTAACATGCAACATGTTAAATTTTTTTATACAAATTTCCAGTATAGAATATGAAATGTTGAAAATTAAATGGACAGTGGGCGGACACAGAAAGGTTTAATAGAATTTATTGTAAAAATTTAAATTTGTTTTAAATTTTGCTGCAATTTACTGCCTTTTAGAAAGGACATAATATTTTTTGGTAAAATTTAGATTTTTTTTTTAATTTCTCTTAGTTTTTATATACTTTTATTGCAGACTGTATATTATAATTTTTGTTGTCAGTTCATTTTCTCCTTCAGCGCTTTTTACTTTAATAATCTCTATTTTTTGCTTATTAGTTTTAACTACTTTTGTACATAATTTTATTTTAGTTTTAATTTTTTCAATTTAACTTAAAAAATATACACCAAAATTGATTAATGTCCAAAAAAAGAAGACAACTGAAAATTTATTAATTTTCCTAACAAAACATGAAAGGAGTAGATTTATTAAATTGCTTTTATTGTTTAACATTTAATGTAAAAAATTGTTATAAAGCTAAAAACTAAATTAATTAAAAGGAAGCCAATTGTTTAACACTTTTTGCAGAAGTTGAAACATAACATGTTAAAATCGTGATTTCTGCTAGAAAGGGAACGAGAAAACCATTTCTTCCAAGGAAATCAGTTAATTGAAAATCAGTTAAAGTGGCGCGCAATAGGTCCGATAATGGCCTAGGCGTATTTCTTCGAATCAGGCTTTTAGAATCTATTAAAGTAAATTCTCTAGTTAAGTGGTGTGTCTTCCAAATCCCCATGATTAGCAATCTAATGTTGCATAAAATTGTCAATTTTCAACATTTAGTTTAAAAAAGCATAACATTCCGCTAAATACATTTGGAATTAACATTAAACTAAAATATTTATATTCCATTGGCGAGTTGCAAGCTATAACCGGTAACCTTGCTGCTGATGTTGCAATGTACTTAATGTTACCGAATTGATACTTCCTAAACGACTTTAGATAAAAATTCCAAACAACACATTTTAATTTGCAACAATAAATTTAAAACTCAATAAAACAGCAAACACTCTAAGAACAAGAACTTTAAGTTTGTTTTTTGTTTTGTTTTCATTACAAAAGCTGTAGCAAGTAGCAAATTCAAAAGATGAAAAGAAAAAAAAAAACTACTTTGGCATTGGAAAAATTATAGCAGATCATAAAACGAGTCAATCGTATGCGTGTAATGGCTTCCTTAAAAAACTGCGACAGAATAAAAGAAACGAAAAGCTAAAGAAGAAAAAAAATCAGAAAATCATTGAGCTATGGATGGCATGGATCAAGAACAGATACTACAGCAAAAACAACAGCAATCACAAATCACTAAATTCAAGTTCAATTCAATGCGTAAATAATGCGAAATAAATACTTAAAAATCTTGTTCTGTTTCTGCTTCGGTTTTTTTTCGTTTTTTGTTCAGCTTAATTTCAATTTTTATTTCTTTTGTTGATGGATAACACAGTGCTACAAGATATTTACTTAATGTTATCTAGAAATATAAAGAGCAATGATCTCCTTCCTCATCAGCTTTAATTACATAAAACAGTAACATTTACAATTACTTTTTATTAACAAATTTCAATTTAATTTTTTGTATCCTGTAGCCTAGTGTAAGCTGTGCAACATTTCATGGTATTATGGCTTTGTATTGCAGTTGCTAACTTTTAGTCAAGTTAAATCTTGAAAAGTAGTTGATCAACAATAACTACAACCATCACAATGACAACGTTGATGTTGCTGCTGTTGTTGTTGATGATGATGATGATGACGACTACGATGATGGTTACCATCATGTTGCTCGTTTAAAATAAGAGTGTATTAAGTGGTAGCGGCAGCAACAGTAACGCTCTTCGGTTGCTGAATCGGTAATCATGTTTTGTGTATGGCATTTGTAAACTTTTGACAAGTGCCGCCATGCAATTGTGTTTCAAAATGTTGTGGACACTACAATGCGTTTTGTTGTTGTAAGAACAAAAAATGCGGCAAACAACAAGAGTTAAAGCGCCTTTAAGTTTGTCTTGTAATTCTATTTATTACAGGTTTCGTCCTCTTCTCGCTTTTATTTATCTCATCATTTAACTAGAGCGAACAATTCGCTTATAGAAATTAAACTATTTTAAGGGTCTGTATTTTTTTTTTTTAACTAATTGAGTTCATTTGAATTGATTGATTAGTTTATCGAATTTCATATGGTTGGAGTTGCAAAGGTTAAATAGAACTAAAGGGATACTGCTGTTAAGGCCAAAGTTGATTTTAAACCCGATCTGATCAAATTGTCTCTGGCTTGAAAATCTCTCTATTGCAATAATTCAAGAGACTTTTAGAACATCACCATGTTTTTTCAAAAAATCTAAGATCTTTTCTAATGGAAACCTTGAGAAATGGTCTATTCAATTAAGAGATCATTTACAAGCGCATAAATCGACAAGATTAGAATACGTTTTTAACTTCTCTCATAAGATATCAATAGGGTTTTCGTTAAGAACGTTGCATTTTGTTAGAAGTGGTGGTGACAAAGAAAATTAGTTCGAGCAGGCTTTGAAATTGGATGATCCTTTTACATTATTACATTCATCGATCGTGCCTAATTTTACTGCCATACATGTATAGCGGCAACGATTTCAAGTCCAGGCATATGTTTGCAAAACAAAAGACTAACTTTAAGACTTTAGTTATTTATTTACTACAATATTTGGGAACAAATAATTGAATGATCATTATGCAATTATTTAGGTCTAATGAAACTACAAAGATTCTCCTAAGAAGAGTATTGATGCATTATTTGCAGAAAAAACAAATCTATATTCATTAAACAACTGGCCGGATATTCAAACATAGACAAATTTTGGCACAATATTTCACAATTCCCTTTAAAAATTCCTGGGAGTTATACAACAATTGACGCAATAACATCCGGTTAAGGACACTAACTATTGCCACTTAATCTCAGCCTTATTAAAAGGGAAATTTAAAAGCAACATTTTTATTAAGGTTATAATTAAAAGAAGTTTTATTACAATCAAAAATTGCTATAAAATTGTTAAGTGCAATAATAATTATCCATAAAGGACTTGATGGCTTTAGAAATTTCCTAAACAGTAGCTTTGGAAAACCTCTTTTCAAATTCAAACAATTGTTTCCAAAATTAAGTGCCATAATAACATTAACACATAGACTTAATGTAATGAGTTGGAAAATGTGTTTTACAAAAATTTGGACCAAAAAAAAAAAAAAAATAATAATAAAAAGGTGCTTTAAACTCTCATAAACATTAAAAATAAAGATATCAAAGCAACCAACTAAACCATTGTTTGTCAACGCCAATACAATCTACTTCATCAACGGCCACATCTACTATTATGTCTACAGCAGAAGACAATTGTTGATTGTTTTAGGAATTTTAGTTTTGGCGAAAAATAAAAACCTAGAAATCAATTTATTGTTCAACAATTTTTCATTAAACTGCAACTGAAAATTTTTGAAAAACTCATGGAAAATTATAAACAAATGGAACAAAGAAAAGTGTTGACCAAACGGCGGTAATGGATATAAAAACAACTGCTCTATTTCCATTGTTGTTGGTCACCATCATCATCATCAACTAGATGACCAACCAAATGCTACACGAAAACACTGAAAAATTAAGATCAAAATGTAACTCTCTATTAAGCAACACCCTCTACTAAAGTGCATCAATACTGTTAAAGGTTTGATCTCTATTCCAAAAAAAAAATTTGCCAAAAATCCAGGTGCAAACTGAAAATTATTGAAAAAATATATTTGACAAAATTGTAATTGTTTAATTTAAAATGATAATTTACTCGTTGCTGAAAAACAGGAAAGAGCACATGCTGGCTGGTTTTTGATAAAACAACAAAAAAATGTTTGTGATTTATGGCCAGGTTCATGGGGAGCCAGGGTATAATGAAAACATGTTCTACCAGACGCTCACACACAAAAATTCACTGTCACATTTCTACCAACAAAGTGTAGGAGTCTGTCGGAGTACACAAAGTCCTGAACACACACACACTCTCAAAATATGTAACAAACACTTACAGCAACAAAAGGATTTGTTTGCCATGATCAAAAGCATCCTTTTGTGTGTGTGGGTCGAAAACAATACTTACAGCACCCTTATTGTAAAACAGAGAGAAAAAGAGACAATGATGAAAAGAGATCATACACACTTTTGGCACACTTCATAAAGACATTTATTCCCCAAAAAGGAATCAACAACTGAAACCAAATAAGGACTGAGACAAGTTTTATTGGTGTGATAGTAACACAACAAATTTAACTGTCTCATGCTAGAAGAAAAAGTTACATTTTTATATATTAATCCGATCTGATGAAATATCAACAATATAAGATTTGCTTATTTGATTAAGGTGTAATAAAAAGTCTAAATTGTTGATCCGACAAGTCCGGGACCTTCTTTCACTTAAATTTTGTTCTATATATGTATGTATTTGTATCCTTACACTAGTTTACTTAATAGCAATCCTTAATTTATTTTTTTTGTTCAAATCAATTTTTCCACCCCTACATTCTCAACTGACCCCTATTTTTTTGTTGTCTCATTTTAGAAAAAATAACTATAACCTAATCAAAACGGTCGCTGAAAATACTAAATGACCCTTTTGTTTTCACATTTCTAAAATTGAGTAAATAATTGTAATTCTTGTCTGTCGTTTTGTGTTGTTTTCTTCTATTTCAAAAACGTTTAGGCGGTTTTAAACGTTTCCTTATAAGATCTTATATTCTGTATTGTTTTACCTCTGAACTCCCCTTTTAATTCGTATTAAAACCCTTAATTTCTTGTCTAAGCATTTACTAAGCGTTATAAATAGTGGGTGTTTTTTGATTCTCGAAAATTCATTTCATAACTCATGTCACTGCTATTCATAGGCCCACTTAAAGGTTCGTAAGTGTTGATTGTAATGTGAGCATTTTAGTTGTTTTTTGTTTTTGTTGAAAATTTATGTTTTTTCCGCTAGAATCAAGCTGACATTTGGCTCGTGTTTGGAGAGTGTTGTTGTGCCTTAATGGATATTTGTCATAAAAACCAGTTGTTTTCGCTTGTAGTTTTTGAAATTTTTTAAATACCGCTTTAAAAGGGCAATTAAGTTAAAGTACTTATTAATAAATATTACATTTAGAATTGTTCTCTTAATTAAATTTATTTTTTCAGTTGCTTAACGCTTTGAAATACATATTTATAAAAATTGGTTTAATGATGGGCATTAGTTAAATGATACCTGGAAGTGATTTAATTGATTTTTATATATATTCGTAGAAAAATACAGGGCAAACATTTTGCAATTTCTTGCACCAAATATAAAAAAAATGTAGAATTTTCGAAAATAAAATTTTATAATCAAAAATCAGTTTTATATTTGTCATGACAGCCAGAAGGCAATTAGGGCGATATCAGGTGATAGAACTATATCTAAGACCGTATTGGATTGTAAGAAAGCTTTAACTGAATACTCTCCCAGAGGTAAGGTTTACATCATATGGGTACCAGCCCACTCGGGAGTAGTCGGCAACGAAAGGGCGAATGTAATAGCTTTAAAGCGAAGGGAGCTCGAGGCAGTTAACCTGACAAACGCAAAACCATTCGACGCAACAAAAGCTGAACTAAAAATATGGGTAAGAGAATCCCATAAGACCTCTTGGTAGAACCACGAAGATCCTGTGGGGTGACCCTGATGAGAGCAAGACGAAAAATCTACTCAAAATGACTAAGTCTGAAGTTAGTATGATGGTACGTATTCTGAGTGGACACACAGGATTACGAGCACATCTATGCAAAATTGGACATGCGGATTCAGACGAATGTAGAGCATGTGGAGAGGACAGTGAAACTCTGGAGCACTTACTTTGCTACTGCCAGGCATTCGTCGAAGTTAGATCTAAGTATCTTGGAAGTGATGTTATTCCTGACTAACAGTGATTGGAAGATTCTTAGGAATTACGTTCAGGAAACTGAGTTTCTGAACGTTTTTTTATGATAAGGAGCGCACAACAGGCCCGATAGTGGCCTAGGTGTATTTCTTCGGATTTGATGTATTATACATCCTACTATCAACCTAACCTAACCTAAGTAATGGCTATCTGAACTCCTTTGGACAATTTTTGCTGGAACAATAGGTGAAAAGTTACACTCATTTGAATAAAACCCTGTATGACCAAAATGTCCAACTTTGACCCCTTCTAGGTTCGGCATTTCTTGACCGATGGAGCTGAAAATCGATTTGTCTGAAGACATCGATTTTATAAGTTGGGTCACTTGACACGAAATTACCCACATGTACATATATTTAAGTATTTCGATAGGTTGACGGCGTTTCTAAAGGAATGCAATATGGATCTCAAAAGAATGACATTTTAGTGATCTTTCATTTGATATACAAAAGATCTATGGAAAAGAACTAAGAACTAAGTTTTGGTACTGCCGAATCAAATATTTATTTCAAGGACCAATTATTCATCCATCGATGTCTGCTTCTTACACCATTTCACACCAGTCTAAATACCTGCAACAAGCGTTCGATGATTGACTAACTTTTATATTCTATTTGATGTATAAATGTTTAAGGTAATTTAAAAAAAAAAATAATTGACCTCATATTATTCTCAATACTAAATAATTTATTATCAACTGATTTTGGAATCACAAAACTTTCCTTAAAATTTAAAAGATGTTAAAAACTAATAATAAATATAAGATGATGACTATTTAAAAATTCTCTAAATTTTCTAACTGCCAAGCTGTCTAATGTAATTGTATACAATTGTTATATCAATTTCATAAATTTACTTTATGACAATTTTATAGCCAATAGCACATACCAAATAATACTGCCCCAACCACTACGAACAAATATAACTTGACCACGTTAAAACCACCGAACAAGTTGAAACAAAAATAAAATAAATAAAATAAACGTACATACTTGTATATTTGTATCTATTTTCTCAACTTAATTAATAAAACTACTAAAGTAAATACGAGAGTTATAAGAAAATATAGATAAAACTCAAAACTTCTTACCTCTTAGTACCAGTGAGTAATGTACGTAATTTGGTATACAATGACGTGGGGACATTTGTCAGTTCAATTAACTGTCGGTTAATATTATGACTGACTGACAGCTCTTTAACGTTTCTGCTCTCTATATGATTTAAGTTTTTAGCGGCGATCTTCAACCAAAAAAAGAAAAAAACACCCAGAGGTTTCAGCCTACCAATTTGATGTGGAAAATATCCTACTTGTTGACTTGCTGCGTACCCTGTATAGTGTAAAAAGCCTTTAATACAATAAATTATTAAATTGTTAGTTAAACTAACTAAATGATAAACTTAAAAGTTAATAACAAATATCAATTATTATTTTTTTTCGCTAACATGTTATTTAGCTAAGAAATGAACAGGTCTATTACAAGTTTAAGATAGATCTTGGATAATTGTATTAAATGTGTGTGTTTTATGAGAGATATTGGGTGTAAAGAAAAGTTTTCGTGAAATTGTTATTTTATAAAGATCTTGGTAAAAAATTGCGTAAAAAATCTTGGATCATGAATTATATACATGTTCTAACTTGTTCAAAAAGTACTTTTTAGGTTTAGAAGTACTAAAATTATTTGTCGGATTTTTATCTATTGATTAGTCTCCATACTAGTCTACAGACTAAATTATTAACTTATCTATTGATTAGTCTATTACTAGTGACTAGCCTAGTTACTGTTCTACTGACTAGTGTTGTGACGAATCTATTTATTATTCTAACGAATAGTCTGGTATAATGACAAATCTATTGACTAGTCTTATGATTAGTCTACTAACTAGTCTAATGATTTGTCTACTGACTAGTCCAAATACCAGTATATTTACTAGTCCAGAGTCTAGCGATGAGTCTATTAACTAGTCTAATGATATGTTTACTAATTAGACTATATACCAGTCTACTGACTTCTCCATATACCAGTATATTGACTAATCTATTGACTAGAGTAGTGACTAATCTATTAACTAGTCTAATGATTTGTCTACTGACTAGTCCACATGCCAGTCTATTTACTAGTCCAAAGACTAGTGATGTGTCTAGTGACTAGTCTAGTGACTACTCTATTGGCTAGTCTACTGACTAGTCTATTGACTAGTCTACCGACTAGCCTAATGATATATTTACTAACTACTCTATATACTCATCTGACTTCTCCACATACCAGTCTATTGACTAATTTAGTGACTAGTGCAGTGACTAATCTATTGACTAGTCTAATGATTTGTCTACTGATTAGTCTAATGACTAAACCATATACCAGTATATTTACTAGTCCACATTCTAGTGACTAGTCTATTGACTAGTGTACCGACTAGTCTATTGACTAGTATACCGACTAGTCTATAGACTAGTGTAGCGACTAGTCTATTGACTAGATTAATGAATAGTCAAATGACTTATCTACTGTCTAGTCTTGCTAGTCCATAAACTAGTCTATAAACTAGTATATTGACTAGTATATGAACTAGTCTCTTGATCAGTTTCAGTCTCACTAGTCTATGGACTAGTCGGTGGACTGTTGGACTATTAACTAGTCTGTAGGCCAGTGTATTGCCTGGTCTATTGAACAGTCTATAAACATGTCTTAAAATTAGTCTATTTTCGTGTTTATGGAATAGTCCATGGACAATCTCTGAATATGATAACCCAACTAATTTCAACGACATTAACAGTCCAATAACTACCTCTACATCTAATACGCCACGAATATAATTGTGAGAACGAGTAGGTTTGAAATTTATGAGGTGGGGTTTAAAATAGCAATAGCAACAACAAGACCAATAAAAAAAAACAAACTTCTAATAGAATTGTCATAGTATTTTATTATTATTTTCTATTAGAAGTATTTTTTACTCGTTGAAGGTGTTTTAGACATGTTTTCAACTTTATAGTAAATTATTTGTATGACGTTGTTGGTTTTGTAGTTGTTGCTGTTTCAGTGGTTAAATACGCCTCTTTTAACGCCCCATTTATCAATATTCATTAAGTGTCGTTTAAGTTTGTTGTCTTAAAGAAAATTAAAAACAAACTAAAACTCTGCGAACGTGTTTTAATAATTTGTATACTTTGTACAAAGTACTAAGTATAGTTGAGTTAGAACATATTTGCAGTTTGAAAAACATTTGAAATTGTTTAGATCTTTTTGACTATAAGTTAACAAGTTAAGCAGGAGTGGCGCCGACATCATCACAATTTGCTGCAGCACTAGTAATAGAATTTTCTTTAAGTTCTTTAAACAAAAACTTGATTTGTGGCATAAGGGGTGTTTATCATTATTAACTCATCACTTAAATTAATTGTTTGGCAATGTAAACGTAGTTAAGTGATGTGTTAGGTGGTTGGTGGGTATTTAAGATGGTGATAAATTTATTTAATAAATTTTATGGTGTCAGCGTGTTTTTAAGCGTAGAACAGTAACTTAATTGTAGGTTCTTTAATTTTTTTCTTATAGTAGGTCCTTGAAGATTTAGCGAAAAAATCAATAATTATGGAAATTGGTATCTATCTATTGTTTTATATTAAAACATTCAAATTGTATTGTTCCAGCAATTTGAACTTCATTATCACGTGGCTTTGTTCTTTGCAAATATTTCCTTATACATTTTTCTTATAATTTTTTTACGTTTGTATACTTGCAAGTACTGAAACATTGTCTACATGTGATATTTAATTATTCCAAACTGTTACAATAACATTTTATCATTTTAATGAGTTCAACTGGCCATTTGAATGAAAAAAAATAACAAAACTAAATAAAACTTCAACTACCAACACGAGACATGCACTACAGAAAAAGTCCGACAGTTCTAAAGGTAACAATAGTAAACTTTATAATAACTACTGTACTTTTGTTCATCTTATAAGATGGATACCTAAGTGTCTCATTTCATCTATATCTCCTGAATGCACAACGATATCCAAGCTCTGCTGGGATTTTCTCTGTGCCTTTGCCTCACACATAACCTTTAATACTAATTATAACTTTTTTCCCTCATTTCTGCTGCCACTTTACTCCTTAATGACTTTGTCTATTAAGAAAGAATATTTTTGCAATAGTACAAACAATTTTTCTAAAATATATTTATTTATTTGTTTGGCAACATGTTTTGAATTTATGATTTTATTATGCGAATACAAACGAATATAAGCAAAAACAAAATATATTTTCCTGCCATTCTTTTGCCACCACTTTCTCACAACCATTGTTTCAAATAAATGTTATATGGTCAGCAAAACTAACGGCTTCAAATTCTTTAGACTTTTGCTAAAGAAAATAAAAATAATTGTTTAAAATACTTACATATAAAAAAAAGAAAACTTTGAGAACATTGCTTCATCAAAACTATGTATTTATAAAAAATCTGGCAGACAGTAGTAAATTCCTTTGGAAGAGCAAAAAAGGAACGTAGGTTTGTGACAATACTATTCAAATTTGCCGACTTTCAAATATAAATATCTCCACATTGAGTTGAAAGCGTCGAAATTCAGTAGCCTCGTTTATTAGCATCAAGAACACATTAACATCATTGGCTCAAAGAATTGGCATTTTATCAAAAATATAAAGAAATTTTTGTGAGATTGAAAGAGGAATCGAAGGAAATTGTGAACAAGTTGAATTCGTTATCATCATGTTAGAGATTTATTTTTATTTATGCCAAACATTTGAGGGATTGGTTTCAAGAAAGAGTTGCCAAATAGAAAGACATTGGTTGGAAAGTGGTCTATTGGTATTTTTTTAATGGAAAATGTTTGTAGAAAATGTTCCAGCGTTTCATTGTCCTCTCTGCATGCTCTACTAGTTAAGTTATTGTTCAGTTCTGGTTCAGTTGTAGTTCAGTTCTACTTCAGTTCTAGGTCAGTTCTAGTTCAGTTCTAGTTCAGTTCTAGTTCAGTTCTAGTTCAGTTCTAGTTCAGTTCTAGTTCAGTTCTAGTTCAGTTCTAGTTCAGTTCTAGTTCAGTTCTAGTTCAGTTCTAGTTCAGTTCTAGTTCAGTTCTAGTTCAGTTCTAGTTCAGTTCTAGTTCAGTTCTAGTTCAGTTCTAGTTCAGTTCTAGTTCAGTTCTAGTTCAGTTCTAGTTCAGTTCTAGTTCAGTTCTAGTTCAGTTCTAGTTCAGTTCTAGTTCAGTTCTAGTTCAGTTCTAGTTCAGTTCTAGTTCAGTTCTAGTTCAGTTCTAGTTCAGTTCTAGTTCAGTTCTAGTTCAGTTCTAGTTCAGTTCTAGTTCAGTTCTAGTTCAGTTCTAGTTCAGTTCTAGTTCAGTTCTAGTTCAGTTCTAGTTCAGTTCTAGTTCAGTTCTAGTTCAGTTCTAGTTCAGTTCTAGTTCAGTTCTAGTTCAGTTCTAGTTCAGTTCTAGTTCAGTTCTAGTTCAGTTCTAGTTCAGTTCTAGTTCAGTTCTAGTTCAGTTCTAGTTCAGTTCTAGTTCAGTTCTAGTTCAGTTCTAGTTCAGTTCTAGTTCAGTTCTAGTTCAGTTCTAGTTCAGTTCTAGTTCAGTTCTAGTTCAGTTTAGTTCAATTCTAGTTCAGTTCTAGTTCAGTTCTAGTTCAGTTCTAGTTCAGTTCTAGTTCAGTTCTAGTTCAGTTCTAGTTCAGTTCTAGTTCAGTTCTAGTTCAGTTCTAGTTCAGTTCTAGTTCAGTTCTAGTTCAGTTCTAGTTCAGTTCTAGTTCAGTTCTAGTTCAGTTCTAGTTCAGTTCTAGTTCAGTTCTAGTTCGTTCTAGTTCAGTTCTAGTTCAGTTCTAGTTCAGTTCTAGTTCAGTTCTAGTTCAGTTCTAGTTCAGTTCTAGTTCAGTTCTAGTTCAGTTCTAGTTCAGTTCTAGTTCAGTTCTAGTTCAGTTCTAGTTCAGTTCTAGTTCAGTTCTAGTTCAGTTGTAGTTCAATTCTAGTTCAGTTCTAGTTCAGTTCTAGTTCAGTTCTAGTTCAGTTCTAGTTCAGTTCTAGTTCAGTTCTAGTTCAGTTCTAGTTCAGTTCTAGTTCAGTTCTAGTTCAGTTCTAGTTCAGTTCTAGTTCAGTTTTAGTTCAGTTCTAGTTCAGTTCTAGTTCAGTTCTAGTTCAGTTCTAGTTCAGTTCTAGTTCAGTTCTAGTTCAGTTCTAGTTCAGTTCTAGTTCAGTTCTAGTTCAGTTCTAGTTCAGTTCTAGTTCAGTTCTAGTTCAGTTCTAGTTCAGTTCTAGTTCAGTTCTAGTTCAGTTCTAGTTCAGTTCTAGTTCAGTTCTAGTTCAGTTCTAGTTCAGTTCTAGTTCAGTTCTAGTTCAGTTCTAGTTCAGTTCTAGTTCAGTTCTAGTTCAGTTCTAGTTCAGTTCTAGTTCAGTTCTAGTTCAGTTCTAGTTCAGTTCTAGTTCAGTTCTAGTTCAGTTCTAGTTCAGTTCTAGTTCAGTTCTAGTTCAGTTCTAGTTCAGTTCTAGTTCAGTTCTAGTTCAGTTCTAGTTCAGTTCTAGTTCAGTTCTAGTTCAGTTCTAGTTCAGTTCTAGTTCAGTTCTAGTTCAGTTCTAGTTCAGTTCTAGTTCAGTTCTAGTTCAGTTCTAGTTCAGTTCTAGTTCAGTTCTAGTTCAGTTCTAGTTCAGTTCTAGTTCAGTTCTAGTTCAGTTCTAGTTCAGTTCTAGTTCAGTTCTAGTTTTCAGTTCAGTTCTAGTTCAGTTCTAGTTCAGTTCTAGTTCAGTTCTAGTTCCAGTTCTAGTTCAGTTCTAGTTCAGTTCTAGTTCAGTTCTAGTTCAGTTCTAGTTCAGTTCTAGTTCAGTTCTAGTTCAGTTCTAGTTCAGGTTCTAGTTCATTCTAGTTAGTTCTAGTTCAGTTTCTAGTTCAGTTCTAGTTCAGTTCTAGTTCAGTTCTAGTTCAGTTCTAGTTCAGTTTCTAGTTCAGTTCTAGTTCAGTTCTAGTTCAGTTCTAGTTCAGTTCTAGTTCAGTTATAGTTCAGTTCTAGTTCAGTTTCTAGTTCAGTTCTAGTTCAGTTCTAGTTCAGTTCTAGTTCAGTTTCTAGTTCAGTTTCTAGTTCAGTTCTAGTTCAGTTCTAGTTCAGTTCTAGTTCAGTTCTAGTTCAGTTCTAGTTCAGTTCTAGTTCAGTTCTAGTTCAGTTCTAGTTCAGTTCTAGTTCAGTTCTAGTTCAGTTCTAGTTCAGTTCTAGTTCAGTTCTAGTTCTTCTAGTTCAGTTCTAGTTCAGTTCTAGTTCAGTTCTAGTTCAGTTCTAGTTCAGTTCTAGTTCAGTTCTAGTTCAGTTCTAGTTCAGTTCTAGTTCAGTTTCTAGTTCAGTTCTAGTTCAGTTCTAGTTCAGTTCTAGTTCAGTTCTAGTTCAGTTCTAGTTCAGTTCTAGTTCAGTTCTAGTTCAGTTCTAGTTCAGTTCTAGTTCAGTTCTAGTTCAGTTCTAGTTCAGTTCTAGTTCAGTTTCTAGTTCAGTTCTAGTTCAGTTCTAGTTCAGTTCTAGTTCAGTTCTAGTTCAGTTCTAGTTCAGTTCTAGTTCAGTTCTAGTTCAGTTCTAGTTCAGTTCTAGTTCAGTTCTAGTTCAGTTCTAGTTCAGTTCTAGTTCAGTTCTAGTTCAGTTCTAGTTCAGTTCTAGTTCAGTTCTAGTTCAGTTCTAGTTCAGTTCTAGTTCTAGTTCAGTTCTAGTTCAGTTCTAGTTCAGTTCTAGTTCAGTTCTAGTTCTAGTTCAGTTCTAGTTCAGTTCTAGTTCAGTTCTAGTTCAGTTCTAGTTCAGTTCTAGTTCAGTTCTAGTTCAGTTCTAGTTCAGTTCTAGTTCAGTTCTAGTTCAGTTCTAGTTCAGTTCTAGTTCAGTTCTAGTTCAGTTCTAGTTCAGTTCTAGTTCAGTTCTAGTTCAGTTCTAGTTCAGTTCTAGTTCAGTTCTAGTTCAGTTCTAGTTCAGTTCTAGTTCAGTTCTAGTTCAGTTCTAGTTCAGTTCTAGTTCAGTTCTAGTTCAGTTCTAGTTCAGTTCTAGTTCAGTTCTAGTTCAGTTCTAGTTCAGTTCTAGTTCAGTTCTAGTTCAGTTAGTTCAGTTCTAGTTCAGTTCTAGTTCAGTTCTAGTTCAGTTCTAGTTCAGTTCTAGTTCAGTTCTAGTTCAGTTCTAGTTCAGTTCTAGTTCAGTTCTAGTTCAGTTCTAGTTCTAGTTCAGTTCTAGTTCAGTTCCAGTTCAGTTCTAGTTTACTTCTCAATTTGTTCTGTTTAACGTGAGCTCTAAACAACATTCGGAAAGTAAGTAATAATAATACTGTTATTAGAATATGTCCTTCGATTAATAGGGATACGATATAGTCAATCCAGAAAGTAGAACAAATCATATAAACTCAGAAACATCAAAATAGCTGTGTTGGGAGAAATTTATAATATAAATTGGATTGAGTCTGATTATAGCTCGTATATTAAATTTCGTAAGATTTCCCATATTTTAAAACTGACCCTAACATCGTATATTTATAAAATTAAGTGAGGTTTTTATTATAAATTCTTATGTAAGGAGGAACATTTGGCCTATTCAATCCATTTATGTTCTGAAAATCTTGGCAACTTCTTCCATCAGTTTCACTAACAAAAACATCAAACGGCATTTGTGCTTTTTTTTTAAGTAAAAAGCTATAGTGATTTAAATTTTGCAACTAAATAACATTTTCATGCATAAAAATGTTTTTGGCTTTTGTTTGAAAGAAACTTTATTTATGCACGTTTAAATGCGGTAAAATGAATGATTTGATGAAAAGATGTCAATATTATGCGACATGAACCCAAAACAAATCGAAAACGAAGCGAAGAAAAAAGACACCAACGCAAATGAGGCAAAAGAAACTTCAACGACAATAACAACAAGGAAACCTTAGCTATTTGTGGCAAGAAAAAAATGGACTGTGTGTTAAAGAAGAAAGAATGCCCAGTTAAGAAAGGAAAACAAAATGTTAAGAATATTTTCAGAATCAAAATACTAGCAGCAGCAGCAGAGGAGAATTATTTGATCCAAACCGCCAGCAGAACAATTTAAATGAGAATGATGATCAACAAAAAAGAAATGTGGTCAAAGTAACTTAAACATAAGTAGAAAAATTCAAAAGCAAATCATCATTTTTATACGTCATCTCCATGACGATCATCATCAGCATCAGATTTACTCTATATTTTAAAGTATTGGCTTTATTATTATGACGAATTTTGTATAGCTGATCGAAAGGTGTATATGTTTTGTACTAGACTTTTGTCTTTTATACAATTGGCTTCTACTAGGCCTGCTACTGTGTTTACGTCCACTGTATTCATTGGCCATGATTTGATTTCATTCTTTTTAACATGTGAATGACAATGATGTTTTTCTTTTTCTTGTTGATGATTTACAAAAGATTTAAAATGTTGTTACTGATTCTGCTGCTGCTGCGGTAGCTACTGTTGTATGTTGCTGCTTCTCGGGACAGTTTGACTGTTTGTTGTCTGTTGTTGCTGTATTGTGTGGTGTCCTGTTTTATGAAAACTTTTTGATTCTTTTGGATGATGTTGATGACGATGATGAAAGCGTCAGAAATTGATGGATGTGCATTTAGACATAGAGAACTTTTTGAAGGTAACTTCTTTTTTTCTGGTGTTCTTTTTTCCAACTTTGGTTTCGTTTTAAGAAAATGTGTGTTTTTGTTGTGTGTGCGAATAATCAAAAGGCGGCCGCTTTTATTTGAAGCGCAAAAAAGTTCTTTATTTTTGCAATGCTTTTTAAATTTATTTTGTTATGGTCAAAATTTTTACTTTTAAATTAGAACTAGTTGCTAAAAGACAGTTGCAGCAGTATTTTGACATTAAAAAAGCTGACATTAAAAATAATTTTCCATTAGAAAACCAAAACTTCTAAATTTTTATTATTTGCATTCGAAATTTTTTAATAGAACATCAGATCTTTTGAAAAAATATAATTTTTTTAAAGAAAAAAATATATTTTTAAATTTTAACAGAAAGACGAACACAGTTTAACTGATTCCGAAATCTATAAGAACCTGTTAGTTAGTTTGAAAGCATTCCGAAGAAATGTTCCTAGGGCTCTACCGGGCATGTTGTGCGCTCCTCAGGTAGGAAACGAACCCACGATCTACCAGACTAGAACCAATGGAAAATAAACGAATCTTCACCAAAGATTTTCCGAGATATTCTTAAAAATTGTGTGATATGATGGAAAATGTTAAAAAAATACCCTAAGAAGAAAATGCAACGATTATTCGAATACCCAGTTAACCATTATAAAAAATACTTTTATCACGTTCACCATATTATTACAAAATCTTTTGCTTAACAAAAAATTATTGGTTATTCAAATAAATACCAACGATTACTCAATATCTTGCTGCAATTTCTTATAAATATGTATTAAATATGTTCACATGATCTGACGATGAATACAAAAAATATTTAACATATTGAAATTGTATAACCAACGACTACTTTGCAACTTCAACAGTTGGCTGCTTGCAAAAGTGTTTTTTAAGTTTATTAAACCCTTTTGGCAAATTGATTTATTGAAACCACAAATCGCTAAATGCAACCAACAATTAATTTAAGAAATACACAACAAACAAACGACCTCTCTCAAGACAGCGATCTTCTGCAAACAAAAATAAAATGACAACAGCAGCAGCAACAAAAGTTAGCAATAGCATATTGTAATATTGGATGTTGCAACAGGGAGATGTTGTTGAGTAGCATTTGAAGATTTTGTTGCTTTATGGAAATACGATAAACTATAATTAACCAACAAACGAGAGCATGATATCCATGATGACATTCGCCCCGATACAAAGATAAATTTTTTTCTTAGTTTGAATTTTACTAAATTCCAGGGGGCGTTAATATGCTAAATATGAATGGAAAGAGGCGTGGTTGAGATGTAAACAAATTTAATTTATACAACAATATGCAAAGATTTAATTTATAGTTTTGGCCAAAAAATAACCAACATGTACGTAGAAAGAAGTCATTTTAAATAATGTAAAAAGATCCTTGCTTTTATTGCTATTACGGGTATTGTTTTCATTTGGAGGTGGAGTTTTGTAGGAATGAAAGGTGAATATTTCTTTATGCCTGACTACATGTGAAAACAACAACTCTTTTTTTTCGAACAAGTGGCGCCCCAGACAATTGCATACAAACTGCAATTTTGCAAATAAGATTACAATATACTGTAGCATAGTATGACGGCTTAAACATGTAGAAAAGTTTTTTTTAACTTATTATTCATTCGATTATGTTTTCAATAAATTTGGACAGCAGTAAAATACAAATAAAAAAATACTACTAGCCTTTGTACTTGTTTGTACGAGGGTTGACCGCAATTTCAGGAATATTCGAAAGTTTAATAGACCGACTGACAGACATAACTAGACTCATAATAGCTCATAATTTATATACAACTTAACCCTATTTTACTAAACTTTCCTTTATTATAAAACAATTATAGATACTACCCTCCTATAATTTTAAACTTTTCGTTTTTAAATATTCAATAAATAAATATTTTCTTGGAAATTCAGTTCATATCAATTACAATATTTTCCTGTATGAGTTTTTTTTTTTGTTCCTTTTACGTAAGTAAAAAAATATTATAAATATCAATCATGTGTAAAACCTCAAACAAAAAATAAACATTCATGTTGAACTCGTAAGTAACTTAAATAATAAATTCAATTCAATACAAACTTAATTCAATTCAATTGACTAATAATTCATAAATATTTCACCGGAATTTATATTTGTGAAATTTGAGTAAAAAAACAGAAAAACTAATAACAAACACAATACACATAGAATTATGACTCTGAACCAAGGTTGGCAACCGTTTCGAAACGGTGATAAGGTAGCGGTATCGGCATTTTGAGTTATTTAGGTATTGGTATTTTAGCGTTATCGGTATTTTGGCTTATTTCGGTATAGGTATTTTAGCGTTATCGGTATTTTGACTAATTTAGGTATTGATATTTTAGCGTTATCGGTATTTTGGTTTATTTCGGTATTGATATTTTAGCGTTATCGGTAGTGTACAAAAAATATATTTTAGCGGTAATTTCAGTATGATTTAAATAACTAACAAGTATGAAAGTATAGTCGGGCATGGCCGACTATATTGTACCCTACATCATGGGTATATTTTAAAAATTATTTATTTTTCATAAAAAAAATATTATGTTGAATTTTACCTTAATTCCGATGTATTAAAGCAATTTATTGATGAAAAACAAAATTTTTAAAAGAAGCTTTTTATGGGAGTTAGGTTTAAATATGGGCAGATACTCAACAAATTGGGAAGAGGGATGTTAGTTATGCAGAATTTCATCACTAATGGTTACAAGTCAATTTTTGGACGTTTAAGATATTTTTTAAAGGGGGGTTGTATGGGGGCGGCCGATCATTATAAAAATTGGCATAGTCGTTTATGCCTCTATACATTTTTGGTGAGATAGTAGTATATTTGACATAGTTATGAGTTAAAAACCCCAAACCGGTAGGTGGTGGGGGTAGTTGAATTAATGGACTTTGAACTTTGTCACTGGTATCTTCATGCCTAGGAAGCAGGGTTCAGTATACGTAGAAATTTTTATCTTTCTTGTGAAAAGACAGATTTTAACATTGAGGCCTCTCGGTTAAGCCCAGCTCAAGGCCGTATTCAGAGCCTCCACAGCTCTTTTACATAAGTTATTTGGATCCTTTCCATTTAAAAGTATTACGACATCATCTGCATAGCAGTTTTAAGTCCTTTATCAGTTAGGGTCCTTAGGAGGCTATTAATCGTGATAACCCAGAGTAAAAGTGACAAAATGCCACCCAGTAGTATACCGCGAAATACCTTTTTCCTGATAGTTATATCGTACATATCGCAGCTTATCCATCTGTTCCTTGGATGTAGTTCATCCAGTTAGATCGGTATACTTTAAAGTGGGTGTAGGTCCAATATTTTTATGCGTTACAAACATCAGCACAGATGCAAAGTACTTATTTATCCTAGTCCCCATACAACCAGAACTTCCGATTTGGGATTTTTAACTCGAAACTACGTCAAATATACTACTATCTCTCCAAAAATTGGCACAATTAAGTTTTATATAGGAATAAAAGCAATCTCGATTCGGCTATGCCGAATCTTAAATATCCTTCACCAGCAAGCTACTTTTTATTAAAACCCATTTAACTATCTAATTTTTACATAACTTCTCAAAATTTTTGTTTCCGTAGTGAGGGTACTAATATTTATGCATATGTGGAACTAATTTCGATTAGGTTCATAAAATTTTATATTAAAAGGCCAGTTGCAAACATTTTAATATAATGATTTATCTATACAAAACATACTCATGTCGAATTTTATCTGGATATAATCATTTAGTAATGAATTAAGTGGTATTAAGTGATTTTCAGAAGTAAAATTCCGTATAACGATTTATATATACAAAATACACATTTATGTCGAATTTGATCCCGGTGACTTTGATTGTCAATGTGCGTTTAAGTAATTTTCGGAAATGATCTTTATATGGGAGTTGTGACCAATTATGGACCTATCAAGAAAAAATTTCGTATAATGATGTATATGCAAACAAAAAATTCAAGTCGAATATTACTCCAATAGATTTATTAATGAATTATTAATGAAAGTGGACCTTATATAGGAGCTATGACCAATTACGGTCCTCTCCAGAAAAATTTCGTAGAGTGATTCATATGTATGTACACAAAACTTATTTGTGTCGAATTTTATCAAGATAGCTTTATTTGACAATGGAATATTTGAGTTTAAATGATTTTCGGAAGAGGGCCTTATATGGGAGCTAGTATGATTTCTATTCATATTATAGTTTTATGTACAAAATTTTGTGTTGATACCGATATTTTTGAGGGAGTTATTAACGATAAACTAATTTCCGGGAGTATACACCTTTGTATGGGGGCTATGGGAAATATTGGATCAATTGAACACACTTGATCCCTGGCACAAAAAAGTAATGTGCGACAAAATTCATCGAAATATCTGTGGTAGTTTCTGAGAAAACTACTTCAGAATTGGGAAAAAGAACGTTATTTTTTTCGATGTAGTCTGAAATTTTTACTCATAACTTTTTACATCGTGAACCGATTTTACTGATTTTCAATACCAAACTGTACCGGATAATAAAGAACGTGTTGGGTGAATTTTCGTGCTTAATTTTAACGTGCGCGTGTTTTACACAGACAAACAGACAGGCCGACGGACAGACGACTCAGAATTTCATAAGGATCAAGAATATATATACTTTGTTGGGACAAAGTTATATATACCCTCTATCACCACTGATGGTGGTGGAGGATATAAAGATATCTTAAACGTCCAAATATTGATTTATAACCATTAGTATCGCGATTAAACTCAGCAATTCAGAAATACATCCCTCCTTTTTTGATGGTGGGTATAAAAAGAAGGTTGCCATTGTTTGAGGAAGAAATGAAAAATCGCCAGTGATATTAACAATATTAATAAAGTGAATATTTACTTACTTTGGAAATTTTATTTCTTTTTAATAAGATATCGGTATTGGTATTTTAGCGTTATCGGTAATTTAGCTTATTTCGGTATTGGTATTTTAGCGTTATCGGTATTTTAGCTTATTTCGGTATTGATATTTTAGGGTTATCGGTATTTTGGCTTATTTCGATATGGGTATATTAGCGGTAACGGTAGTTGTGCTGAAAAGGTATTTTAGCGGTAACGATAGCTTAGCGATAACGGTTGCCAACCTTGCTCTGAACATTACAATTTTGACAATTTAAATGGGTTTGGTCGCCGTTTGTGTTGTTGGTCAAGGGGGTTTCTTTGTTGTTTTACCGTTGAAGTGTTGACTTTGTTAATAATAAATTTATAACTGTATTATTTAAAATTAATATTTATTTCCTTTAATTTATTTAGTAGAACAATTATTTGTTTTACGGTTTCAGGTGAAAATCATATGAAATTAAAATGATTATTATTATTTTTTTTTTGAGTTGTGTCGATGATGTCCTGTTAGTGGGGGTGACTGTTCTGTAAAAATTTGACACGCAAATTGTACAGGGAACAGGTGTTGAAGTTGATCAGTGTAGTGGTTATAATCATAATTGGAATGTTATTAAATTTATTGAAAAAAGCAAGGGTAGAAAGTATTGAAAGTTTGTGTTTAAATATTAATAAGTAATTCTAGGAATTAATTGTAATATTTAATTTATATTGTAATTGGTTATAAAAATTATAATTAACATGCAGAAATATATCTTAAATAAACAATTTCATTATATTCAAATATCTGTGGGATCATACTCTTATTTCTTATATGAAACCATCAAAATTGGTTATTATGGTTTGACCTGTAAATAAGACAATATGTACATCTCCTAAAGATAATTCGGAGACCTTTAATTTGATATACTTAGAAATACATATATCGAAAAATATGATCGACAAGAGTGTTATATTCGACCATGTTGAATCTTATATACTCAACATTAGAACCATTCATATGTTGATATCACCGTCCGACACTCAAAATTAGACACGAACCGGATGATACACGTCTGAAACTATAAATTCAATGGAGAAAAACTGCATTTTTAGTTTTTCATTTGGTGATTCTGTGTCCTTTAAAGTTTTAAAAGGTACATTTTAAAAAATATATATTAAAATACTTCTACTGATCAAACAATGCCAAATTTAATGTCAAGCGCACAAGAAGAGTTGTAACATATTTAGCGTTTTTATTTTGTTCTGTATACTGGACACAATCATCGGACATGCTTGATCGCATACCAGACACAGAATATGTCGGAAACTTTGAAACGCTGATCCCAGAACATTAGAGTAAATACCAGTAGGAATCCGTTGTTACACGGATGGCTCTAAATTAGGGGACAAAGAGGGGCTGAGGTTCTATATTGAAGGTTTAGAAACAGAAATATACAACCGTTTACCTAATCATAACATAAGCATCCAGGCAGAAGTCCGAGCAATAACGAAATGCGTAAATAAATATGACGCCCACAGCCCTTAATATATTTACCAACAACCAGAAGGCAATTAGGAAGATATCAGGTGATAGAATTAAATATAAGACCGTATTGGATAGTAAGAAAGCTTTAACTGAATACTCTCCCAGAGGTAAGGTTTACATCATATGGGTACCAGGTCACTCGGGAGTAGTCGACAACGAAAGGGCGAATGTAATAGCTTTAAAGGAAAGGGAGCTTGAGGTAGTTAACCTGACAAACGCAAAACCATTATACCCAACAAAAACTGAACTAAAAATATGGGTGAGAAAATCCCATAAGGCCTCTTGAAATAATGAAACAGTGGGTAGAACCACAAAGATCCTATGGAGTGACCCTGATGAGAGCAAGACGAAAAATCTACTCAAAATGAGCAAGTCTGAAGTTAGTATGATGGTACATATTCTGAGTGGACACACAGGATTATGAGCACATCTATGCAAAATTGGACGTGCGGATTCAGACGAATGTAGAACATGTAGAGAGGACAGTGCAACTCTGGAGCACTTTCTTTGCCACTGTCAGGCATTCGTCGAAGTTAGATACAAGTATCTTGGAAGTGATGTTATTCTGAAAATAACATTCCTGACTAACACTGATTGGAAGATTCTTACGTCCAGGAAACTGAGTTTCTGAACTTTTTTATTTCGTGAAAAAGAACGCACAAAAGGCCCGATAGTGGTCTAGATGTATTTCTTCGGATTTTATGTAATATACATCCTTCTATCAACCTAACCTAAGCATCGAAAGATGTAAAAAGTATCTTTTAAAAAATTTTGGAAAAAATAATATTAAGAACCTAAATAGATGTTAAAGGATAAAAATGTTAAAGAACATTTTTGACATATTTTTATTCCGACAGTATAAAATAAAAATAATGGAAAATATTTACCAATTCTCCTCGCGTAATAGCCCTATTGCGTCTCCAACGACAGACGGACGGACACGACTAGATCGTCACAGAATCTAATAAGGACCTAAATACATATATACGTATATACTTTTGTGGGTCTATAACCAATATTTCAATGAAAATATTACTTTTACTTGTTTCAACATTTGGTACTTACCTTTTCAAATAAAAAAGCAATTCATCGAAGATTACCTGAAAAAAATATTTTAAATATTTAGTACTGAATACTCGACTTCAATATTATATGCTACAGAACTATATTAGGATATTTAAATTACTACTATCAGCTCGAATTCACTTTCACAACCGATTTATAGATATTATCTTCTATATAAAGCTTTTCAATCATGATTTAATTTTATAGGGATTCTTAATATGAGCTCGTATCACTTATAAGTTATATTTTATCTCTAAATATATATTAATACATACATATTAAGGTAAAATCTGCCATACGTGAAAGGGACTTGTGAGGTGACACGGATCCAGTCCAGCTATTAATGAGAATATCTTACGATTGAAAATCTTTCATAAACGCCATAATTTTTATCTTTAACTTAAAATCGATTTACAATTTCAATATTTTGAAAATCCTCATTAACATCAACAAAAGCTTCTCTCATACTCATCTTCACCAGCACCAGCTTCAATCCACCATCACAATCACCACTTAAACTAATCTATTCAATGATCAAAAACTCATTATATTAAATAATCTTTAATAAGCGCAATAACAACAACAACAACGAAAACTGTACTTAAACTCTAGTTACCAAAAAACAAAAAACTCCTAAAAAAGAGTTTTGTTGTTGTTGCTGTTATTGCTGCTCCAGCTACCATAATGACAATAGTGTTAAGTTTCTAGTTAAGGAAGCGTGTACATTACTGTCTATTAAAACATAAACTCTTTCCTCCTCAAGCTTAAAGATCTTTAACGATAAATATTCTAAAGATCACGTATCTGATTAAAGCCAGTCTTTTACTATATTTACCATCAGTTTGTTGTTATTTTTTTCTTTTATTTTGGGTTTCTTCTGACTGCTGCACTCTCTTCTAGAGGTAATATTATTATTGACTTCTTTTAGTGTAAAGTAACCACTTGTAGTGGAAAAACTTTTTTTGTATATTTTTTTAGAACAAACCACTTAGAATCTAGTTTTTGAAAAAAAAAAAAATATTTTTATTATATTTTTGTTTTTACTAAACCTAAATGTTTTGTAATAATGTGTTGATGGTTATGCACGCGCTCACGCGGCTAGACACGATTTTATATCGTATAAACCAAATATCAAAACTCTTCTTTTTTTATTACTTTGATTATTTATTGCAAAGTAATGCATTTTATTTTAATTGGCATATTCAGTTTTTTTCTTATTACCTTAAGTTTTTTTGTTTAAATTTTTTCAAATTTGAATTTTTTGTGAATTATTAAATGTTTAGAGTTAAAATATGGGAAGTCACGAATAATGTATGTACATATGTATATCGAATTAAAGGTCACTGAAATGTCTTTCTATTGATACTCATACGTATACCGTCTAAAATACATATGTATATCCAAAAATTTAGGGAAAAGAGAGAGAGAGGAGAAGTAAGCCTTTCTGAAAAATGTTTTAAGTTTTTCATGTAGATGGCGCTATTGTGAACCAAACTTGACCAACTCGAGATTGAAGTAATACATTGGAAAAGCGGAAGCATATTCCTAAACACATAACGGAGTCACGGAATGCGTTAAATGAGTCGTTAATTGAGTCGAATTTAAAACATAGGTGAGAGAATCACACTTGGAATAAGAGAACATTGGATCTCAACGGCATGCCTCCTCAGAATGAATAAGTTCGAGGTTAGTATCATGGTATATAATTACACAAAATTGGACTAAGGGATTCAGATGTATGTAGAGCATTGGCAGACGGCATTGAATCACCAGCGTCATAGGTGTACTTTTTCAGTTCTAATGTAATATATATCCTCTTTTCAATCTAAACTAATAACCTCTCCCTAAACTTTAGTATCAATTGCAATAACCGTTATTGCTTACACAAGATGGCTGACAATCCTATAATGTTTGCATGACATCTGGTATTTTCCATACTTTTTAATACAATCTCACCCATTTAAACTATAAACTTTTCAATTATAGGGCTCCTAGTTAATTAATTGACAATAAATTATAAATTATTGGTATTTTGTTTTTAAGGAGTTCCAATTACACTTAAGGGTTTTCATCAATATTGGTTGACAAAAAAAAAAGAAAAAGTGTGAGGAAAAATGTTAAAAATTGCTTTAAAACTAAAATGTCATCAGGGCACAGTTTAGGGGGAAAAAACTAGAACAGCATAAATACATTTTACTAAAATAACCAATAATTTTAAAAGTAGAGGTATTAGTAACAGATGAATAGATAAAACCAAACAATTCTCACGTTAAACGCTGAAATTACAAAAAAACAAACCAGCAAATGAAAATAAAAGACCCATTGAAAATTGCCTCAAGACACGCGTCATAAAAGATCATTTAACGTTGTTAGTTTTTTCTTCAATTCAATTTCAATTTTTTATCGCATTTTTTTAGTTTTTTGTCAAACATTAAAACACCTCCCCAGCATTATAATATACGGGACAAACTCATACACAGCGGGTTATAAACGTTAAAAAAAAGGACAAAACTTAACTCCCACCCTTGTGGGTTGTTGATAAAAAACAAAACGAAATAAAATTTGAAACCACAAGTTAAAGAACAGAGAATGATAGACAGACAGACAAACAGACACACCAGGACGAATTGTTAATGACGCCAAGCAGTGGTTGATGACAGTTTAGCAACGACAACAGCCATAACTATACACCGGCCACATTTACTGGTGATTTGATGATGACTGCAATGATAATGATGACGATATTTGTCTATAATAAGTTGTGATATAATTGGCCAATTCAAAATAGTAGAAAAAGAAAAAGGATTTTTAATATTCCTTTTAGATATTTAACTATTTTAACAGAAGTTTGAAAGAGTTAAATGAAATTCTAAAATTTGGTTTTAAAATTTTTGAATTGAATTTGAAATTTTCTAAAATTTGTATTTCTCGCTTAACTTATGTAGGTAAGTTCTTTAATTTTCTTTTTCCAATTGCCTTTCAACAATTATTTGCAACGCCTAGAATTTATTTAATTTTTATATATTTTTAGATGGTGAGTGAATGATTTGCATATTTTTCCCTAATTTTATTAAATTTTTCTTTTTTCATAAAAAAAGTGCAATTCATTTCTTTATGAGCTGAGATTTTATGGTAAATTTACTTTTCTAATGCATGTAAATGTTTCTTATTTGTATTTATGACAATGATTATTGGTAAATTTCAATGATTAATTATGTATTCTGAATGGTAATTTGGAAAATTGACACTACCATTCTAAAGAATACATTATGATTTGCATAAAATTTTATTTTTTTCAGCCATTTGCCACACACACTTTAAATAGAAAATATAGTTTGAAATGCAATACAAGCACGTATATAATCATTTCATATATAAAAAGGCTGGTCATTGCCATAGATCTCTGGGGATATAAGTAGGTATAACCTTTGGTACATTTGATATTGAAAGAATGATATAAAAGGTACGTTTTAAATGAAACAGACTATAGACAATAAATTTAGATTTCAGGGATTTGATTTAGTATTTACAGAAAGCAAAAAAATCCGCAATGTTTTTAAAAAATATAAAATCTGAAATAGATTTTTTGTGAAAATTGTTCTTGTATGATTCTAAGAATATTTAGCTGTGTGTCCGTCTTTCTGTTGTTAGCACGGCAGCGTCCATATTCAAATTAGTCCGCATTCAATTGGTCCTCCGTAATACAGTTTAAAAGGTCATTGATTATGCAGCAGTTGTGGTAATATGTGTTGAAGTTAGTTTCATGCAATCATAAATTATTCTGTAATGGACTGCAATAAGATCATCGATCCATGTTTGACCTTTGTCCTCATATAAAGACCCCTTCAGAAAATGGCTTCTACCTTTATTACTGGTTGCAAAACACAAGTGTAACCATCTAATTTGAAACAAACAAGAAGAAGTTAACACAAATTTAAGAAAAAAAAAATTTATTTAAAAATTTGAAAATTTTGAAAAAAATTTTAAAATATATAAAAATGCAAAAAATAATTAACAAAACATCAAAATGTGCACTAAAACTCGAAAATATGCTTTAAATAAGCTACTATAGACAAATCATGCAAAATTATGCTTTTATGGGTAAAATATGCAAAAATATGCTGTAACAAATCGATGCCAAAATTTTTAAATTGGTATGAAACTTGTAAATATCATATCCATGAGTCCATACGATCCACCATAAAAAACATGCACTTGCATATTGTGGTTTCCCTGGATATCAATAACATATGTATATGATTGATTTAAGTAAGTTTTAGTAGATTATACAGTATCACAGCAAAAACTTGATAATGGCTTTCAATTGTAATTACTTACCTAACAACATGCTTTTCAATGACTACTACATATATCAGGATTATATAGAAGTAGTCTAATAAGGTCTTACTAATAATGTATGATATAAATACTTTCTAATTCATTAGTCATCTTGTCTGTGAAGATATAGAAACTGTATTCGTTTTTTCATGCGACCTTACGATGACTACTTTTTCTAGTTAATTGTAAACGTTTGTGGTAAGTACATACTTGCTTCCAATTGCAACACATAGCATGACTTAACATGCTATTGTGTAAGTAAATTTTAGCACTTCAACCCCTTACATGGTAATGAAAGTTTTGACTACTACTATCTTCAGGATTATATAGAAGTAGTCTAATAAGGTCTTACTAATAATGTATGATATAAATACTTTCTAATTCATTAGTCATCTTGTCTGTGAAGATATAGAAACTGTATTCGTTTTTTCATGCGACCTTACGATGACTACTTTTTTTAGTTAATTGTAAACGTTTGTGGTAAGTACATACTTGCTTCCAATTGCAACACATAGCATGACTTAACATGTTATTGTGTAAGTAAATTTTAGCACTTCAACCCCTTACATGGTAATGAAAGTTTTTACTGGGAAGTTTTAGTTTGGATTGATAATTCTAATATGTATAAAGTTGGATTCCAGGAGTATTTCATTATATATTATTACACATTCCTCTGTATCCTCCATTGAGCCCTGGTCATTGTAGTAGTTAAACCTTCCAAAATCCTGAATGTCCCTAATAAAACATTTTTAAGTTCACACTACATTGGTTTCCAGCATAAAACGATTGCAATACAGAGTGAAAAAAAAAACTTAAAATTCAATATGGCGTAAAAATGCAAAAATCTATAAGCAACAAAAAAAGAGGAAAAAATATAAAAATAAGCAAAAAAAACTTCAAGTCTCCACAAAGACATTTTGTTTATACATAAACATGCCACAAAGTCGGCAAGAGTTTTTGCATGTCTGAGTTTTTAAATGCAAAATCAAAAAGAAAATGTTGCAGACCTCTACATACAACAACAATAATCATCAACTTCCACTGGATCTTTTAATGCCCAGCAAGTCAGTCTGTCGGCCAGCCAGCAGTCAGCAACCAATCAATCAAGTTTTTTGTTGCAGCAATATTTGCAATACACAAACGCAAATATAACAAATACTTATACAGTACAGCGGGACGGGAGTGTATTACTGGCGTTGTATATGCTGCAAAATTTACATTGCAAGGTGCAAAAGAAAGCCAAGTTAATAATACATATGAGTCTGTTGTTATGCATGGTTTCTGTTTGTTTCTTTCAGTTTTTGCTTAAGATGCTGCATATTATATGAAACTGTTGTGGCAATGACAGTCGTCGTTTTAAGAATGATTATTATTTTTAGTCATCACTAGTACTCAACAGAGCCAATGCAAACGGAGTCTGTTTCTTTTTTTTTAAGTTACAGCTTAGTGCCACAACCTGTGGCAGCCATTGAAGAAACAATTCGTTTGTATATTTTTTTCTTTTTTTCAGATTGCTGCTGCTCCTGTATACCAGTGAGACACCACTTGGACGCCATCTGCATTTATTGAAATTGCTGTTTATGTGTGTTTTGCATTTTTAGTTTTTTCTTCTTTTTTTACTTCTGCCACATTTATCTCTTCTTCTACTTCTTCAGTCATCTACTATAGTATAATTTATGCATTTTTGTATTGGTTGTTTGTTGTGCTGGGGATTTTTTTTGCTGCTGTCACTGTTGCTGGTGCTTTTGTTGCAGTTGCGATTACTATTGCTACTTTTGTGTTGCATGTATGCAATTTTCTGTATGTCTGTGCTGGCTGTCGTCTTTTGTGTCTCTGTATGGTGGTTTGTTAAAATAATCAATGATTTGTTTTTTATTTTGCAGTAGTTTGTCACTTAATATGCAACATTTTTTTGTTTGTTGCTCTGTTCTGTTTATCTGTTTGTTTGTTGGTATGTTGGTTTGTGTCATTGTTGCTACAACTCTTTATGTATGTTTGAAAACCCATTAATCATGATGTGCTTGTGATGTGCCACAAAAAATTCAATATTGTATTTAAACACACTCTTAGCCTTGGATATAAGGTTGGGCAGCGAAGTAGTTTTAAATAATAGAAAAAGCTGAATTTTTAATCCTTTTATTATTTACAGAAGTCAACGAAACGACAAATAAATTTCGGATACACACATCTTCGTCAGTTTAATAACACTAAAAAATCAACAGTAGTTGTTTGACGTACATATGTCATTATTACTTTAAAGTATCCTCATCTGAATATGCATAAATAATTAACCACAATAGTTTGACAGGTGACACTTGTCTGAAAGGATTGAAAGGATTTTTCAGCTAGTCCTCGTATATAAACTCTACCTGATTATTTTAGCATTTTAAACAACAGAAATATTTGTGAGTATGTGTGAGTGTGTTGGTATCAAATTATGTTGCAGGAAATGTTTGTGTTTTTCTACATTTTATTTATGTTAAATATGTTGTTGCTGGTTAGTTGTCTCTTGTTGGCACTGTATTCGTTCGTACTGTTCCATTTGCTGTGGAGCTGTGTGTGATTTTCATATTTGTTTGTTCTCAGGATCATTATTAAATCAAATATTTCTTTCTACTTGTATTTTTAATTTCTTTTCTTCTCAACTGCAACACATTCACTAGTACATTTATATAACTCAAGTCATCTTATCTATTCCCAGATCGAGTGTGTGTTAAAATGTTTTATTTTCACTACTTGTTTTGTCTCTTTTTTAGGAGAGAAAATAAAACAACAATATTCAATAATTATAAAAAATTCTTTTTGAAAAATATGTGCTGTTTTTTCTCCATTCTTTCTTCTTTTTTAAATTATTCACTTTGTAAAAAACATACATACATAACTCATTAAAATCGATTTTCTATATTGTCATCCATAGGATACGATACGTGTGTCTTTCGTTAATTTTCTTTTAGTTAAAGTTTTTGTAAATTGTATGAGAAATTTTAAATCATGAATATGAATCTAGACTGTTAGAGTAATGTTGAGAATTCGTATATCATTTTCTATTGTAGAATAATCAATCAAAAATAATTATTGTACAAATATGGAAAATTTCGAATAATATTTATTTTAAATTGCTTGTTTATAAATGTTAATGAAAAAGTAATGCAACATATTGAAACAAAAAAACATTGGAAATCGTTGGACTCATTTTAAAACAAATTGCAAAATATTTACATTTGTTTGTTTGTTGCTAAACTAGAGCTGAACTCTAGCAATTCGACTAGAACTGAAATAGAAACTGAACTAGAACTGAACTAGAACTGAACTAGAACTGAACTAGAACTGAACTAGAACTGAACTAGAACTGAACTAGAACTGAACTAGAACTGAACTAGAACGAACTAGAACTGAACTAGAACTGAACTAGAACTGAACTAGACTAGAACTGAACTAGAACTGAACTAGAACTGAACTAGAACTGAACTAGAACTGAACTAGAACTGAACTAGAACTGAACTAGAACTGAACTAGAACTGAACTAGAACTGAACTAGAACTGAAACCTAGAACTGAACTAGAACTGAACTAGAACTGAACTAGAACTGAACTAGAACTGACTAGAACTGAACTAGAACTGAACTAGAACTGAACTAGAACTGAACTAGAACTGAACTAGAACTGAACTAGAACTGAACTAGAACTGAACTAGAACTGAACTAGAACTGAACTAGAACTGAACTAGAACTGAACTAGAACTAGAACTGACTAGAACTGAACTAGAACTGAACTAGAACTGAACTAGAACTGAACTAGAACTGAACTAGAACTGAACTAGAACTGAACTAGAACTAGAACTGAACTAGAACTGAACTAGAACTGAACTAGAACTGACCTAGAACTGAACTAGAACTGAACTAGAACTGAACTAGAACTGAACTAGAACTGAACTAGAACTGAACTAGAACTGAACTAGAACTGAACTAGAACTGAACTAGAAACTGAACTAGAACTGAACTAGAACTGAACTAGAACTGAACTAGAACTGAACTAGAACTGAACTAGAACTGAACTAGAACTGAACTAGAACTGAACTAGAACTGAACTAGAACTGAACTAGAACTGAACTAGAACTGATATTGGGTAGAAATATTTTTGTAATTTTATATTAATTGTAATGTGTTATTCATATAATTTTTAAACTATTCATTTTTACTATTTGTATCTCCCTGTTTTGTTTATTGCAGTATTTTTTTATAAATATGGATGGAAAATTGACACAGCTTTCAATTAATGGGAGAAGACAAGAAAATAGTTGCGGCTGTAGTTTTTATTGTGGCTTGGAAACGCCTACTTCTTGTTAACTTAAATCGTTGTTAGTCATGTGATCTGTTAAAAAATAACTTTAATTAAATGTTTAAATTACAAACAGACATGATTTTTTTTTGCTCATTCTGACTCCATGTTCAAGTATTTTGTTGCACAAATCGAATCAACTTCAAGTAAAATGAATTAAAGAAAATAAATTCAGAAAAAAACATTTAAATTCTAGAATGTTTGTTAACAAACCGTGTGTAAATTAAAGTTGGAATGTTTTCTTTTTTTCTCCTTATTTTTTCTAGTGTTTGTGTTTTATTATCTTCTACCAAATGTTTGTTTGAATATTTTAAATTTATGAATTTGTTTTTCATAATTTTCTAATATTTCTACATAAAAAAAATTAAAGAACGAGTTTGTTTGTAGTATCTTATCTAATTCATGTGTAATTCTAACAAATTTTATTACATTTTCATTTTTTAAAATTTACTTTTCTCACCTTAAACTGATGTAAATTTAAATTGATTTAATTTTTTTTTTTCACCATGTGTGTGTGTATTGAATTTTCAAGTATTTTTTATATTGTGTTTTAAGGTTTTTGTTTAAATAATTGATAAAGAAAATTGTTAATTTTCCTGAACACTTATTTGCCTGTTATCATTTCTTCATCATTATTTTTGTTACTTCGGTGGCGTTGCAAGTATGTCGTTCATATACAAATTGTGGTAACACTTGTGTTCAAATATAAACAAATTCTTGGAAATTTACTTTAGAAATATGATTAATATTATTTAAAGAAATTTTAAATAAATAAATTTATTTGTATATTCGTGTTATCAATATGAGTTTTTTATATCATTTTATAAATTTACAAATAGGTATTTATCAAATTTGTTCGATATTCATTTACAAACGCATTATTGATTGTAAAAATACAAATAATTTTATTTGTCAAATAAAATGCACTTTTTACGATTTCTTCGTCGTGGTTGTATAATTTAAAGGGGAATTTACCTAAAACAAAGTTATACAAGTTTTCAAATTAAAATTTTCTTGGCTGGTTATAGTTTAGTTCCAATTCCATTTACTTGTTCACTCCTATTTCTGTTTTAATTCAATTTCAGTTCTATTACATTCTAAACCTTCAGTCCTCGTTTAGATCATTATTTTTTATCAAAAATTTTTATAAAACAACTTTGAAATTAATTTATCCCACAATTTTAATCTACATATATGTTGCGAGTTATGCCAGTTATGCCAACCAAACATTCGGATGATTATGGTGGTTGGTTTCTATTTGCTTTAATTAGTTTTTAACTAGAAAATATTTAAATTAACTGAACATTGTTCGTATTCAAATGAAATAAATTTTAATGAAACAACAGCTAATCAGAAATTTGTCAAAACAATTGTAGCACGCTTTGTTGATTTATGATGACTTTGTATGGTAATTTTGAAAACCAAAACCAAAATTAAAATAAAAGACAACCAAAATTTACAAGTGCTAGCTTCTATCTCTTCACATACTATAATTTGTATATCATTTGTCTTGTTAGTTAAAGTGATTACCCACATATTTAGTTATGGTTAGTTAAGTTTTCATTAAAAAAATAATGAAAATGAAATTAATTTAAATGAGTTTAAAGTAGAAACACAAATAAATAAGATTTGATTAAACAAAACATAATTTAATGATTTTATGATACCACATATTTATTTTAGCTGGTAACACACTTGTGGAATGTAAAGAATTACATATATGTAAGTAGAAGTCTTTCAAAGGTGTTTCCTAGAAATTTAAATTCTAAATTTATAGATCCTTTGTAGCAATATAGAAAATGTTGCTTTTTATTAACAATTTTATACATTTTGATTGTGAAAATAAATAATTTCTTTCCTGTATTAAATAAATTTATCATCTCATAATAAATTTTATGACAGAAGAAAAGACAAAAACATCAACAAATAATAAAAAACATAATTAAATTATGTTCATATTAATTTGAAATTAACTTGACTCTTTGTATCTTGTTGTTAAATTTACGATCAAACAATATGTGTCATATTGATGTAGTTGT
The DNA here is from genome assembly GCF_015586225.1 of Lucilia sericata. Lineage (NCBI taxonomy): Eukaryota > Metazoa > Arthropoda > Insecta > Diptera > Calliphoridae > Lucilia > Lucilia sericata. Next base: position 528,355 of record NW_023994132.1, on the reverse strand, counting down.
TGTTGGGTTAGAAATTGATATAGAAATCGAATAGATAAATATATTGTGAAACAATTAAATGCATTTAACAAATTAATAAAAACAAAACAACAATGTTAATAATAGGAAAATATACCTCTGATGAACATAACTATAGAATATTTAACGACAATATGTGTAAGTGGTGAAGTAATAAAATTTATACAATTATAAGATATTTATTAAAAAACATTAAAAAAATATATTTTAATGAAAATACTGAAAACAATGTTGAATTAATATTGATAATAGTTATATGGTTATAATAGCGGCTTGTCAGTTAACAAATTGTATACGAACAAGCACCGCAGGAAAATTGTCATATTTTTGAAACATCTCAATACATAATTCAGATATTCTTAGTTCAGAAAAGTATATTATGTACTTTATTTAGCTCTAGTTCAGTTCTAGTTCTAGTTCAGTTCTAGTTCAGTTCTAGTTCAGTTCTAGTTCAGTTCTAGTTCAGTTCTAGTTCAGTTCTAGTTCAGTTCTAGTTCAGTTCTAGTTCAGTTCTAGTTCAGTTCTAGTTCAGTTCTAGTTCAGTTCTAGTTCAGTTCTAGTTCAGTTCTAGTTCAGTTCTAGTTCAGTTCTAGTTCAGTTCTAGTTCAGTTCTAGTTCAGTTCTAGTTCAGTTCTAGTTCAGTTCTAGTTCAGTTCTAGTTCAGTTCTAGTTCAGTTCTAGTTCAGTTCTAGTTCATTCCTAGTTCAGTTCTAGTTCATTTCTAGTTTAGTTCTAGTTCAGTTCTAGTTCAGTTTTAGTTCAGTTCAGTTCTGTTTCAGTTCTATTTCGATTTATGGGTTAATATATTTTTATAATGCTACTTTCTTTCAGTGTACTTTAATTTTGTATTACCAAAAAATAAATCATGTGATAAGAAAATAAAAATACAAATTTTAATTAAATCATATGCCTTTAAAAATGTTTTTATTTAAACTCTGATGTGTGTATAAGTACATGAGTTAGTAGATTCAATAGGAAATTAAATTAATTAATGTTATGTCAATATTAGAATTGTAAACTAAAAAAAATCAGAGATTATGGAAAACATTTTTTTAAGGAATTAAAATTTTTATTTCAAACAATTTTTTTGATTAGTTTAAATTAGTTATGTAAGTTTTCAGAATTTAAAATCTATAATTAAAAATATGTAATTTTCTTTATGTCAGCGTTAGTAAGGTGTTGTGGGAATAATATGAATGCTTTTTCTTAAAATATAAAATCTGGCTAATACTGGAACCTTCCTTTTACTTATGTATGTTTTTATATATTTTTACATTTGTTTAATACTAAATTTTAAATTAGAAATTAAATGTATTGAAAACCAATTATGCATTTAATTGTTTTGGAAAGAAAACGCCTACATTTAAACAGCCAATAAAACCAAATAAAATCATTAAATGAGAATTTATAGAACATTGAAATGACAAAAATACATTCAACAATAATTGTCATACGGTTAATGAAAATTGAGACAAACTGAATAAGTTGTACAAAACTTAAATTTTAAGTAGTGTGAGAAAATATTGAAACCGATCAATTAAAATACATATTATGCAACTTAAATATACTAAGCGCCATGAACATCGTTTTTAAAACTCATTCATTTATTTCAAGCAAATTGGTGTCTCCCTGCTTTTGGAATACTATCTAATTCTCATGTATTATATTGAACAGATGACTGACGGGCTATTTCAACCGCCAACTTGGTGGCTTTTCTTCACTCCCTCATGTTCATTAAGCCGACCAATTATTCAATTGAACAACATTTAATTTATTACATTATAATCAAATTGTAAGATCAGCGACAAAAAACGGCCACTACAAAAAAAGTTGGACAAATATAAAAAAAATACAAATTCATTTAAAATTTAATTAAAATTGCCTTAAAGTTAAACTGTAAGTTTCAAGCGTAAGAGTAACATCTGAGTGCGATAGTTGTTCCTAAGTTTGTGGCAATCTGCCAACTCTTTCTGCTTAATATAAATTTGTTTAAATTGTAAATTAATTAATCAATAATCAAATGCATTAATAGATCCTTAATTAAACCAATAACAAAAATTTATTCAAGTAGAAGCAATTATAAACATCTGTTGAATTAAAAATTATTGAATTAAAATTAGTTAAATACATTTTTCTGTTATTGAAATACATTTTTGTTATTGAAACCATAGCAGGATAATATATTATTTTTATTTTTCTAATTATATTTAAATAGAATAATCAAGAAGACACTTTTTAAAAAACGACGGATTTTTATTTATGTCAAAAACAGGTTCGAATACCACTTCAAAAAATTTAATTATTACCAAGCATGCGTTTCTGGATTAATTTTCAATCTCCCAATTCTAGTTTAGTTCAAGTTCATTTCTAGTTCGGTTCTGTTTCAGTTCTAGTTCAGTTCTAGTTCAGTTCTAGTTCAGTTCTAGTTCAGTTCTAGTTCAGTTCTAGTTCAGTTCTAGTTCAGTTCTAGTTCAGTTCTAGTTCAGTTCTAGTTAAGTTCTTGTTCAGTTCTAGCTCAGTTCTAGTTCAGTTCTAGTTCAGTTCTAGTGCAGTTCTAGATAACTTATAATTTAGCAAAAGCATTCATTATTCTTTTTAAAACTAACACAATTTTTCAAATTATCTTAAAGTATTAAACACATCTTTAGTTAACCTTACTTCATGCCGGAAAATTGCTGTTAATATACACAAATCGTTTCTGCAAGAACTCTAATCATAAATTTAATATTAACTGCATATTATATAAACCTTTTAAAAATTGCCAGTAGAAGGAAAAAGGTTTAACTATCTTTAGTCAGAGTATTTTCATTTTAATATTTAAAATTCTTTCTTAACAATTATGACAATTTATGGCTCATTAAATGCACAAAAACAATTTAAATACTAACTTCGATAAATCTTGCAAATTGCAACAATACAATATGGCTTCTCAAGCTGCGATTCTTTCTATTCCTTGCAACAGCAATATGTGGCCCCAAAACAACACAAGAACAGAACAAAAAACCGACAAAACAGCAACAACAGAAATTGTTGAATTTTTCTGCTGTTGTTTGTTGTTGTACGTTTTTTTATTGTTGTCACAAGAAAAGTGTCATTCCATCACTCACTTAAAGTATTCATCCATTAATTGCCCCAAAGCTATTGAAGTCTCAAGATGAGATGAGTCGAGTTGAGTGGAAGCAATTGAGTTTGAGATGCCATTATAGGACATCATACCAAGAAACAAAACGGCTGGTTAGCTGGTTGAAAGGCAGCTTGGAAAGCTTGAGTTAAGATTGACAACATGTAAAAAGCAAAATGATGAACATGCCACGAAAAAAAACAACCAAGAACAAAATTGTGCAAAATGCAAAAAGACATGTAAAATGATTGGAATCGGTGGGCAGAAGTGGTGGGACAGACAGACATATTCAGACAGATAGTTTTGCAAACAATTATCATGAAGCAATGTGATGAGATGCTGATGTGAATGAAGAGGATAACAAAAAACTAAACTGAAATGAAGGAAAATTTTCAATGTTGTCGTAAAGCATTGACAACATAGTAAAACGTTGATTGCAATGTTGAATATTAAGGCCTAAATCAGAGCTTTGAATAGAAGAAATGATGTTGTTTGGTGACACTATTAATTTTCTTTATTCATCATTTAAAAAAAAATCGAACTAAGAAATTAAGAATTGAGAATCGATCAAATTTTAGTTCCATTTTAATTAATTACTATTTTTATTATAATATGCTTTTAGTTTTCTCTAGTGCTAGTAAATTCACTAAATTATTCCTTTAAAGACCACCCTTTTAAACTTCAAATCAACTGATGCCTAAAGATTTAAATCTTTTGATACTAACAACAAAAAACGTTCATAAAATGGAGTCAACTTAACTTGAGCAAAAAAGCACAACAAAATTTAAACCGCCACTGATTTGTTTTTACTTTAGGCAAAACTTTTGTCATCACGATCATCAACAGTCATAGCAGCAACATCCTGAAACTCTTAGTATGTAGAGTTAAACAACAGCAAAAATGTTACCAACTAAACCTCCACAGAATACAACAACAGATTAAGCTAAAAAAAGTTTTGATTTAGAAAAAAATAATAAAACAACCTCACATGATTGGATGCATATCAAAGTAGACAGCACTGCACAACAACATACAGTCGGAGTTAGTCCTTTTACCATAAAACAAACCAATGAACCAACAAATAAACAAACAAAAAGTGCCGCCAGTAGTCTGTTTTTTATTTTTTATTAAGTATTCATCCTACTGCCATGAAGACAATCATGCATAAGCCTATGAAGGAACACCAACTACTCGTACTATACCACTTCAATCCCATTTTTACTAAGAAGGAAAAAGGGGAAAAATTATTGTTAGCCGTAGCTAAAATACACTGAGACGTGGAGTTCCAGGGAAGAAAGACCAAAATTACATGAAAGCTACAACAACTTGGGACTTTAAAAGTATTTCAATATTAGGAGAAGATTAATCTCTTTCTTCGAGGTGGCATTTTATCGTTAGACTTCTTTTCCTAGAAGCTCTAGAAGATCCAGAATCACAAGTTTGGAGAGAAAAGGAGGTAGCTTAACTATATTATTTTTAAATCTATACGTAAAGATGTTGCAAAGTTAAATATCATCGAATCGGCTCTGAAATCGGCTGTATCTTCCAACATAAGAAGAAGATCAAACAATTGATCGCTTTCTCCGAGGTAGAAAGGATAAATATTGTATACCTCGAGGTAGATTCAAGTTAATTTCTTCTAACAATATTTTAGTCAATTTATTAATATTATATATTAATAAATTGACTAATTAATTATGTTTTTCTCTAAAATGTCTAACCAAAAGATACGCACAGATTGAGTCTCTTGTAGCTCAGATTGTGTACTTCTGTTCGAGAATATTGTAATGTGGATTAACTACTTCCAACTATTGTTACCATTTTTTTTAATTATCAGAAGAAGACAAACTATTGAACAATTGATCGAGTTTAGGGTCTCAATTTAGCCTGATTTGGGATGATATTGATGATATGAACTTGTAAACTGTCTACAAGTTCTTAGAGAATTTACTTCGGATTTTCAAGGTTTTTCGTTCTAATAAACTAAATTTCTCTCAATATTTAATAGTTCAAATCTCTTTCCCAAATGGCTAATACTTTCAAAAGTCGATTCATGATCCGGCAAAAAAAGAAGTTCAAAAGAAGAGGTAAATAAGTAAAATTTACTCTATGGAAGTACTGAAAAATACATGCAGAAGTAATGATCTTAACACAGACTTATCATAGGAGAAATGTCTTTTATATTTCATTCCAAATTCACTACTTCTGAAGACATTCTCAAGAAGTAATTTTTATGTTTTTTTTTTTTGAAGGTTATTTGGAAATTGTAGTATTATAGAATACAACTAATTTGACTTAAATATCTAGCATTGTAAATCGTATGAAAAAACGTATACTTCTTCTTCTATATCTTCACTGGCAAGATGACTAATGAACTAGAAAGTATTTATATAACACATTATTAGAAAGACCTTATTAGACTAATTCTATGAAGTCCAGACGATATGTAGTAGTCATTGAAAAGTATGTTGTTAGGTAAGTAATTACAAAGTCAATACCTAGTTTTTGCTGGGTAGTATTGACATTAATAGGGGACTAAGACACATTTAATAAAAAAGTAAGAACAAGAAAAAAACGTAGAATTATTTTCGCTTCTTCGGAAGTCATTAAACATCACTTACACAGAAGGTAAAGAAATTCACTTCTTTATTCTTTAGGAAGTACTTCGTTTTATTTTTGCTGAGGATCTTATCCTACAGCAGTAGTTTTTAATCTGTTTGACCTCCAGTACTCAAAGAATATTTGTCAGAATACCTAATGATATTCCTAAACAATTGTTAGAAGAGGCTCCAGTGTAAAGAAGGTAAAGAAAAAACGCACCGCCTGTTTTTTCCGAGTATCTGTGTTAGTAAGCTGCCCACAAAACCAAAAAAAGAACAAACTTTTGTAGAGATGTTGAAAATTGCATTTCAAAAAATGTTAAATTTTAAGTGGCTTAAGTTGTATTTTTCCTTTTTATTACATTTTTTTGTTGACATCTCTTTAGCGTTTTCTTTTGCTTTTTTTTTGCAGCCAGTAGTTGTAGGTATATTCTTGTCTTTTTTCTTTACGTGGTTTTAAGAATGAATAGTAGGTTTTAGACTTTTTTGCAAACTATTTTTTCGCTTTTTTGTTGAATTATGTTGCCCAAGATGTTTTGGAGCCGCCTTTTCCTTTGTATGCACATTTTTTTGTCTTTTTGTTGTTGTTTTTTTTTCTTTTAAAATTTGCCTTGTTTGTCGTTTTGGGTACGAATTGTGTGTGATTGTGAGTTTTTATTGCATCAATGATTAGGTTTTTGTCGCCAATCGGAATGTATGAGATTTAGTAGTAGAATTGCTTGTTGGAATCAAAATGTTAAGTTGGTGAAGTAAAGCCAAAAAACTGAAAAATAAAAATGGCTTGAAATTATGTTAAAGATTTGCTGGTGAATACAATGAAGAGTGCTTTTGGTTTGTAGCCCAGCTTAGATTTTGTCGAAAACTTGACGGTATTTTAAAAATGCTGGTATGTATTTGAGAAGATCACTGCTGATTACTCTTGAAGTTCTTGGTAGTCGAATATTTAGTCTTTAGATTATATAAAACTGATCTAGAAATCTACCTTAATTGTATGTCATATTAGAAAATCCTTTAAATTTTGCAATAGGACTTTATTAATTAACAATTGAAACTCTTCCATAAAACTATTAAATCCATCAGCGCTAGACTTAATCCTTTAGCTTTTGAAAATGACACCAAATCTACACATGTATGTAATATAAATACTTCAGTTTTGTAATCAAAATAAAATGTATCGATTTCATAAAATCATCATCTCATTTTTGGGTTATTAACCCTAATTTGAACTTTTTGCCACAATTTTAGTAACATGTTTACCTTGAAGATGTCAAAGGCAAACAAAAACAACAACAACAAAAATCAATGAAAAACTCAATATTTTACGTAACATGTCTTCTTGTGTCTTTATGAACTGTAGAAAAGTTCATTTACCTCCTGTTGGCCAAAATACAGACAGACGGACACACACTGGCAAATGAAAAAAAGAAAATAATATTAAATACAATTGCAGACTTCTTAAAAACATAAACACTTGAGAAAAGAATTTGTAGCCACGTATAATGAACACAAACACATTCATTCATTTACATACGAGATTAAGCTGAAAAGTTGTTTGAATTTTACAAATCATATTCCGCTCTCAAATGTAGTAAAAATTGGTTAAATGATATAGTTATATTTTCATTTCGATCAAAAGTCAACGGTCTTGAAAATAATTTAGTTGCACTATAATGACGAATCAAATTTTTGGTTTTAGTTTGGTCTTCCAAAAAATTTAAATTTTGGTGCCTGTGAAAGGACTTTAAGTTTAACCTCGTGGTTACAAGCTTATTTTTAATCATTTATGTACATAAGAACAAATACATTCGCACACCTGAACATATACATAAACATTTTCACGTAATGTACATACTAGTACTGACCCTTTCATTTTATATAGTCTAACAAAATACATACACACAGACATTGTAAATGGACCTACTCTAGAGACTCGTACCTCTTGCTTTGTTCCTGAAAACGTGTATTTATTAGTAGAAACAACAAAAAAAAAACACTGCATCCAACACAGGTCTACTTTATTGACAGCCAATACACCCAACCACCTCCACATAGTACTCCCACCGGTTTATATCATCAGCATCCGTGTTTGTTTACTTATACTCGCATGTTGGAATGTGTGTGCTTTCCCTATGTTTGTGTGTATTTGTTTTTCAACTGTATGCGACTTTCATTAGTTCAGACATTTATCGATTAGTTCTTTTTATTTCCTTATTTCCCACAATATTTTTCTCGACATTTTTTGTTCCTCTTTCTTTTGTTCTCTTCTCTCACGATTTGTTTCATGTGGAAGTTTTCTTTTTCTTCTTTATTATTTCGATTTTTGTTTTTGCAAAAAAGTAAAAATGTTAGAGAAAGAATTTCACTTGTATCCTTTTATTTATATTTCGAGTATTTCTTTGTATGCAACCGCTTTCAGTAATTTTGTGAAGTCTTTAATCTTTAACTTGACCAGCTGAGTTTTCTGATGTAAAGAAGAAGAGGGTGAATTGAGATGTTATTTATAAATTTAAAAGGAACCAACCATTATAAAACTTTGTAATACTCATTAGGGTCATAGCTTTTAAACAATTTCTGAAAATTTGAAATCTGCCCTATCCATTCCACATAGAGTATAAAAATCCGAAATTTTTGGTATAATCAAGTGTCATTGTTTAACCTACGACAACACAAATCAAGTCCATAAATTAAACAAAACCCATCATTCTTAATGAAACCGCATACATACATCATTCATAACAATTCATTCTAAAACATCTGATCATGAAGAGGAAATTCCTATAATATGTATTGGATCCTTTCTGAGTTTTCCTTGTAATGTTTAGTTTTAAAGTTTTCCAGGTCATTAGACTTCAAATTCTGAATCTAGCTCATGTCTCAATAATCTAGATTCCGTCTTTAAAGAGCTGCTCTTCAAAAGAGAGATTTTGTAGAAATGTCATGAACAAGTATATTGATATAGAGGCAATCGATTTGGATCAGACTTTTAAGAACAACTCTGTTGAAAGGACAAAATTAGCATTTTCTGGCACTCATAACAAAAGAGCTTTGATAACGTACTCGATCTATTATTCCGGTACAAAACGTAAAAAATCAGTTTACATTTTGATTAGAAGTGGATTTGTTTCCTAAAAAAAGGTTTCAAAAATGTTTTCTTTACTTTAACAGGAAGGGCTTTTAATTCTAGTTACTTATAAATGTATCCACGTCGGCATCTTTAAATAGTAAGCACATAACAACTGTGCAACGATAAATTAAAGACCAAAATATTAAATTTTATAAAAAAGTATTCGAGACTTAAAAATATGTAAATAAATATAAACCTTTTTTAATGATAGTAATTGTTTAACAAAACTTACAATTGTACACACATGTCAATGTTTATGTATTTGTTAAAAATTGCACTACACTTGTGTGTGTGTGGTTCATCTGTCTGTATGTTTGATTGTCGGTCATTTTCCATTTGTTTTGTTGTTTTTTGCTGTATCTACAAGACGACATGTTGTCTGCAATGAGACACAATATCTCACCAACAAAAATATATGTATAAGTCCAAAAACAACGAGTAAAAAGTGCCGACTGTTGCTGCTGCCAATAAGTAAGTAGTACTCCCGACTGTTGTGGCTGCTGCTGTTGATGTTGCTAAATGTGGTCGGTGGCATTGAACTATTTAGCGAAATTACAGTTGTTCGTGTTAACGGCACAAAAAGGTCTTTGACGTACTAGTTTTTTTTTTTTTTGTTCTATACCATCTTTAACTGGCTCAGTTTCTTTCGCAGTTTCAGTAAATTTAGTAAATTTTCTATATTTAATAGAGTGTATGTATTATTTTTTCTTTTAAGTTCTTTTTCTAGTTTTGTACTTAAATTGGGTTAATCTTTAAGATGTTGTTTGAAGTAGTTTATAATTTAAACTATTTTCTTGTATAAATAATAATAAATAGTTTTGGTTTTAAAAGTTAATCTTACTGCAATGAATATTTGTACTTAAATTTTTTGAAAATTTTTATTACTAATGACTTTATGTTATTTATTGCCCTGGTCCTTGAACAATATTTCCAAGAATTTTTTAATATATGCATTGTACATATTAGAAATAAATTTTGCATTGTCAGACTCTCATGATCTTGACATGATCTATTATCACACATCATATCAAACACATACGTAAATACTTTAGATACATACATATGTACATGCAACAAGTTTTTGTTTGTTTACTATTCCAGTGTTACGCATATGGCTACTTGTCACTTCTATATTTATAAATGTTGGTCAATGTTGTTGTATAACAACAGCAACAGTGTAAGTATCACCAGCAACTATAATATGTTGTAGTTGTGGTATGTATTTAATTTTGTATTTTTTATACGAAAAGCCTCAATGGAATATTGAGAAAAATAGAAACATTCTTTAATACCATGTTTAAGAAAAAATATTTTAAATAAACAGTTAAATTAAATAGTCAGTGTTTGTGGTATTCAGTATTCAGTTGTAAGTTGTCATTTATTACTTTGTTATAGAAAGGTAGTTCAAAAGTATCAAATGGAAATAGTCCAAGTATACAATGTATACATTTGTTTACAAATATTTCCAATTTTGATCTTACTAACTAAAGAACTGGACCAGATTGATTCGAATATAACGAAAGAGGGGACAGGTCTGAAAATTTTAAAATTTTCTAGAGAAATATAACATGTTGTTGTTCAATAAAAAAATATATTTTGCTAATTGTTGTTTTAAACTGAACCACCCTAATATAAATAAAATACATTGATTTGTAAATAAGTGTTTACACTGTATTCATTAGGGAATCCGTGAGAAATGTGAAATGTAAGGTTTTTTTTACGCAGGAATGTTCCCATGTCCATCTGTATGCAGTCAAGTTATCATTAACTAAAGGATACTAAATAAAAATTATAAAGATTATTATTAGCAAATAGCGTTCGATAAGAAAATATTTAAATTATTAAAATCAAAAACTTTTTCAAATGTAATAAACGTCTAAGAATAGTTTGGTAATATTTGGAAAAATGGTTTTCCCAAAATTTTCAAGTATTTATACCCTACACCAACATATTATTGTCAGCATAAACACATATTAGTGTTAATGTTGCCATTTGTAACACCCAAAAATAATAGTCATATACATTTCAGAATCATTTTGTGAGTCGATTTAAGTAAAAATTTTAAGTATTTATACCCTACACCAATAAAGAGGTATATCAGTATATACATATGCTGACGTTTGTAACACCAACAAATAATAGTCATATACCTTTCAGAATAATTTTGTGAGTCGATTTATGTATGTCCATCCGGCTTTTCCAAAAATTTTAAGTATTTATACCCTACACCAATATAGTGGTGTCATCATATACATATAAGTGTGTATGCTGACGCTTGTAATACCCAAAAATAATAGTCATATACCTTTCCAAATCATTTTGTGAGTCGATTTATGTACGTCCATCCGTCTGTGGGTCAATTTTTAAGAAGGCAATTAAAAATGGTAAAAATCGATCCATTATTTCACCTTTATAGCTTTGGAGCCTAATTCTTGGAATATAGTATTGATATTACTATGTTTTTTAACAGCATTAATAATACTGTCCATTTTTGTACTGATGGGGCTTCATTTCACCTTAGGGCTCATATAAAGTCTCCTTCAGAAAACGACTCCACGATGTCCACGATTCACTTACAAACATAGCAATGTATGTAGGTAAATGTCTATGTATAATAAGTGTGAAAATGGCTTTGCAACCATTGCAAATTATTTAATTTTATTTCGGTTGTTGGAACCGTCCAAGACGATGAACAGAAATGAAATTTAACCTCTTTAGACATTTTATTTTGGGCTACAAGTTGGTTCAAAAAAAAGATTTTTAAAAAACAATAAAAAGTTCCAATAAAAAAATATTAAATCCCAAATAATTTTCAGTTATGAACTTAATAATTTAAATTTAATAAACTAATATACACGCAATACAAAATTCTTAAAGATTTCACAGCAAAACAAAAAAAAAAAAAAAAATAAATAAATAAATTTCAGCAATTAACTTGAATATTTTTCAAAAAGCAAGATACAAAATCATGCTAAAACACGCATGATATGTTTGTTAGAATATGACTTAAAAAATTGAGAAAAAAAATCGATCACTTGCTGTAAATAAGTTTAAGATTCTTCTATCATGCTGCCACAAACAACAGCAGCAGCATCAACATAATCTACTCCCTCTTAAGTTCCTAGACGTTTAGATATTAACAGACAATTTATAAACTTTATGAACTTCTGTAAATAGTCAACAGACTCCCACACAAACAAAACAAAAACTGCACTGTAGCTTGGGGATCAATTGTATGGAATTGACTAGAGAGTTTAAAGATTCAGTTTGTAAAGTGCTTAATAAAATGAAATAATAATCATCTTTTTGTTTAAAATTTTTTGTGTTTATAAGGGGGATTTAAAGCAGTTAAAAAGGCACTTGCGTTAAAATAGTCTGTCTATGTGTTTTTTTTTTTTTGTTTTCAATTTATTTTTTTTGTTGTAAAGAAAGATCAACATATACTGATAAGCTGATATTCTTGCCACAAAGCAATTTACTACCTCGTGCTTTAGCAACTTCTTTTTTGGGTAAATTTTTTTCTTTTGAGTCAGTCATAACTACGAGTTTAAGTTTAGTGCAGCAGCAAGTAGCTTTAGACAGCCGTAGGAACGTAAGCGAACTTTTATAATTTTTCTTCACCTTACACAAATTTTCACGAAAAAATACTGTAGCACCTAGTGTTGCAAGAATCGTTTAATTTTGTATATGTCGATTAGAGTAGTTTTATATGCAAAAACCTTAATGATTGGTCTCTATCGCCCAATATGCCTAGAGCTTTCAGATGATATAACATATTTTATACCTAAATGTGTCTGCGCATTTTTATATCGTCTCAAATATGGTCAAAAATTTAAACATTTTAAACCCGATGTGATGGAGATATTCTTAGGCCATATTTAGAGCATCTCAATTCTTTAGAATAGTATACTCTGGTCTAAGGGGTTAAAAATTTGTTGGTCTGTATAACTCTTGGCATTGAGAAGGAAAAAAGCTTTTGTTTTACATTTTTTTGCAAACACGTTCCAAACGTCTTTACAAAAGATAATCCTTATGAATGTTCTCATTTCTCATAGTTCCCAAGCCATAACCTAATAAGATTTCTTTTTGGGATTTACTGTTGTAGTCGCTTCTTTTACAACACTGCAAATGCAACGCAATTCGATTAAACCTTACTTTATAAATATAAAAAGCTTTTGTTATAGTTATTGTTGTTGTTTATTTTTTTTTTGCGCATTTGTTGTTGTTTTGTTACTACTACTCAGTTTGGATACATTTTTTGTTTGACCATGTTGTCTTCTCTCCACTACAATTTTATTTACGAGTCATGCATCATGCCGTGCTTTTTATACCCTACATGATTAAGATGATTATCGTTTACAATCGAATAATGGAGTTCGCCATTCAGAGAGAATACCTATAGATTTGGTTCTTGACTGGATATTAGATCTCAAGTATAGAGGGGAACTTCGCAGTCAGAAATGAAGTCTTATTGGGATCTATCTATACAGTAACAGCATACCCCCAAATGCAACTGCCAAAAATAGAACGATTTAACGAATATTCCCAGATCTAGCTGCGAAATCAAATACAAATAGTAATCGCTCAAATCATAACTTATGCAGAAGTTGCCAGAATGAAAATAGAATGAGGACGGTCGATCAACATCTCTGTCACTGCTCACTCATTAACTTCAACAAAAGTTGAAATCATTGATCATTGATTTGATTTGCGCGATCAATAATAGACTTCTTTTGTTTAATGATTAGCTCTAATAAATCAAGACTTCTGAATATTATGTCAGGACCTATATTAAGTAACCTCTATGTAATTGAACCCCAGCTGCTCTAGAGAAAGCTAATTTGCACATACTCAATCGTATTATTAAGGTATTACTTGATCGGTTTTGACCGTCTATATCATTTTATTTGTGCACTGTTTATTTGTTGTGATTTTTGTTTTTCACGTAATCGCGTGCGTTGTAGTTTAAGTATTTTTTCCATTTGGATATTTTAAGTTTTTCACTCATTCATTCATGCGGTTTCTTCCTCATTGCGTTGTCGTGCTTTTTGCTAAAAAATTAACGAAAAGAAGCAATTGCAACAACAAAAAATTATGATCTTCTTAATGTTGTGTTTTTAAACTCAATGCATTATAGCACGCACTGCTAGGTTTTAGATTAATTTAATAAAAAATTTCAGTTTTGGGATTTATAATCAAATTTGCGAGGGAGTTGTATTAAAAGTCAATTCAAATTAACGGTAGTTACATTATTTATTGTATTGGAAATGATAATAGAAAGAAAAAAATGGAAATAATTTGTAAACCGATTAATGAGCAAAAGTTGGTTTAATTTTTTTTATAACTTTCTATTAATTTCACCTGTTATGGAAGGGATTTAGTAAAATTAGCAATGCCTAATGTAGTTATTTTACTTCTGGAGTAATGGAACTCAAAATTTCTTCTTCAAAATGCTTTAGTTTTTTTAAATTTAAATTTCTTCCCATATTAAACAGTTGTAATAACAATTTAAAATATTTTTCAAAACTTTTTACCATCATAAATCAATTTTTCCTGTCTATACATTCAAAAAGAAGAAAAAAAATCAGGTCATCATTATCATGTGTGAAAACAATGGAAAAATTTAACTTTAATATTTCATAATAACGACTTAATGCAAAATATTCGAAAAACCTATGAAAAATCCCTTCTGTTAGCAATGCATACCAACTGGCAATAAATATGAAAATTGTATCTGCATTATGATCTTAACAAACTTTTAAAATATTTTACAGATAGTAGTAGTTACAAACAAACAAACAAAAAAAAAACACAGCCATAATAATAATCATTGGAAAATAATCGCAATACATAGTTAAAAGATACGATAATGTTGACAATAAAAACTATAAACCCACACAAAAAGTGTCAATTGAAAAGCAAAATAAAGAAAAAAATGTTACCAACATCATGCAACTGGTGGCAATAGCAACTTATTGCCATATTGTTTAGGCCAAAAGAGATAAATTAATCCTGTAAGCATCCACATGAACCATATTTTCTTTTTATTAGATATTCGCTAACGGTTATTTAAACAAATTTTTCAAATTAAAACCAAATCATTAAACAATACATTTTCATTTTAGAAAGTTTGTATGAACCCCCTAGCTCCTTAAGGGGTTAACTGTTTATCACTAGGCTTCAAAACAACCAAATGAAAAAAATCCTTTTTTTGCTAACTTTAAAAAAATATGATTATTGATCGTCACTAAACAGCCACCAAAATGTATGAAAACTTTACTCTATTTGCTTGTAATGAATGGCAAAGTAAAGAATCGTTTGCAAAAAAACTAAACAATTCACACTTAGTGCTACAACAACAATGTCATCAACATTTTATATGATTGTTGCTGCTGTTGTTTTTTTTTTTTTTTTTTTTTTTTGTCATCATTCTATTTTACGTTATTTTAATAACAATAAAAAAGGCGTGAAATAATACTCTGCCTTTAATACGTGTATTAAATGGTTGTTGCATCGTTCCTAGATATAGCCTGCGTTTTTTCTCTCCCCTTCCAACTAAAGCTAGACAGACGATCTTTAAATAGTGTTTTAAAACCAACAGTCAGTCAGTTTAAGAGATTTTTTTTATGTTATTTTAGTGTTTAGTTTAAGTAAGTCTTAGACAAAATGATGATTATAAAGAACAGAGGTTCTTAAATTAGTTAGGAATTTTCTAGTGAAATTTTGAATTTTTAGTGAAATTTCGAATTTCTAGTGAAATTTTGAATTTCTGGTGAAATTTTGAATGTCTAGTAAAATTTCGAATTTCTAGTAAAATTTTTATATCAAATGAAATTTTAATTTTATTAGTAAAATTTCGTATTTATAGTGAAATTTTGAATTTTTAGTGAAAGTTTGAATTTCTAGTGAAATTTCGAATTTCTAGTGAAATTCTAGGTTAGGTTAGGTTAGGTTGATAGGAGGATGTATACTACATCGAATCCGAAGAAATACACCTAGGCCACTATCGGGCCTGTTGTGCGCTCCTTATCATGAAAAAAAATTTAACTGAATGTATTATTTTTCAATGTTCAGAAACTCAGTTTCCTGAACGTAATTCCTAAGAATCTTCCAATCAGCGTTTTCCAAGATACTTGAATCTAACTTGGACAAATGCCTGGCAGTGGCAAAGAAAGTGCTCCAGAGTTTCACTGTTCTCTCCACATGCTCTACATTCGTCTGAATCCGCACGTCTAATTTTGCATAGATGTGCTCGTAATCCTGTGTGTCCACTCAGAATACGTACCATCATACTAACTTCAGACTTTCTCATTTTGAGTAGATTTTTCGTCTTGCTCTCATCAGGGTCACTCCATAGGATCTTCGTGGTTCTACCCACTGTTTCATTATTCCAAGAGGCCTTATGGGATTCTCTCACACATATTTTTAGTTCAGCTTTTGTTGCATCGAATGGTTTTGCGTTTGTCAGGTTAACTGCCTCGAGCTCTCTTCCCTTTAAAGCTATTACATTCGCCCTTTCGTTGCCGAGAGTATTCAGTTAAAGCTTTCTTACAGTCCAATACGGTCTTAGATTTAGTTCTACCACCTGATATAGCCCTAATTGCCTTCTGGCTGTCGGTAAATATATTAAGCGCTGTGGGCGCCATATTTATTCTAATCCAATTAACGCATTCCGTTATTGCTCGTACTTCTGCCTGGAAGCTTGTGTTATGATTTGGTAAACGGTGGTATATTTCTGAAATTTTAATATCTAGAAAATTGTTGAATTTCTAGCGATATTTTGAATTTCTAGTGAAATTTTAAATTTCTAGTAAAATTTTGAATTTCTAGTGAAACTTAATTTCTAGTGAAATTTCGAATTTCTAGTGAAATTTTGTATATCTAATGAAATTTCAATTCTATTAGTAAAATTTTGTACTTCTAGTGAAATTTTAAACTTCTAGTAAAATTTTAAATTTCTAGTAAAATTTCGAATTTTTAGTAAAATTTGAACTTTTTAGTGAAATTTCGAATTTCTAGTAAAGTTTTCTATTTCTAATGAAATTTCGATTTTATTAGAAAAATTTCGTATTTCTAGTAAAATTTTTCTCGTAATTCGAATTTTTTCGTGAAATTTCGAGTTTTTTCGTGAAATTTCGATTTTTTTTCGTGAAATTTTGAATTTCTAGTAAAATTTCGTATTTCTAGTAAAATTTCATAGTTGTAGTGAAATTTCGAATTCTTGTGAAGAAATGTTTCAAATTTTTAGTGAAAATTCGTATTACATTTAAAATTTCGAATTTCCCCCAAAAAAATAGTGAAATTATGAATTTCAGTCAAAATACAAATTTTTTGTCAAATTTAGAAATAAAATTTTCACAAAAAATTAAAAATTTAAATGAAATTTTTAATATAAAATTAATCGGATTTTAAGTGAAACTAGGGATTTGTAGTAAAAGTTCGGTCTATAAATGAAAATATTCTATATTAATGAAAAGTCCAACAGATTCAGAATCTCCTCTTTAAAGTGTGTACCAACAATGTTGCCTCATAGTTAAGGTGGCAGTAAAAAACTCAATGTTTTTCTTTTTGCTGACTCTGAGTGTGTTTTTAAAACTGCATTTAGTTGCAGTCGTAACTGTTGCAGATTTAACACTATTTAGTTTCGATATTTACGTTTTTTTATCGTTTATTTCGTTTGTTTGTCTGTTTAAAGTATTTCATACCTTGTCGTCACAGTTGTTCATTTCAACACCATCTCTCACCATCACTAGCAGCAGCAACAACAACAGCGAACCAACAGCAACATATAAACCTAAATTGAACTGAAAACTTTAAAAACCAAAACATATCTTCAGATTTCTTTTTGTTGTTGTTGTTGTTCAAAACATTTTTGCAGCGTTTGTGTATTTATAAGTGTATGAATGTGAACTGAACTCCTTAAGGTGAGAAATGAGATTTTAATCGGACGTGTCTGATTTCAAATGAGGCATTAATGGGGGTAACCATTTAGTATTAAAGAGGCAACAACATCGACAACAACAGCAACAAAATATGTTTGCAGTTGTTGCTGTTGGTGGTTTTTGTTGGCTTTTGTTGCAGATTCAATTTTCCAGCTTAATATTTATTTAGTATTTGCAATTACAAACATTTTATTGCAATGTCATTTGACGGTGGTATTTAAGTAAGTGTGTGTGTGTTTTGCTGCAACAATACTCGAACTAGGTGAAGTAGTTGTGTGTGGCTTTTTGGGGGATTCCAGTAGTGGATTTTTTGCATACTGTAGTTGATTTGAATGGTAAAATACTATAGTTATGTTAAGGCATGTATTCGAAAATTTTGTCCTGATCTAGGAATTAAGTAGCCGTTCCTAAAATGTTGCAATAAGAAAAGAATGTCAATACTGAAATTCTAAGTGGGGCTAAGTATTTAAGAAACAATTTAGACTCCCAAATAATAAGGAAACCCCAACAATAGTCTAAGAAAGAATTCATTCATTCATACCTTCTCAAGTGTGAATTATCCAAAATAAGATTACAATAATACTCTCTGCAGCAGTCCTTGTGGCACAACAAAGAACGAAATAAAATAATTTTAACAAAAAACCAGAATGCAATTCAAAGCCTAAAATAGCATCTGTTTAAATTTTAATCGCGATAAATAAAACTAAAATAAATAAGTAACAAAAAAATTCTCTGGGTTACTTTTTTTTTGTTCTCAAAATTGAACTGATTCAGCCACCCATATTCCGCATTTTGGAAATGATGTCCTCGAGGCTATTTAAACAAACTAAACACACACACTCACTCCGGCAATTGTATCAATTGTTGCGAGCAATAATAAACACGCACGAAAACAAGATGATAATGTTGCAAGATTTGCTTATGCTTGCCACACAAAGCAAACAACACCAAACAACTACTCGTTCCTACACCGGGTGTGAATTGTTTGAAAACAATAAAAAAACGAAAAGAAAAGAAATAAGTATGCTTAACAATATTCACTCAATATCTCGATGATAATGCGCGTGCGCATGCAACTTTTACTTTTTTTTCAAAACTTCTACATTTTTCTGTTGTTTGTCTGGTGCTGCATATAGCCTTAAGCTTTGTAGCCTGTTTTCCTTTATTTTTATTGTTTTTCATTGCATTTTAAAGATAAGAGTTTAAAAACAACAGACAAACAACAGTATTGAAAAAAATTTGCAAACGGAAGCTAAAAAATATCAAGAATTTTAAACACATGCGAAACTATCTGGAACAACATACACTTGACTAGAGCGGCTAAATACCCTATTTGGGTTTGAAATTTAAATTTTCTTTCAGTGAAAAGAATTATTAATTAATCAGAAATTACAAACATTCTCTTCATGTTCGAAGGTCTTGACCAAACTTAAGCAGATTTTGAATTGTTAATCTTTATTCATCAAAGTTATTAAAAAAAAAAAACTTGTCTGACAAGAATCGAACTCATATCACATCAAGTTTCTTAGTTTCCGAGAAGAGTATTCAACAATACGTTTTCATTTTGAATTCCTTGAAACTCTAGTTTTCGGTACTTCGAAAGTTGAGTTTTAAAGGTCAAATTTCTCAAATATATCTCTCTGTTTAAATATTTTTTTGCTTAGTGTAGAGTGCTGCGCAGTGCCTCAAGAGTATGTACATTAGGGATATAACATATTAAGGTTAACACTAAATTAAATTCAATAAGCCAAAGATATGTTCTTACTCACAGAGAAGATACTGCGGTCAATCACACGGTTGCAATGCAACTCCACACCGAGCTTACGCTCTACCCGCGATTTGGGTCACCACGTTACACCTCGAAGGACCTCACCAACAACCAGGCACGAAACGATATTCCAGGAGCTCCTGGATCCCGTGGTACCAGATTATAAACTCCGGTCGGTCTTCGTAGACAAAACTACTCTAGTTGGATCCCGGGTGTTCTGGGTAACGCTATACAACATATACACACACTTCGCCAGTCAAAGTTCCAATCTCCCCACCCGAACTCACGTTGCCTAACTATCACCACGCCTACTCCGCCTTCTATTGAAGACCTCATTTGCAAAGCCTGCAATCCTACCACAACTTATCTCATCAGGCAAAACACTACTAAAATCAAGACCTATGTACATCCGACCTACACACACCAAAACCCTCCAAATATCGAATATCCTCATACAGCGAACATTCGCACAACACATGTAACGAACTCTCAATTCACAATTCACAGCGCAATCAAACTTAGCATTCAAAGAACCATGACCCATTAGGGTAAATTCCAGACAGAGTCCAAAATCGAAATAAGGATTCTCAATCACAAAGCGGACGTTCCTGACGAAGCCATATGTAACCCTACCATTAACACTATTATCACTTAACACAAACTTTCTCTCCTTCACACTCAAATCATTCAAAGTCCTACCAACCACCAACTCCTCTATGAGGTATCTGTTGTCACGACAGCACCAGCGAACTTATCCAGAAATATAAACTTCATCGTGCATTAGTGTTTTAACCAACATTTTCTTTCCTCAATTTTGGATTTAAACCACAGCCAACCACTCCAATAACCGGAACAAGTTAGAGTACGAAACTCTGCCCTGTGTTGAAATCTACCTGAATTATGAAATCTTAATGGATAAATGAAATCTTAATGACCCAAACTTGATCAACATAGACATAAAAACTATAAAAAGTTATACTCCTAATAGACAAATCTACAAGTATGTGTGTATTT
The DNA here is from genome assembly GCF_015586225.1 of Lucilia sericata. Classification (NCBI taxonomy): domain Eukaryota; kingdom Metazoa; phylum Arthropoda; class Insecta; order Diptera; family Calliphoridae; genus Lucilia; species Lucilia sericata. Next base: position 507,768 of record NW_023994132.1, on the reverse strand, counting down.
AAACAGTTTGTTACGCTTTCCTGAATTTAACATGATCTTCAATGTAAATTTTTTTGTTTAAAGACTGCTTTAGGCCACTTGAAAGCACACAAGAAAAAAAAGCTGTTGATGTTTGCATATGATCATCATCAGTAAATTGCTGTTGGTGGTGGCATAGTTAAGAGAGCAAAAAAAAACACACATACGCTTTTTGCTGCATACACACAACAACTCTACTTCACCTACGACTAATAGAAGGTGGTGTTTACTGGCTTTAACATACATTCTTGACGTTTTTTCCCACATTAACTGCATTAAAATAAATACACTGCAGCAGTAAAAAAAATACTAAATAAAAACCATAAGTTACATGCTATAGAAACCAAAATTTAAGGTGCCAGTCAGAGCTGGCATACAGTAGCCAATGTAAAAGTGCTGGTGTGTGTGTGGGTCTCACATAAAATTCTCATGCAAAACAGCTTGTTAACCAGCACTAGTACGTAAATTTTATTCTGTCGGACTTTCGGTTGAAGGTATAGTAGTATGTTGGCCAACTTTTTTCATATTTTTTGCTTTGTTGGCTAGAGCCGTGAATTATTTTTTGTTAGTTAAATTCTTTTTTGTTAAGCTCGTGCTTCTGTTTTAATATCATGCTTTCAGGCTTGTTAAGCAAATGAAGTTTAAAACGCAAAACGATCTTTGTAAGCATCAGTTTTTGTAGTTTTTAGTTTGCGCTTTTTGCCATTGGGATGTGTGTGTATGTTTTTTTTTTCTGTATTATTTTAATTGTGTTGTGGTGCGTTTTCTTAATCTATATTATCATCTTGTGAGTTTCCAATGCGTTTTTGCTGTGACTTTTTATTTTTGTAAGATTTTTTTATTTCAAGCTTTTAGGCATCATCATCTCATATTGATGCGTGCCCAACTTATTTTCGATAATGAGATCATTTTCGCTGTTTTAGTTGGTTGTACAAAAAAAAAAAATATTGCAGATTTTTACAAGTGATATCTGTAATATGGAAAAAGGACCGTTAAAAGTAACATTATCTTGGTAAATAATGCAATGTTATGGGGGAAACGATAAAGCTTATCTTTAAGGTTATCTTTAGTTTTTTATTGATTTTCTTGTTGTTATTTTTTTCTGTAAGTGCAATGATTTGTGTTTTAAAAGCATACAAAGTCGTATTTTTTCAGAGTAGAAAAATTAAAATTTTTTTAAGGTTGAAAGTGAATTTTCAAATGCTATAAAAAATGTTGACTGCTCAACAAAACCCCATCTGTGTTTGTGTTATTAATTCTTTGTCCGGGTATGTTTCAGGGTTTAGTCTATTCAATAGTATGTCCCACTGTGTTATTAATGGAAATCGTACTTTGATTTACCAAGGGACCAGGGGACCAGATAATGCTTTGCAACCTTTAAACATTTTTGAACTTAAATTCGAATATTGAAAAGAAATTACTAGATTCAAATGTAAAACTTTGTAACAATTTTTGAATTTTCCTAAAAAGTATCGATTTCGAATTTGGAAAGCTAAAACCAACTTTCAAATCTAATTTCGAATTATAACTGAAATTTTCAATATTTCGAACTTAAATTTAATATTGTTAGGCCCGAATTGCAAAAAAATAATTTCATATCTTTAACAAATATTCACTTTTTTTCTTTCATTTTAAAAAATATCTCACCCAACTCCTTCCACCTTTTCTGCCTCTTCCTACATCCATTCAAATTTTCATTTATTTAAAATTTTTATGAAAAATTTTGTAAATAAAAGCTTACAAAAAAATCATGTATTTTTATTGGACAATTTCGAGCGCATGTGTCCTAGAGAAAATCCCCTTTTATGCAAACTCCTCAGCAACAACACACATACAAAATAGAATATTACAATAAAAAACACATTGTTATAAAAAAAGTATAAAAAACAAGTGCCTTTACTGATACATGGGCTCTAGAGTGTCAGCTCCTTATCAGACTCCCACCAGCCGTAACACACACACAAACAGACTTGCAACACAAACAAATATTAAAAGCGAAGGAACAAATGAAAGAGTTTTCCTTTTTTTAAGCAAAAATATTTATGTGAACAAAAGAACGAAAAAAACTTTACATTTTGCAAATCAAAATAGATTTCAAAGGAAAGATAAGCTTTTTACATACTTTAGCAGGCACTCACTACAACATACATGCTTAATATATAGAAAAAAAAAGTATAAAGGAAATGAGGTTGCTAAAAAAGGAAAAAGAAGAATAAACGGTGTTGGGAAAAGATTTGATTATAGAAATGGTAATAGTATGTACATTCAAACAAACAAACCAACATTATGTATGTATGGAAATGGCTAAAAAACAAATATGGTCAGAGTAAAAAAGGCTTTTTTATATATATAATGTGAAAAACATTCACATATCTAAGGACCTTTAAAAGCATATGGACAAAACACTCATACACGTTTATTACCAGAGTATGTGTGTACAAAAGGATATGTAAAAAAAGAAAAATGAAGAAAAAACGAATGGAAAAATGTTTTTAACACATAATTTTTCATTTTATATTATATTTTGGTCCTTTTTTCATTTGCTGTTTTTCTTTTCATTGAACTCCTTTTACAATCCTTAGAAAAAGTGTAAAAGGAGCCTAATGCATTGTACTCTCCTTGGTTTAATAGTCAATAGACTTTATAAGGTTTTGGTCATCTTCATCGTTATTTATAAGACCCCGGAGACCTTTAAGCAGCATATTTACTGGGTTGTTTGTTACTCTACTAAGTATTCGTATATTGAACAGCCAAAAAAAAAAAACACCCACAATTTCCTTTAGAGAAATATTCAGTTATTTTTCCAACAAAAAGTCAAATGTAAATATACACGAGAAGAAAGAAAACTTACTCACAAGTACTTTATACCTATTTCCACACAATAATTTGAAAAGGTCTGTTAGTAGTAGGAGTTTGTTGAACTGTGGAACACTCCGAAATTCCGAAATTATAATTTTTTAAGGGAAATGTTTGATTAAAAGTCTTCTAACTTTAACTAACAAACAAACAAACAAACTAACTAACTAACTAACTAACTAACTACTACTAACTACTAACTACTACTAACTAACTAACTAACTAACTAACTAACTAACTAACTAACTAACTAACTAACTAACTAACTAACTAACTAACTACTAACTAACTAACTAACTAACTAACTAACTAACTAACTAACTAACTAACTAACTACTAACTAACTAACTAACTACTACTACTAACTAACTACTAACTAACTACTAACTAACTAACTAACTAACTAACTAACTAACTAACTAACTAACTAACTAACTAACTAACTAACTACTAACTAACTAACTAACTACTAACTAACTAACTAACTAACTAACTAACTAACTAACTAACTAACTAACTAACTAACTAACTAACTAACTAACTAACTAACTAACTACTAACTAACTACTAACTAACTAACTAACTAACTAACTAACTACTAACTAACTAACTAACTAACTAACTAACTAACTAACTAACTAACTAACTACTAACTAACTAACTAACTAACTAACTAACTAACTAACTAACTAACTAACTAACTACTAACTAACTAACTAACTAACTAACTAACTAACTAACTAACTAACTAACTACTAACTAACTAACTAACTAACTAACTAACTAACTAACTAACTAACTAACTAACTAACTAACTAACTAACTAACTAACTAACTAACTAACTAACTAACTAACTAACTAACTAACTAACTAACTAACTAACTAACTAACTAACTAACTAACTAACTAACTAACTAACTAACTAACTAACTAACTAACTAACTAACTAACTAACTAACTAACTAACTAACTAACTAACTAACTACTAACTAACTAACTACTAACTAACTAACTACTACTAACTAACTAACTAACTAACTAACTAACTAACTAACTAACTAACTAACTAACTAACTAACTAACTAACTAACTACTACTAACTAACTACTAACTAACTACTAACTAACTAACTAACTAACTACTAACTAACTAACTAACTAACTAACTAACTACTAACTAACTAACTACTAACTAACTAACTAACTAACTAACTAACTAACTAACTAACTAACTAACTAACTAACTAACTAACTAACTAACTAACTAACTAACTAACTAACTAACTAACTAATTAACTAATTACTAATAACTAATTAAATAACTAACTAACTAACTAACTAACTAACTAACTAACTAACTAACTACTAACTAACTAACTAACTAACTAACTAACTAACTAACTAACTAACTAACTAACTAACTAATTAACTAACTAACTAACTAACTAACTAACTAACTAATCTGGTTGTAGGATATAAGGTTTTTTCTAATGTTTTCGCTTTTATCTTCTCCTTTACCACTGTTCTCTGCATAAAAGTCTCACAAAATTAGATTTTATTTCCATTATTATATATTTTCCATAGCATTTGTGACTTTTCATTTTTAATATAACAACATACACAGACACATACAAATTCACTTTATATTTTTTAAATATATTTAACTTACTTCGGCAGCAACCATCCCCCCAGGCCCACATCTAAATAAAGTTTTAATTTTATATCTTCCCTACCAAGGCGTTTTGTTCCCTTACTCTTTCCAATTTGTTGTGTTCTCTTTTTTTATTTTTTAACTCCTGCCATAAATTGTTGCAAACACAGACATACACAAGTTGTAGAATATATTTTCATATTATGCTCAAGTTGAAAAAAAAAAAAAAGAAAATGTATAAAATAAAAATTTCTAAGAAAATTTTCCATTTTTCTTGAACACAGGAGTATTTTTTTTTCTGAGTTTTACTCTGTACTTTTCTACCCACAAATGGCTTTTGCATTGTAAAATGTTGCATACATGTAGGAGACAAAGGGTTTTAAGCGAAAGAGTGTTATTTAAAAAATGATATACAATAATTCTATGAGTTACTGTCACTGAAGTTTTAGAGCTTTTGATTGTTAAATCATTTTAAAAATCTCGTATTTGATTTATACAACTCTTTTCAAATTGGTCCTTTTTTAAAGACCCTGTATATTTGCTTGTATATGTGATTTTAAGTTTCTGCTTCTATGTACTTTTATTATGATTTTCAATGACTTTCATTCACATAAGTATGAACATTCGCATAAAACTCTATGGAAAACCTGCTTCTGATAGAAAGAGACAAAACCAAATATGACTTTAGTTTCCATAAAAAAGAACGAGATGGAAATAATTTAGGTTCCTTTTTAATATTTTAAAAATTTATGAAAACTTCTCATACCAAAGTTTTTGCACAGAAATTATAAATTGGAATATGGTGATGTTAATGTAGGTAAAGCTAAGTTTACTTCCTTTTTATATTATACATAAAATTGAATTTTAACTTGACTGAAAAAATTTAGTTGATTCGTTTGGCAAATAGATCTAGGGAGTAGTTTAGTTATATTTCTAACAAATTAATCTTGAATAGCTTATAAGTAAGAAATATTAACTGAGTGCTTTATTAGATTTATAAATTTGAAAATTAAACTATACGAGTACCTTTTGTCTTTTATCTATAATTCTGAATATACTTCAAACGAAAGATCTCCGAAATATCATTGGTTTAAAATTATTACCCATCAGAAATAAAGAATTTTGTTCATATCTCTCTAGTTAAGGTCCTATTTTGCTGATTTTTATCAGCTGGTGAAGGTATCAAAAATATTTAATAAAATTATTATTAAAAAAACTATTCGTTCTTTCAAAACTCCTTTGTCATTTTCTTCATATATTTATATGTATAATTTAATACATAAAATGACAAAAAATATACTAAAACAACTTTTACATAAAAATAATTTTAATATAAAGTGTATACAATTTCCCAAGCATTTACTACTTATTCACATTATATAACGAACTTCTTTTCTTCAACACAAAACCAACAAAGTGTCTCCATGCATACTACCTCCATTTCAATTCAAATAAAACCTGTGGTAAGATGGCACGAAGTGGCTGGTTGACTGAATGAATGCATGTGGCTGGAGTTAAAGAAAAGCTTTAACAAACTGTATAGCAAAATAAGAAAAAACGTTAAAAGAAATTTATGGTAAAATTTTCATATCCTGCTGTATGCAACACAGCCTGTACTATATACATATTTATGCATGTATAAATATTAGGGGTATAGATAAATTTTGGACTTAAACAAAACCCAGTTGATTACAAATTTTGTATAATCTCTAAAATAATAAATTTAACATGACAGACAGATCGGTTTTGAAAGGTTCAAAAAAAATTGGTCAAATATTTTCCCCTAATAGTGTAAAACATTTAATGTATAAAACTCAAACTGAAAATATTATTTTTCTTTCTTTTCTGCCACATTGCTAGTATGTATAGTGGCAAATATTGTGGAAATGATGCAGTAAATGGCAACAGGGAGTAAGTGTGTGTAGTTTGCAAAAAAAAACTAAATGGTAAAAATATAACCATAAGAAATACTTATAAAATATGAAACCATACAATATTGCATAAAATGGGGACTTAAGATGAAGAAAAATAGTAGTTGTGCATATAAAGGTATATGCATGCATGTGCATGTTTATGTAAAAAGTATGTATATATGAATGCCCTCATCGTTTGTGGAAAGATTCTAATGTTGTAGTTAGATGAAGCTCTTTTAGGGGCAATCCCTGGAGATGGTGTTGGAAATAAGGCTTGAGGATGAGTTGCTCAAATACAGTGATGGATGAAAAATTAGTATATAATAATGTCAAAAGTTTTGCATTGTTTCGTTTCTAAAACAGGGGTTCTCATCGTTTTTTGCTTCACAGACTGCGTAAGCATATAAATTGAATTTGGAACTAATTCTGTGAATGCTTTCTGGGGCACTTTATATGTAGGTGACCTTTTACATATGTATACGAATCTGTTCCGATCATATTATCTATATAATTTACCAGTTTGTTTAAATAATTTCTACTTCTTATTTTATCACCAACTGTAGGCAACTACGTGTACATAAGTTGCACTAAAAAAACATCACTAAGAAAACTTGCAACATGACTGTGCATGCTGCATATGGGAATGATGATATGGAAAATTCACATTCACAACTAAAAACTGAGTAAGAAAGAGTACAGCAGACTCGAGATAATTTAGGAAAACTTAAATGATATATGAGGTGGCACTATCAGCATACAACCAGGCCAGGCGTTTTACAAACTACACAAACAACAGCATTTGTAAACACGAGATAAAAAAACTAAAATGAAATATTTTATATGACTAAAATTATACTTAAGACCAAACAAAATTTCCAGAAGATATATACTTTTTTTTAACGTAAAATGAAAAATTGCTACTTAAGTTGGAAACATATTCTAAACTATTACTTTTATACAAACAAACATTCTACCACGATAATGCTGCTCTCGATTTTAAAGGACTTTAACAAGAAAAGCAAACAAAATCATATCATATTCTACAGTTCATTGCATTTATTTTTGTAGTACTACTCAAAAAGCTGGTGGTAGTTTGAAATTAATTTTTAAATATTTATGAACATAAAATAATGTAGAACGTATGGCAGTGTGTTGTAGACTTCCTATAGCTGTTTCCTTGCTGGCCCCCCAAATGTTGTAGGCAGCTCTAGCATTTGTTTTAGCGTTTCTTCAAAGTTTGAAAAAAAGTAGTTTGAATGTTTGTATATCCCTGACTGAAGGATTCTATATAAAACTTATTTGCTGCCGTTTGTATATACATTCATACATATTATACATGGGTCGGTATTTGGTTTATCCTTCAATAACAATTTTCATTTTCTTTCATTTTTAATAATTTTTATCGTTTTTATTGAATTTTTAGCTTATTATTTATTTCTTGGCTTGTGGATGGGTGTATGTGTGTGTATGTGAGAGCGAATATGTTTAGTTTCTATTTGAAATATTTATATTGTAATTGGAAATTTAGTAAGAAAATTAAAATTGAGAAAAAAAATACTAATAAATAAATATTAAAACATAAAATCGTTTTTCAATAAACTTTTCTTTCATACATAATTCAGTCGATAAGTGCTGGACAAAAGAGGATAGAAAATTATTTGAAATTTGAGTTAGAGAAAATAGATTAAAAAATGGAAAATTATTTATATTTTGATAACTACAGGACCTCAGTTAAATTAAAAATTAATAAGCATTTCGTTGCAGATTCGACACATTTTTTAGCGTTATTTAGCGATATACAGCCAATTTCCAGTTCCTTTTAAAAATTGGATTTTTGGTGGGAAATTTTAGTGATCACTCACAGATTTTCAATATTGTCTTAATTCGAGCGCTATTAATGGATCTACAGCCTATTTTAGGTTTTTTCATATAAAAATCGATTTTTGGTAAAACATTTGAATGATCACAGATTTTCACTCTTTTCTTAATTGGAGAATATTTAAGAATGTACAGCCAATTGGAACCTTATTTAAGGATCTATAGTCGATTGTAGGTTTTGCATATTTTTAGTGGAGAAATATGAGTGATCACTATTTAAAGCGTTTTTAAGGATCTACAGCCGATTTCAGGTTTTTCATTTAAAAATTGATTGTTAGTGGGAAATGTGGGCGACACAGAGTTTAACTATTTTCTTAATTGGAACGTTATTTAGGGATCTACAGCAGACTTTTACTACATTTCGCATTTGAAAAGTGCAACGTCAATTTGATACTACTATAAAGAAATACTGTAAGCCTTCTCAATTCTGTTCTCCTAAAATTTTAATGATTTTGTACTATTAAATCTTCCCAGGGTCAACTGTTCAGATTTATTTGATGACTGCCTAGAAAGCTTATTAGACCTTTTAGCTGTCCATAATTCCTTGAGGTATTCGGTCCATTTATGATTACGCAGTTTTTATTTCCTTTATACCTTACCATGTTTAGAGACATAATAAGAAATCAATATTAACATCATGTCCTGACTTTTAAGGTTACATCTGCGAAATAATATCAAAAATTCACAATTTCTTAATGAATTTTCATAACAACTCTAATTTCTAATAAACCAAACATTTTGCCTAAAATGTTCAATCTTAAAGATGTCATCTTAAATTCTTAAAGCTTAAGGAACAGAAAAAAAAACGAAACTAGACAAACTTTAAGAGCGTATGGTAGACATGTTGTATCGATTAACTGTTAAAAATACTTAAATACTCAAGTGTAACGTACAGATACAAAACGACCACAAAAAAAAAACAAAATATAAATAAAAACACACGCACACACATCCACCAAATGCTCGTACTACAGTGCGTATGGATAATTCTTTAACGTTTTTACAACTAAAGCACGAGACTTAAAAACAACAACTATTTTTTGAGATGAAAGAAGGAAATCAAAACAAAAACAGCTACAACAGGAACCAAAATACATACAGATATGAAATGAAAATAGCGACCGCATATAAAAGCATAAACAAATATCTACAACAAAAACGTGCAAAAGTACAAACACAGATCCCAAGCTAAAATAAGAAAATCAAGAGTTGATTACATACATACATGCATACATACATATGTATCTATTAAATACAAGTATGTGTAAATTGTACTAATCAATGAATTAAAGAGTCGCAAATGGCAGACGCACTAAAATGCACTAAAACTTAAATACATAATGAAACTAACAGACTTTAAGTGTATTTGTGAAAGAATAAAAACACAAAGGAAATGCTGGAAGAGACGAAGAAAATTAAGAATAAAAATTAAACAATAAAATAAATAATAAAGTTCTTTACTAAAGAAATGTGAGGAAGAAAAAAATAACCGGCAGACAAATCTTGAGCGAATGACAAATGCAAAGGAATGAACAGAGAAAGAAGTCATAGCAAAGAGAAATTAGAAAAATAAAGATTTTGTTAGACAGCGGTTTAAAGGGATTAAATCTTCAATTAGTTTTGGCAGTTAAGATAAAGGCTCCCAATAGGAACATTCAAATTTTAACAGTTGATAACAACCACAATGTCAAATTGACGTTATTCAGTTTGTTTCGTTGAATCACAATGCATGGATATTATGTTCAAATCACTTACGATTTAAAAATCGGTTCTAATTTTTATCAAAAGATCATCTTTGGGATGCAGTCCATTTCTGGTTGAACGGGTACATCAAATTTTGGAATTTGAGACCACACCATTCTACATAAGATTCAAGAGCGTCTAGTGAACCCCGAAAACTCATTGTTGACATTGATATTGGGCTGGCGGTGTCATCGGTTCATAATTTGAAAACGACGTTCATCAGGTTTTAATATTTTCAACAGGATTGCGATACGTGCTGAACTAATTATTCTGCATGAGCATTTTGAGGGAATCTCACATGAAGGTGATGTGGCGATCAAGAGTTTGCGAAAATAAAAAATTTTACATTTCGGATGCACGCCATTCAAGGAAGTCGCCGCCTTTCAAACGAATAAAAATGTTGATGATATCTCACACTAATTTTGTGTTGGCCTTACCTTTCTGTCATGAACAATGGATCCCATACTTCTGTATTCAAAGGTTCTTTTAAAAATGCCTCAAAAGCTTCCAAATTTGGGACAACTGCTTCGTTAAAACAACAGACAGATATGTTTAGTTTGCGTAGGTTCGTTTATTATAAATGGGAGATCCTTCCTTTCCTTGTGTAGTTGTTTTGAGGTGATGTAGTCGTAGATGTCACATGGCGAATGTGATCTCACTGTAGTTGCCAATAAATTCCGCAAATGAATCGTCCAGCGTTGTTGGGAACTTAATCTTTCAAAGGATATCTCCAAGATTTTTGGAGGGTTAGCAGTCGAAAATTGGGATCCATTGAAAAATGTTGTAAGACGTTCTTTGCGTTAGCACAGTGTTACCATTTGTCCGACCTTATCATCGTATATCAAAAATGTTTTATTCATTTACAGCTCTGCCAGCTAACACTTAATGAAAGCAAAAATAGAAATTAACAATAACTTTAATTTAATGTAGAAAAACAGAAAATATGAAAAGGACACTAAAAGGTGAGTGAAAATGAAAATCAAAAAACAGAAAACTCCACCAAACCATTTGGATACAGCATCCAAAACTAAAATCTAAATAAAAAGCACAAAACAACAAAATTAAATCAAAGGCAAAGAGTATTCAATGAGAATAATATCAATACATGAACACAGAGTGAGACTGGGAGCGAGAGCAATGAAAGTATGATGGGAGCAAGTAAAACGATGGGCTCCATTAGCTCCCATCACAACGTAAACGCGTATGGAAGTGTAAACAAATGAGTATTTCTGGTGGAGACATGCGCTCTAAATACAGCAACAAACAAAATGTGAGTATGACTGTAGTTGTAAATGTTTGAGTGCGAGAAGTTTGGATACAATCCTACGCTGATTGGCTGCAAAATAGTGCGCTCTGCATCATTGGAGCACTAACAAATACATACAAATTTTGTATGCAAGTTTTACACATACCAACACACATAATGGGGAGCACACATGCCCCTCTTTTGTTTTGGTTTTTCTATCAAACCTCACAGTTGAAAAAATGTCACCATTAGTACAACAAGAGAGAGCGATTTCCTTTTGTTTTAGCCAGTGGATTGTATTCTCTTTGTATTATTTCAATTTTATAATTCAAAAGCTAGCTCTCTTTTGTTTTTTTCCATAAGTACTGCACTTCTTCTTTTTTTTTTTTTTTTTTGAACTGCAACAAATTACTCTATTGTTTTTGAAGGCGACATGGTCATCTCAAAATCATCAGCCACCATTATCATCATTGCCGTCGTCATCTGTTGCCAACTTTTTTTTCAGCTTTTCACTGCAATTCTTTGTTGTTTGTATTGGTTACTATTCTCATATTCTATTTCTTTTGCATTTTCTTGAGTTTTTCTTCGTCTTCTTTTTTGTTTTTACTGCCACAACCGAAAAATTGCTTGCAATAAGTACTTGTACTTTTTATTGTTGTTCCTCGAGACGTGTGTTGTTGTTGAAATGTAGTTGTGCTTTCTTTTGAACATGATTTTTTGCGATTTTTGACTTTTGTTATAGTTGTTGTCGTGGGATTTTTGGCCAAAAATTTATCTTGCTAAATGTGCGTTGTGAAAGCAATTAAAAGCGTGAGTGTTAATGAATTGTAATTTTTGACATAAATATGAATTATTAGAAAAATAACGTACGTTTTGCACGTTTTATGAAAAAGCCGTCGGTAAAAAGTAAAAAATTCAAAAGTGTTTTAAATAAAAAAATTTTAAAAAATTAATTGGAGTTTAAAAATTTAGCTTAAATTTTTACAGTGTAAAGGTAAAGTTTAAAAAACCTTTAAATTAGTGAATATTCTTCGAAAATTTTCAGTGAAAATAAATAGTACATACAAACAAATTAATCATCAACATTTTTAGGATAATCCTTTGAATGACAATTAATAAGAGGTTGTATCGAATGTTACACTTGCGTCTGGTTTTTCAGTAGTCTATCCTATCAGTTCCATTTAATAGCACGGACAATATTTTCTTAAGCGTGTAGCAGTAGTCTACAAGGATAGGTTAGATTGAAATGAGAATATATATCCGATTCTGTTATGTGCTTGATCTATAAAAGAAATGATCATGCAATGTTCAGGAACTCAGTTTCCTGGGCGTAGTTCCTTAGTAATTTTTAATCAGTGATTACGATGAATGTAATATCTGGAAAAATCACTATTTGGAACTAATTTCAACGAAAGCCTGTCCTCTTCGTATGCTCTACATTCGTCTGAATCTGTTCGTCCAATTTTTTATAGTTATATCCCTAAACCTCAGTCTTCACTACGATTAAGTAGTGAACACTTATTTACTACAGTAGCGATATTCTCCACCGTTCCATTATTCCAAGGCGTCATACGACTCATATCAGTTAGGTTAACTTCCTCAAAATCCCTTTCCTATATAGCAAGTATATTTGCTCTTTCATTGCCGATTATCCTTTAGTCACCTGGTACTCATATGATGCAGATATTACCACTGATTGTCTTACAGTCCGATACAGTCATAGATTCAACCTTATCATCTGATATCGTCCTAATTGTTTTCTGGTTGTCGGGGAAAATGTTAACCTCTATTGGCGCTATCCAATCAATCCAATCTTTCTTAATCATTCCGTTATTGCGCGCCCTTCCTTCTAGAAGTACGCTCTTCATCTTTTGAAGACAGTAGTATATTTCAGTTTCCAGATTTTCAATGTAGATCCCTAGGTGTTTTTTCTTCCATTTGAGATTTATCCGCGTAACAGATTCTCGCAGTGGTTTGTTCAAATGTTTGGCACAGTTCTCACAGTTCTCGACAATTTCTGTTTTCGACATGTCATCGGGCATCACTTTCCAACATGTCCAGTATACATTGATGAAATGTCCTGTGATCGATTGGCCTAGTGATTAGTGCCGCCTCTTATGTTATATATGTATTTTGATCGGAAGAATGCCCAGCGATGTTTCCAAACTTACCAAAGTACACTTATGGAAAGTTAGAATTACGCTTTATTAAAGAATGTGTGGCCCTACCAGAATAGACAGAAGTGATATATTTATGTGAATGATTTAAGCCGAATTCTGATCAAAAATAATACTAAATATCGTAGTCACTTCTGAAATTGTGAAATTTAAAAAGTTCTAAATGTTGACCATTTTTAAAGTTAGCCGATTAAAATTCGGATAAAATTATTATTTAAAATTAGTTATTGTATTGTCTTAAAGACTTTAATTCCAGTTAGTTTCTTTAGGATGCTGGAAATTATCAGCCCTAAAAGCAGGAGGATACTGACTTAAGTTCGGGATCCTAAGGGAATACCGCAACATATACTTATGTGTTATTTGATCTAGCCTGTGGCCTTGAAATATATCAATAGGTTATTAAGACAAACCTCGAATAAATCATTGAGGTATGTCGTTGCCTAGGAATCTATTTCTCTTGACAGCTTGGACCGGATATTATCTTCTCTGCCCCTGTTATTGTCAATACAAATATAAAAAATATATGTAAATGTATTTCTCATTCTAATCAATATTAATCATGATTTTTATAATTTTTACAATATTGAACTAGTTTCAATATTTTATAAAAAGTTTCTGATATGTGAAAATACAATTTTTCCACTTTGTATATATGTACATATTTTTTATGTATTCTGTACATAAATAAAAAGTAAAAAATATACTCATACCCAACGATATATGTATGTACATATGAATATCAGGGATGCCAACTAAAACATTATTATTTTAAAATGTCGGGACGCTTAAATGTAGTATATTTTTATATACTAAATACTGAGATCATTTTCAGCATACTAATCAAATTGCCTCCGGTAAGTTAAAGGTACCTTCGATAAGTTATTTAGTAGTGTTATAGTCTATCAGTCCTAAGGCCTTGGGTTCGAGACTCTGATAAAGGAGCGTAAATTAGGCCTGATATAAGCTTAAAAACACATTTCTTCGGATCTGATGTAAACTAACTTCTTCTTAGTAAGTTTAAAATTAATGAAAAATCTTCAATAAAATTATATTATATTTGTATCCACATTTATTTAAGAACAACTTTGTGAAGCTTATTCTAAACAAGGGACCGACCCTGGGTATTTCTAATTTAAAATTAGGATTTTAAATACAAAATTCCTGAAAATCTTTTACAACGTAGGGAACTCACATTGTTGAAACCATTGTGCAGAAGTAACAACCCATAAAATAAAAAATTCAACCCTCATCTTACAATAGTGACAAAATAACAACAACAATAACTGCTCTAACAATCTTCTCCTACAACAATTGCTCCAAATAACAATAAAAAACACCCAAAATCCCCTCTCACAACAAAAAAAAAAAAACGCAAGAAAAGTTTAAAGTGAAATAAAAAATACAAAAACGATTGAAATTTTATGAGCAGAAAAAAACAAGGACAACAAAATTTCCTGGAGGTTAGGTGGGAGTTCAAATATTGGCGAGGAGGTAAATTTTAAACGTGCGTACAACGCGAATAAAAAAACAGAGAGTGTGTTTAGAAGGGAGTCAGTTGCGGAAAAAAGTACGATGTACTTTTTTGTTTTTTTATACCAACAGGACTAAGTAGGTATAAAAATTTAAAATGAGGCAAGAAGAGGAATCTGTTCTAAAGCAATGATGCTCTTGTTTTATGGCTACGCGTAATTTCTTTTTAAATTGTTGGACGTTAAAATGTCCACACACACAGGGTATGATTTTCTTTTCTTTTTTGTTCCTGCTCCATCAGTCGTTTGTCGGAAGTCAATCAAAAAGCGTGTCTCGTACCCATAAATTTACAAACTGAATAATATAAAATATTGAACCATAACGATTGTGTCGATTTTAACACCCCAACTATAGTAAAAAAAAAGGAAAGAAAAACACTTAACCAAGCGAAACAATTGGCTTTAAAGCAAAAAAACAATTTTTTAAAATATATAGAGTACAAAAACTTATTTAAACTGTTGCAAAAAAAAAAAAATAACAGAACGAATAAAAGTTCACACAGTTTAACATTTTACCGCCATTTAGTTGCAACTTGCAACAACAAGAAGAAGACCATAATCAGACCTTAGTAAGACAACAAGTATACATATTTTTTTCACGCACAGAAAAATTATAGTTGGACATGGTTACTGCAAACATTTTTTTAATTGCAACACCAAATGTTTAGTTGACACAACCATATTATGTAAAATGTATCATTTAAATTTCTGACGTGATTATAGCACACACTGACATAATCTCAAATTATGTAGCATTCACAACAATAAAAATGATTCAGCAGCAACCATATAAAATGATCCAAAGGTTCAGTGGGATCAATTTATATGGTTGCAGCAGACGTTTGATTTGATTGCTGAGCTTAACATAATATGATTGCATCAACAAAAGACGTGTTGACATTGTTGTTAAAATTTATGTGTCAATATTAAAATGATTGCTGTAACCATGTCTAACCATATTTTTCTCGGGTGTTCGTTCATAAGCTGCTGCTGATGGTAAGTGAGTGCGTCAGTTTGTATACGAGAGTGTGAGTATTTTTTACGCGGCGTTAACTAAATATTACTTGCGGCTAAATTGTGTGGTGGCAGCAGTGGTTGTGGCAGAATTATTAAAGAAAAAAAATAACTAAAGATGAGAACGCGCTCGTTCCTTCAATTATTTTCAAACAAACAATTAAATTAAATCACTTCACATCAACGAGCCACAAACACAACAAAAACACAAACGACGACCAACGTCAAAGTTACGCGTCTTTATATTTTTTTTTTTTTTGTTTTTATTACGCTTCTTAAAAAGACGTTGACGATGTCGTTATTTAAACCCTTTTTTCTGTTTTACAAACCCTCTTTATTAAGTATGGTGGTTTTTTTGAATACCCACTCATTTTTTTTTTTTGTTCTAAACAGATCTGCCACCAAAAGATAAACTTGGTTTTGTTGATTTCGTTTAGCAACATTATCGTCTTTGTCATCATCACTAGTTTGGGTGCGTTCTGCTGTTTAGTTTTTTTTGCCCCCATTCTGTTCTAGTCTCTGAGAATTGTTGGGTTTTTTATTTATTATAGTTCTTGTATTTGCTGTTGTAGCTGTTGCTATTTAAACGTGTGAATTTTAACGCCAATATGTCTGACAGCGTCTGACAGACGTGTCAAAATAGTAAAACATTTTAACGTCTCTCATTACAAGTGATTTTCACTGAACTTTACTTGAAGCAAGATGAAAAAAAATATGGTTTAAGATGGATTAGATTTTTTCTTTGATTTATTAACGGTTTTAAGCTTTAGAGGTATTTAACGGTTAGAGCTGATTGGTATTAGCGATTTGACGTAAACGATAAGAACAACATATTTATTTTCAGTAATACTTCCGATTTTTTTGATTTTGATTTTATTCGTTTGTTTGTAATAATGGGATCCCGACGGAATGCTTCTGATACACAGGAGAACATATCTAAAGATCGAAAAAACATTGATATTGAGACTTTGCTAAGTGTTTGTCATATTAAAGTGAAGGTTAACTTTATATAAAGTATTAGAACTAGAAAAGATCTTGACCCCCAGTCACGGTAGTAGTATAGTGTCAGATTTTTTTCTTTACCATGGAGCCTGGTACTAGACTATCAGGCATGGGGGTAATGATTACACAAAGTTATTAATTACAAGATCAATTACAATTACTTGTAATGTGTAATTGAACAATAACTAATTACAATTACTTGTAATTGTAATTGAAGTTTTTACAATTACTTGTAATGTGTAATTGACCAATAACCAATTACAATTATTTGTAATTGAAATTGAAGTTTTGCCAATTACAACTTTCAATTAAAATTACTTGTAATTGTAATTTAGGTATTACTAGTTACAAATTACATGTAATTATAAGGAACAAAATTTACAATTACAATTACATGTAATTGTAATTGGTAATGCTTCAATTGCAATTACTTCATATGTAATTGTAATTGAAAATGTAGTCATTACCCCTCAAGCCTGTAGACTATACATTTTTGGAGGTCATTTAAAATTCTATGCAACAATATTATAATATTTTTAAAAATATGATATCGATATATGTACTGTTATTATCACCAATATCAATTAAATTGTTATCTCGTTTGAAAACCACAATATTTAACGAAATGTTAACGATCTTGTATGTTAATTAAGGCAATGACGATAAAAATGTGAAAGAAAAAAATTTAGAAAAAAACATGATACTAAGAAAACAATTAACATACAATCAATATACATACGAAACAATTATATTAATAACTTTAATGTGTATAAAACAACAACTATAACAACAAGAATACTAATATTTAATATGGAAAATAATAAAATAAAACAAATTGGCCGCCTTTGATATTGAAAATAAACTGTTATAATTGGCGGCATCACTTTAACTAAACAAAATAATTTTAGGGTTTCTTTAAAATAACAAAAAAAAAGTTTACAAATAAGATAAAGTTTTTTAATAAAACATAATTAAAATATAATAAAGTTAAAGTTTCAAAAAAGTTTTAAATAGTTTTCCCTGGTTAACGGGGAAATAAATTTTCCTTAATTAATAACATTCCTTAACTGCTAACCCTTGTAATGATATAAATAATTTTGCATTTCTGTTACTTATTTTAATTTTTTTTTATAAAAACGGTTTTTTTTTCATTTATACATTATTCTTGTTATTTAGTTTTTTTCTTCTGCTCAAATAATTGTCGGCAATTGTTTTTGACATGCAAACAACATCATCATCTTCACATTAAAAATGCTCATATGTCACAGTGTTGACTATAAATTGATAAGATCGTTAGAAATATGAAAAAAAAAAAAAAAACATTTTAAATGGTCTCTATGAAGCTCTTTAAGTGCTAGTAGTATGATAATAGAAACATTAATTGTTTAGAAGAAAAAAATAAACTACAAAATATACAAATTTACTATTTTTCTAACATTTTATTTAAACATTTCACTCCACTTGAAATTTGAAAGAAAAACTAAAAGCAACACATTTTTTATGCATGTTGTTTAATATGTTTAGTTGAAGAGCTTAAAAGTGGGGTCCCCTTTACCCCCAATCCTCCAAAAAAGAAACTTGACTTCAACAACTTAATTGCAATTGTGCAAAAGTACTTGAATGTAAATTTGTTAAACATATAATAAATAGTTTTACATATGAACAAAATTATGGTTTTTAGCTTAGAAATAATGACTATTATATATTAAGGTGATTAATAAAATTTTCACAATTTTATATTAATTTTTAAATTCTAAAAGATCTGGAGCAGAACATTTCAACTACAGGTGTTAACGTGTAATTTGTCAGGTTTTAATAGTGCCTGACTTTTCTTATCTTATCTAATTATTTGACGTACAGTTTTACTTTTATGATCTTTAAATTGTTTGTTTTAAATTTAAAATGCAAATATTAGTCATTTGATTACAGGAAATCGATGTTAAAAAGGGTTATTTTTTAATATTTGTTTTTATTTACAAACGTTATCAATAGGCAAATGTAATATTTAGGGTATTCACAGTATTCACTTTTTTTGAAAGGCTTAAAATTACGCCACACTTTGACAAAACTATTAGATAAAAAATACCTAATAAGTTCCAATTTAAAAGCTTTCAACAACACCTTCCTCCTACCACACAAAAAAAATAAACGAGACAAATCTAACTAAACACAGGTTTAATTAACAACAATTCATTAAACAGACTACAAAACACAAAAGAAAAAAAACTCAACTAAAACCCAAACAAAAAATTAAAAAAAAACACCAGCCAGCAATCATCAACAAATTGCCACGGCAAAGGTCAACATCATAATCTGCCATGAAATTTGTTGTTCACACAACTAAAAAAAATAAAACGAAATAAAAACACCAGCGTTAAAAATGAGTGTTAAAAGAACAACACAAAAGAAAAAGTAGCAACATAACTCAAAATTTATTTCAAACACTGTAAAGTGAAGATGAATTTAAGACAACTTTAGGAAACATTTAAAAGCGTACGCAAACTGACAACACACACCCACACAGGAGCGCAGAGGTAAACTACTTGCAACACAATCACAAAGGAAACAAAACAATAAGGAAACAACTAAAAAAGTTCATTATTATATAATCTGAAAATAAAGGGGCAATAACTTTTAATATTGGCCACTTAGGAGTTGAAAACGAAATCACTAATAACAACTTAATAATGTTGCAACTAGAGGCAGACAGACAGATCACACATTCGTACAAAAGAAAATGAATGAAGAATGTTTAAAATTACCAAAATTATCATTATTATTGCAAACAGCAGAAAAAAACCTGCCTTAGCAAAGGCAGTAGTAGCAACTGAAGCAGCAACAATAACAAGTGACTATAAAAAACACAACAACAAGTAGCTTATAATAGTTTATCATCTAAAGCACCACCACCAGCAGCAGCAGCAGAAGCTATACAGGCAAGTTGCAACATCAGCAACAACACCTAGTGATGATGTAGTGTCAATCACTCAATCATCATTCCACAAACACAATCATCACAAAAGTAGACAAAACGTACGAGAGAAAAAAAACAAAAACACAACAACAGCAATAATAACGTTGCAGCCACACATCAAAACACTTTGCAACACAATTGTAATAATGCATTTTTAACCTTCTCATCTTCTTTGACTTATTGCAGTTGCTGTTGTTCTCTGTTGTTGTGGTCGCCAACAACGTGTGCTAATGATCAAATTATTGCTCCAGGCAATTGCCGACAACGCATTTATTGCTAATGATAGTTTTAGATAAAGTGTCAGTCATTCAGTCGCTGCTGCTGCCTCTTCAATTACAACTTCTATTAGTTAAACTCATCGTACTCACGCTTAACTAACGCACTTACTTGCGCACTCACTCACTCACTTACACGCAGACCGCTTGATGAAGCGTCAATGCTTTATCATTTAAATTGTAATTGTCAGTATAATTACCAGAAATTGAATAAGAAAATTGCTTTGAATAATTGTTTAACTGCTTTTTATTTACTGCAACTAAAGCTGCCGTTGCTGCTGATGATGATGAACTAATGTCACTTAATCCACCATCATCAATGCCGTTTATACAAGTTAAACAGGAATTTATGGAGAATGATTATCGCCAACAGGAATGTAAAGTTTTAGTTGCTACAACAACCACAACAAACACAGCAGCAGCATCAATAATTATGGATATTAATAGTGAGGAATTTAATGGTATTAAAGGTGAGTTAGTGTATTTAATATATAAGTAATTTTATATACTAAAGTTTAGTAAGGGAAATTTTTAAACATCTTTATTAAATTTTAAACCCTTATTTGGTCCTTCGGAAGGTTTTAATCAAAATTCCATTATTTTTTGTTTACTTAAGATATTATTATATAATTTGAGTTTCCCACGACAATTGTGTTATCCTCTTAAGAGAAAAAATAGTAACTCAATCTTATTAAAATTTTAATGAATAAACTTGTGTCCTCAATATGTTTTTGGCCTACGATGTATGCTATATCAGATCCTAAAAAAATACACCAAGGTAACTATCGGGTTTATCGTGCGCTCTTGGAAAAAACTCTCCTTTATATGGAAAAAATAGTGGGAAAATCCTATATAGTGCTCTATGTAGGTATTAGATCAGTTTTCCTCAGAGATGTAATATCTGTCCCATCATATTTGGATCTAATTTCGACGACAGCCTCACAATGACAATGAAATCGTTGTAAAGTTTCACTGTCCTCTCTACATGCTCTATATTCATCAAAATCTGCTTGTCCCATTTTATATAATTGTTTGTCCACTTAGAATAGGCACTGTCCTCCGCGTAATAGGTTCACCCTACAGAATCTTTGTGATTTTAATAACGGTTTCATGTTTTACGTCCAACGGTTTCGACGTTCTGACGTTGCATTGCTTAACTCTGCCATCCGTTGATTTTTTTCACTTTGTCGTCAACCGAAGTTGCCGTAACGAGAACTTTGGTTGCAAAATTTTGAAAATCATGTATCTTTCTAGACAATTTCTTCTTAGAAACAAAACTACTTACTTAACTTCATATTCGCAGGCGATCGTAGTAAGCACTTACCTAACTCGCTATTTGTAAGCGAGCATGAAAAGCACTCAATGTTCTCAATGTCATCTCCGTGTTAAAATAATGATTCAAAAAGCTATAATATTTTCACACTTGTTTTAGGTTTTAAATTTTATATTTCTTCCCGAAAATTCTAATTTCAAAATGTTAATTCTTCTTATTAAATCGTATTTCTTTTATTTTGTTTCCCTTCTTACACAAATCACCTTAATTTCCGTTCGCGTGTTAAAACTATTTAAAAAGAAGCTGTATTTATTTCTTTGAATACAAAACATAAAATAGACTACTAACTTAATATGTATATCATTTAAAATTTATAAACAAATGTTTGTTATACATACATTCAAATTTAGTTTAAGTTTTTTTTCGTTAATTAACCACAAAATTGAAACTGGAATAAAATTTGTATTTCTTCAAAATACGATTGCATGTTGAAAATGAATTTCCGGTGGACCAACTGAAAATCATTTGGTACAAAATTTATTTACATATAAAAATATTTAAAAAAATAATAATTTAAGTAAAAAATAAAAATATAAATAAATCTAAATTCTTACTAATTCATTTGCTAAAAAAACTATTTTCCCTTTGGATGCTCTATTAACTCTTTCAAATCTTAAATACTCCCCTGAGGAATTTTTATTCTTGAATTCACTTATTTAAGCTCAACTGATAAGATCCTTAAATATGCTTAAAAACCATAAATTTTAACAATTGTCTTATGAAACATAAACAGTATAAAAATTTCACACTAAATTTTCATAATCGAAAGAAAACAACAACATGTTAATAAAATAAAAAATATATACATACATGTTGCTTTTTTAAAATATGTACCCTTTTTAAAAAAAGAACAATAAAAACCTTGTAAGAGGGGGGAATTTGAAGAGCCTTAACAACTTGTATTAACCCTTTTGATGTTGAACAACATAAGACAATATGTACTAGCATTAGTTGTTGTAAATGTCTTCTTTTTATTTTATTTTCTTAAACTTACTTTTAAAACAGCTCATCCTTAAAAAGGCCTCTCATACCTTTACAAAGGATAACCATCACTTTTACAGTTGTAACAGTAAACATAAGGCAAATTTTTAAAATACATGTTAAAACCATTTCTAAATTAACCCCGCTAATGTCACAGAACTCAGTTTAAAATGTATGTTGTAGGAAGAAAAATATATTTGTCAAAGGAAAAAAATGTAACCAGAAAAAAACTCAAAAACATCTTCAATTTTTATTACTTTTTAAAAGTGCTCCAGGGTGGTTTTGCGGTAACATGCACACAACCCCAAAAAAAGGGTTTTATAACCATATATTTTGGCATTGACCTTCTGTTTTTAAGTGTCTTGTCTTATAATGTTTGTGTCTTATTATGTCAAATTCAATCTGTTGAAACCTATTGTTGAGATATGCAGAAGTAAGAAAAAAAAAACTATAAATGTTAACACATTGTAAATACCTTACTTTGCACTTAATATGATTTTTTCTGTCTTTAGTCTAGAAATGCAGGGTTAGCATTAGGGTCAGCAAGAGACTCAGCAATCCACTGATATCGTCTTTAAACTTTCTATAGAAAATTTAAAAATGGTTACTTGTTCCTTCTTTACAATTTCATGATACACAGAAATTAGATCTTTTAAAATCGGTGTATAAATAGGTACAGCTACCATAAAGACTGACTAGACTATAGACTAGACTATAGACTAGACTATAGACTAGACTATAGACTAGACTATAGACTAGACTAGACTATAGACTATTACTACTAGACTAGACTATACTAGACTATAGACTAGACTACTATAGACTAGACTATAGACTAGACTATAGACTAGACTATAGACTAGACTATAGACTAGACTATAGACTAGACTATAGACTAGACTATAGACTAGACTATAGACTAGACTATAGACTAGACTATAGACTAGACTATAGACTAGACTATAGACTAGACTATAGACTAGACTATAGACTAGACTATAGACTAGACTATAGACTAGACTATAGACTAGACTATAGACTAGACTATAGACTAGACTATAGACTAGACTATAGACTAGACTATAGACTAGACTATAGACTAGACTATAGACTAGACTATAGACTAGACTATAGACTAGACTATAGACTAGACTATAGACTAGACTATAGACTAGACTATAGACTAGACTATAGACTAGACTATAGACTATAGACTAGACTATAGACTATAGACTAGACTATAGACTAGACTATAGACTAGACTATAAACTATACTATAAACTAGACTATAGACTAGACTATAGTCCTACCTATACAGATTTGTCACAGTTAACGGTCGAAATCAGAGATGGAAAAATTTATGAATGAAATAAATATTATTGGAAAAAATTAAAGAAAAAATTTTAATTAAAAAATGGAACATTAATTGAAATTATTACTGGTTTATATGTATTTAATATTATATATCGAAACATAATGTATGCATTAAAGTCTTAAACTTTTCTTATACAATTTCCCCCACTAAGAAAATGTGCTCATATTAACGCTCCAGCACTTACAAATTTAAACGTTTCAATTGTTAATTAAGTTATTAAAAAAGCAAAATAATAAAATAAAAACATCAAAAGAAGAAAAATTAATAAAACACTTGCTGTGAGAAAATTTATATTAAAAAAGAACAAATAGCAAATGAAAACACACATTTTAACAACTTTATTTATCATTAAATTCCCGAACAGAATCTTCATGCACTTTAATGAATTGAACGGAAATCAAATTAAAAATGAATTTAAATTTATCAACAAAAAAAAAAAAAACAAAAGAATTTATTTAAAGAAAGAAAAAAACCAACCAAGCCAGCCAGCCAAACAGCAATTCAAACATTTTCATTGATTTTAAGCAAGAAAATGATATTTTAGTTTGATAAACTCAAAAGAAAAAACCAAAATCAAATAAAACAGAGAGGAAAGTAAATACCACTGTGATTACTACTGTAAACTGAACAAAAAGAAAAAGAATAAAACCAGATTATCACAAAGAGAATAAGAATAATTATTATAATTGCATGCAACTAATTTGAAAATGAACCGCAGCATAACGCATCCTTAGTCGCTGGCAACTGACAACAAAACTCAAAATATTCAAAACCAAAATAATCAAATTTAATCTCAATAAATCTAATATTTTTTACCAACAAAACAATGCCGAAGATGTTCTTTGTTCAAATAACGAAAACGAACGAGTGAGTGAGTACAAGTGCAAGTTTTAGTTGCATGAATGTTTAATTATCTTAAAGGAAATTTAAGATTTTTTTCTTTATTTTGTTGTTGTTGTTGCTGCTGCTACAAGTCGCCAACAAATAACACATGCTTTCTCATCTAGATGTGAACAACAATAACAAATTCATAGACACTTAGAAAAACAACAAAAACTAATTGTGGTTTAAGGTACCTGTTCGTTCCCAATGATGATTGAATGAAGTTGGGTTATTGGTTGGGTAAGGGAAGAAATATATTTAGATTAAACAACATTTTAACGGCTCCTATTCTTCTGAAATACTAGTAAAATTCTGTCAAAACGACCATAGACTGATATAGAAAAAACTCTTATCATAATCACGAGAATATTGAAAACAAGTAAATCTGACTTTTTAAAAAAAAAACATTACTTTTACCCCTACCTAATGTATAATTAGGAGGCAGAAGCAATCATATCATTTGTCTTCACAAACACTATAGTAAAATTTGAATGATTCTATTCTCCTCAACAATTTTTTTCTTTTCATTCATTCTTTGTGCCCCTTTCGAAGCTCATCACAACAACTGTTACTCATTCATCATTTGACTACCTTTAGTATGTATTTTGAATATTCCTATTTCCATCTACATTACGGTTGCAACAAAACGTCAATCATTATTTTATTTTTTGGTTGATCAACATCATCATCATTATAAGTAGTAGAGCGGTAGTGCATTCTGTATGAACCTGAAATCTTTATAAATTCATTTAAGGTTTAGCAGTTATTATTTTCGGATTTAGTTCTTTTATGAATAAAAAATTAGTTTTTTCTGGGTTCTTTAATGTAAATAATAAGGAAATTAGATCCTATTTGCTGCCATCGGTTAGATGAGAGATTTTTTCATGATTAGCTTGTGAAAAAAGAAATTTTAGGCGCTTGAATTCTTTTGATTTTTACAAAAGTGGTGGTTTTTGATTTTGTTTAAAACTACTTGTATTAATTTAAATTAAATTTTCTTTTTATATTCTTTACTTTTTTGGAATCAATCATTTATTATTTGGCTGGTTTTGAGATTTTAAGTAAAACAAACATTTATTTAAATTTGTAACACCAGCAGGCGGTTGATGGTTGTGTTATGAATTGAGACATCCAAATTCTGCCGTTAACCCAATATTTCTTCCATGTGAACATATTTTAAAGCGTGAAATGGCAGACATCACATTTGTTATAATGCGGACTTAGTGTCCACATAGAACTTTCATATAGAAGTCAGAAGAAACTGGTTATTTTCTTTATAGTTTACTTATTTGACTCTAGAAACGATCTGAAATTAATTTTAATCTGGTTCGATCTAGACTGACGACTAATAGGAGAGTTTAGAAAGACTCATGGACCCATAATTTTATCGCTTTTTGAATCACGTGGTCACTGTAATAACCATTCGAATCTTCAAATAATTTGGTAACATTGGTGAGGATAAATTTAATTTCCGTTTGGAAATGGGTTTAGGTAAGAGATGAATTTGTTATACCTTATACCACTATAGTGGTTTGTGCTGATATTTGTGACACCCAAAAATATAAAGTACACAAATCGGCTCAGAATCACTTTCTGAGTCGATTTAGCTGTATCCGTCGGTCCGTCCGTCTGTGTTATAATTTGATGAAATTTGGCACGTACTCTTCTTTTGACCCAAGGACGAAGCCTATTTTAAATGGTTAAAAGCGGTCCATTATTTCGTAACTATAGCCCCCATACAACCGTACCCTCCGAATAGGGCTTATGAGCACATAAATATGTTAAATGTTCTTGTATCACTTCAAAAATAGGCAATACTTAGTTTTATATAAGTCTTAATGATACTGCTTATAGGGCCTCAATTGCCCTTATCCCCCATACAAAGTCCCCTTCAGAAAATGACTTGATGGTCAAAATTCACTTATATCACGATGATATTCAATATAAATAACTGATGTAGACGTAAATCCCTCTATCAAAATGTATAAGAATAGGACCATATTAATCCCATGCCTCCATGTAACCCCTCTTTTAGAAAATTCGTTTTTTGTTAACAAATTATTTTTATTAAAATAAATGTGTAACATAATCACTGGGGTAGGGTATCATCATTCTTACTTGTTTATTTCCTGACTCAAATTTTGGCCTACTATTCCTCAGAGAAGTATACATTTAGAAGATTATTCAATCGGTTACATATATGTATGTGGATTTATGGAGGTATGAGTCTTTTGTCATTTATAAGACCATTTTGATTTCCTAGGTCCCATAGTACACACAATTTCCATCTTCTAAAAAGATCTTCCACTTCAAAGCTGAGAAGAAATGTTCTCTCAGAATTAAATAAAATTTAACTAAAATAATTCAAAATTAAATAAACAACAATTTTCCTTAAATTTTTATCCGTCTGTTGGAATGCCACAAAAACCTACAATTAAATGGAAAACCGGAAAAAAGTAGATGTATAATTGCTCTAAAAACAACCATGTAAGAAATACATATATATTTTCATGTTGATACAAATTAAACATCATTAATCAATAAATGTCGGCAACAACAATAAAATAAATGAAAAAATATTTTAGACAAAAAAGAACTACAAAAAAAGACGCGAATAAAACTGGTATAGATGATTAGTATATGAAAATGTAGTGACCACATGACGTATTTTCACACCTACCAGACAAAACAAACTACGAGCTTCTTGTTTAAAAGTTGGGATAAAGAGAAATAAGACGAAACATATGTATGTGGAAGCGAATGATATTTCTACCACTTTCAATTACAGCTATTACCCCTATAACATCCTGAATTCTTAAATATTAAACAGAAAACTACTTAATATCATTTTAATCGCTTTTAACCAAATTACCAAACGTATAAAAGTCCCAATTAAAACTATAGAGATCTTTTGGAATATTTTCTCACCGTTGCCACAACAACAGACGGTGGCTGTTTACGGACATCAGCTAGTATCTACAAAACGATTAAGAAAAATAAATATGAATAATTTTATGAAAATTGTATGCTTAGTTAAGTTGTGTGTTTAACACGATCGCAGCCCAAGAAAAATTGCCGAAAAAACCAAAATAAATAGTTTTAGAAATTTAATATACGTTTTACATGTTAAACATTTGCACTTTAACATTATGCAACAACTGCAACATTGCAGACCATGCTTCATCAACTCAATTCATTCTGCTTGATCCTTATGGTACCTCTCTCTTTTACTGTTCCTTGCCTGCTTCTTGAAAAACATCAAATGCATAATGCTCGTGTATAATATTGAATGGTGAAGAAGAAAATTAGATTTTTAATTAAAATAATTTTGTATGCAATTTAGATAATCGCAATTTTGCTGCCGCGGCGGCGGTATTGAAAATGTTTTTGGCTTTTCATAAATGCGTGCGATATTTTGTTGGTTGATCACCGTAGTTTGAAGGGAAGAAATTGGATAAAAATCTTAAATTTAATGGATGAAAATATCATCAACTTAATTTATATTCTAAAATAGGACTCTGATAACTATTCAATCGCAACTATTTTCCCTATAAAAATTTGGATAATAATCTTGTCGGATACTCAAGTCAAACCAATCATATTGGTAGAGAAGTCACTTTTCTAAACCTCTATTATATAAGTATTCCTTGAAACCACTGTCCCCTAGTCAAACAATGCTGTTGTTGCTCATTTTAGTTATAAGTTTGGTAAGTAAGCATAAACGGGCGTTACATAAGGGCGTTTACCGAAACAGTGAAAATAAAACGAAACAAATTTATACTCAATTGATGTTGAATAGTCTTTGGCCAAAACTTAACTTAAACAAGGAACTAAACGTAATATAAACATGATCAGCATATAGCAGACGAAACAACAGTCAATAATTTTAGCTTTTTTTTTTGTTGGTATGCAAGATCATTTTTAATAAGACTTCAAAAAAGAGCTCGTTCTTTAATAAATTCAGCCCAAAAAAGAGCAACATACAGAAGGTAGAACATTTTGGTAGATAGAAGAAGCTAGCTTTCGGTTTTTGTTAGAGGCTTTATAGTTAAATATAAAGTATGTTTAAATAATATTAAAAAACATTTTGGTTTTTTGCAAAAATAGAAGTTTGTCTGTGTAAATAACAAGGCGTTTAGTTTGTGCTTAAAATAAGTACAAGCACTTGGCGGTTTCATCTTTCACTAGCATTTTTTTTTGCTCAGAATTACGTGCAGTAATTCTAAAGGTCAAAAGTTGCTTTCCAAACTTTTATTGAGGCTGGCAAAATGTTCATACATATTTAAATTGCTCTTATTTTTAAGACTGTAGTATATAAAATGTTGGAAGTGGGCAATAGAAACGGTTAATCAGCAACTGCTTAAAAGAAAATTAGCTGGTCTTGTTGCTATCTTATATTTAGTTTTAATGTTACTTTAAACAAGTCCGCTTATGCATATTCATTATACCTTATCGTTTTTGCTGATCTTTGTAAAGCCCAAAATTATTAGTTCAACCCCCACCATAAATCGTTTCAGAATCACTTTCTGATGTCCTTACGTCTGTCTGTCTGTCTATCCGTCTGTCCGTCCAGCTATCCGTCCGTCTGTCTGGCTGTCCGTCTCTCCGTCTGTGTGTCCTACAGGTGATAATTTGGTGCAATTGAATGAAATTTGAATTTCTTTATGCCCAAGGACGAAGACTATTGAAAATGGTTAAAAACGGTTCATTATACAACCGTGTCCACCGAATATGGCTTTTGAGCTCATAAATATGTTAAATGTTCTTGTATCAATCACTTCAAAAATAGGCAAAACGTAGATTAGTCTCAATTATACTGCTAATTTTCGTAATGATCTGATCTCATATAAAGTCCACTTCAGAATCGCGAATTCATCTCATTACCATATCGATGGATTTTAAAGAGGACAAGCTTGTCACAGAAAATTTCAGAGTCAGGGTCTGTTTAGTACTCCCTACTTTTTGAAGATATAAACTCCTTAAATGTAAATATAGGCCTTTAAACACATATTGGTTAGATATTAAAATCTTCACTTCCAAGGTCAAGCAGAATATTTATTTTCTGACCAATTTCGATAGCCCCAAAAAATACGATTTAACTTAACTTCAAAGTACCATACTTATTGATTATAAAAGCTCATTGAGAGGTCGTTTGTCTGAATTTGTCTCTAGATTGATTCCCTTGGAAAGCGGCGATCTAAATGAGAACGAAAGATCCAGCTGAGTTTAAATTTATGGTATAATATTGAATAATTTCAATACTTTAAGACCCTACTAATAACTAATCTTTTCTTTTGTCTATATTTATGATCATTTTAAAAAATATCATTAGTATTTTATTGCTAAAAATTAGACAATATTTTGTATCTTATTAACCAAACTGCTGGTGGTCCTAAAGATGAAATCTCTCTAGTGGCAGAGTATTTTCTTTTCAAAAATACATAAAAATGTAAATCAGCAATCTAGGAAATATATTTTAAAGGAAAAAATAACAGATTTTAGTTAAAGTCGCAGTATTAATAAGTCATACGAAACACACAGCAGGATCGATAAGAAAATATATAAAATTTTAACAAAAAGTCATGAAATATTTTTTGGGCTCAAGATAAAAATATTTTAATGAATAGTGAAAAGTATATACTACAAATGAATGAGTGCATAAAGGATGAATGTGTGTGAGATGTTGTACATGATGATCCTTTTGGCAGATTGCAGTGATGACCCGTATTTAGATTAAGCAAGTCTGTAAGTCAAATAACAAGTCAGTCAGAGTATACGTACACACATATTTGTTAGTATATTGTAGGTGAGAAATAAAGATCAACAATTGGTATGCTAAGCATGATCCTTTTTTGGAAGAGTATCTCTGCTGTAACAGGTAAAATTGTGTAGTAGTAAATAGCAAGACTTGCACTAATAAGAGCTGTGGCGCCGAAAATCCATTTGTTATACTAAAATAAACCGTTAGAATTAAGGTTAACTTAAAAAAAATATATTGTGTGTAAGATAAACAGATTTTTATGTCTTAAAGGACTAGTGGTGTCCTAAAACAAACATTCTGACTGAGTTACACACTATATGTTATGGAAAATATATAATTTTGTATGCATTACAGGCATTTTCTAGATCTTTTAAATGTATACTTTAGCTGGTTGCTGGTTTTAATGATGTTTTCTTTGCTGCATTTTAAAATTTGCCTTTATTTTGCATTTCATTTTATTTGTTTTAGAAACGGATCATTTGTTTTTTCTTCACGAAATTTTGTCACCTGTACAGGCATCATGAGGATGATGATGTGAAGAGAAGAAGCTGTTTCGAAAAGAAAAAACTGCAGAGGACTGTTGCTTTAATTTTCTGGTAGCCTTTGCACTATTGTTACGCTCTGCTGGAAATCTTCATGTCCAGTTAATCCTCTACGTATATATGTGTGCATTTAACAAAAAAATGTCATTAATTCGTAATGAGAAAGGTGTTAGCTATACAAACACTCACATACTTAAATGTAATTTCGACTACAGTTTTCAAAATTCTCAATTTAAAACAATAAAGTTCAGGCTGTAAAAAATTTGAAGACAAATATTATTTGACACTCCTACTCGAAGGAGTATTGTCTTGTTCATATTGTTTCAGGTTGTGCTTAAAATCAATTAATATTTTTTTATTGTTTAAAATCTTTTGTATTTTTTTATCTTAACAATAATTGTATTTTTATTTGATTGAAGCAAAGAAAGAAAATGTGACAATTGTCCTGCAATAATGGAGATGACAATGAGATCAAGGAATTAGCCGACATCGTGTAAACTTTCTTCATTAGAACAAAGCGCACGATCACTTTATTTTGTTCATTGTTTCTTAAATTTGTATCTGATGGAAAATACGCCCTATTTTTAATGGAAAATATAAGTGATCGTCGATTAGAGCGATATTTACTGATCTACTTTTATGGAAAATACGAAGCTTTTTATACTCTATACCACTTTAGTGGGGGGGTATATTTGGTTTGTCCTATACCCACCATTAAAGATACCAATCGGCTTAGAGTCATTTTCTGAGTCGATTTACCTATGTCCGTCTGTCCGGCTGGCTATCCATGTCAACCCTGTGCTCAAGGTACAGGTCGCAATTTTCAAGATAATTGGACGAAATTTGAAAAACGCGCTTTTCTGGCCCAAGGACGAAGTCTATTGAAAATATAATTATTTTAAATATACCTGTATTTCGATAAAAAGTGACACAAATAAATTTTATACAAGCCTTAATGGCCTTGCAAAATTTCGTAAAGATCGGGGCTCATTTCAGCCTATCTCCCAAAGTCCTCCTCAGAAAATGACTTGAATGTCCAAAATTCATATATAAACACTAATATCGCGATGAAATTATGCATCTATAAACTATTATGATGCTAAATGTAGTTGACCAAAAATTGTTCTAATTTTCTCAACTAGAGAGTTATTAATGGAACTACATCCGGCTTTATGTTTTTCGTACAAAAAACGATTTTCTATGGTAAATATGAAAGATCACAGATCTTCTTCTTTCTCAATTGTTGCGATGTTTAATGATCTATAAAATCGAATCTATAAAAATCTTGTTACAAAATAAAGTTATCTGAAAATAATATTAAATTAAAGTATTTGTCATTATTTATATACATATATTTTCTTACATGATCTTAATTGTTAATATAATTTCTCTAAAAATATATTTATAAAAATAATATCAACTACCACAATCTACATTTTTTCACTGGATTCATGGGTGAGCCCAATTTACAATTAAACGCCTTCGCAAACTCCGGTGTATTTTGTATTGGCAACAGCGTTCGAAATTCATCGAAAACATGAATTTTAGATTCATTAAGTTTTTCTTCCATCTCTACTGCGCCATTACAAAAAGTCTGGGCAAATTTTATAAAAAATATTTGATTTATGTTAAAATCGAAATTTCGTATTGGTTTCTTTAAGCCCTCCTGCCAGCCACCAGAAAAATTCAAATAAGCCTCAAAACTTAAATGTAACATGGCATTATCGGCTACATTTTCCTCCATAGACAGTTCACTATTATCGATGCTTTTGCCGCGATAATAAAATTGTTCATATTGATTTTTTAAGCAAAGATAACGTTTTCTAAAATTCTCCAAAGATTGTTCAGATAGCCAAGCATTGTTGGAATATTTGTGCTGCTGTTCATCAAAATCATGCAGTTGATTGTCAGAGTCAAAGGCATGGGCCAATTCATGAGCAATAAATACGCCAACGCCAGCAAATTTAAGAACAGCGGGTAAATCCTTATGATATAAAGGCATTTGCATGACACCCATGCTTATATAAACAAGATTGAGCACGTTGTTATAAAACGAATTTAACTCAAAGGGTGATAAGAATGGCGGTACCAACTTTTGGTATACAGATTGCTTTAACATTAGTGTAAATTGAGCTTCCAAGTTTTGTAGATTTTCAAACCAATTAGAAGTTATTACTAAATCACCATAATGCTGTTTTGTAAAATCTGCCGAAATAATCTTCTCGCTAAATCCTATGACTATTTCCAGATCTTGAAGTTTTTGCCTTACATTTCGTTTAGATGTTTCGCTAAGCCATTTATAATTTTGAATGGAATTCAAAAAATATTGTTTTATATATTGAGCTATTTCATTGATATCTCTATGATTAGCCCTTGTAAAAAGCTGTTGCATAAACCAGGGCATCATAGCATAACGAAAGTATTTTTCCGTTAAAAAGCGACATTGTGCCCGTTGATTTTCCCGATCAGTTATTACTTTACGCCAGATTTTATAAAATTTTAATACAGTACAGACTTGAACATAACTTCTTAGAGTTAAAAGAGGCGTATTGCTTAAAAAATCGTGTAATTCGTTAATATTAGCTATTTCATTATTAACATACCAATAATTCTCTGTTTGATTTGGAAAAGCTTTCTGAAAAAATATGTTCCAATTAAGAGTATCACTTTTATGATGTAACAAAAATTCTGCCAAGGTTTTTCTCTCCCTTGGCTGGCGTTGTGTAGCTACACTTATTAAATATTCTTCAAATTGTAAAACATTATCCAAATCATTTGATTTTATATCAAAACTTGCTAAAAATTCATTTTTTAGAGAATTGTTAAGGAAATATGATATTATATATGGTTGTGGTAGGGACAAAGTAATTTCATATTCTCCACTTGCAGATGCCCATTCATTTATAATCAAAGGCAGCAGAGGATAAATGTTATAAGGAGACATAAAATTCACTTCTAACCAATCATATTCACCGGTAAACTTTAAACTGGAGTATATATCATATTCTTCTTGTAGTAAAAGATTTAAACCTGTTGTAAGATTTGGCTTAGTGTTGACACAGGATTTATAAAATAATTTAGCCTTTTGTTCACCTATATCTTGTGATCCCTTGATTTTATTTTCTAAAAAATCCATGGCCAAATCATCCAAAATATATTGCATGGTGTTTATTAGAGATAATGTACGTCCAAACTCGGGCACTTTTTTATTATGTGCCCAATTACCACAGGCAAATTCATAAAAGTCATCACAAGGATTCACAGTTTGATTTAGGTTGGAAAGCATGAAGAGTACGGTATTATCCACTAATTCATCTTTTTCCATAGTAGTGGGTAAATGGAAGATATTTTCTGTTCTTTCTGCGTAGTTTAAAGTGTAAGCTTTTGGTGTAGTTGGCATTATTAATAAAATTATGACACCATATTGTAGTTTTGGATAAATTGTTAGTATTTTCATTTCTTAACTTTTCTAGTTAACTGCTCTAAAGTTAAAGTGTTACTGAAATTAATTAAGTTTCTATTTCTTAGAAGACACTAAAACTTTTAGCAATAAAATAGCTAGTGGTCGGACATATTCGAATCTTTTATACCCTATTACTGCATTACTTAGAAGTAGTCTAGTAATGACTTGATAGAAAGCGTTGTACTTTCAGACAATAAGTGCAACGTAAGGAATCTATTCAATTCTCATTTAGTTAGGAATATTTTCCTAATTTTTAGGAAAACTTGGCAGTTGTGGTTTTTCTTAGCGTTTTAATTGGTATTATAGAACTGATTTCCATTATAAAGATATGCTTCACTTTGTTTATACCACTGAGTGTAGAGAATCGTAGTAAACTGTATTTTTTCAGATTTTTAACCATACTAATTGCATTTTAAATGCCTCATATTTATATAAATGAATGTTTTGTATTTTTTATTATTGATATATTTCACTTGGGGTTAGTAACCGTAAAAAGTTGAAATTTAAAATTTTATATAGTCAATAACATAGGTTTCTAACAGTTAAACACAAATGCAGAGTAGCACTATTTTAATAGATGACTATTACTTTTATAATAATTCATTATAATTAAGTCATCAGTTTGTTATATAGTTCTATAGTTTCAAATTAGCTTCAATCGGATTTTCTTGAACCCCAAGTCTTTATAAACATTCAAATCTACTTTAATTGTAGTTTTTTTATAAAAATGACATTCAATAAGCGCTTTTCATCTTTAAATTTAAATATAATAAATAGAGTGTGAGATGTCATCGATCGCTTCTAAAGTAACATCAATCGGATGTCCTTGCTCTCAAAGGCGTATTGAGAATTCAAATTTTTTGTAAGAAAAAACATGTGCTTCTATTAGCACTTTATTTAAACCCTTTCATACATTCTTTACAAAATTAACATTGAAAACGAAAAGGAAATATTACTTAACATTTAACACCCATTTTTTTATTATAATCGATTAGTTCACCCTTTGCTTTATTTTGCAGCAGACCTCATCTTAGCATCAAGACATTTATGAACATGACACAAGACAACCCTTTAACACCTTTGTGGCACACAAGAGTACACAAATATTACGCAAGAACAAAAAATGAAGAGCGAAGTGTGTCAGACACGCGTAACTAGTTGCTAATATAAACGGAAAGAAAATGAAATCATCATCATAATCTTTATCAAACGAGTACGAATAAATAATCATCTAATAAGTATTAAATAAAAACATTTAACTTCCTCCCTAAACGCACATTAACAAAAATACTAGAAACGGAAGGGTGTTGTAGAAGACACTATAAGAGAAAAAAACGAAAGGATTGCTTTGTTTTCTTTCGGTTCTACTATTAAATCAGCATATAAAAGAAATAGTTAAATGTCAATAACCGGAAATTGTAAACAAATCCTGACGCGTGGCAAAAGTTGCATAAACGACTCGAATTTAAATCAAATGTGAAAAAAAATGAAAGAGAAATCAAAAGATCAAATTTTATTTAAAAAGCAGATGCATTATTTTTTTCTCGTTGTCATGAAATGTGTTGACAAGTTCGGCAAAAAAGGATTGATTTCCTTTTGATTTCGTTTAGTCGAAAATTATTGAAAGGTGTTTTTTATGTAAAGGAAATTTCATTTTCATGATGCACAAACATTCACTTTTTAATGTCATGTTCCTTAAAAAAATAAAGGCGTTAAACAAATTTAAAGCTGTTTTGTTTTTACAAATATGATTTTCTTAAATTTTGTAATTTAATATACTCTCATGTTTTTTAAATGAAAGTAATCGGCTTTTACAAAGAGCCAAATAGATCGCATGTAGAATGTGACCTAGTAGGCATTTTGTTAGTTAGTTAGTTAGTTAGTTAGTTAGTAGTTAGTTAGTTAGTTAGTTAGTTAGTTAGTTAGTTAGTTTTTAGTTAGTTAGTTAGTTAGTTAGTTAGTTAGTTAGTTCGTTCGTTAGTTCGTTTTCGTTAGTTAGTTAGTTATTAGTTAGTTAGTTCGTTAGTTAGTTAGTTAGTTCGTTAGTTAGTTCGTTAGTTCGTTAGTTCGTTCGTTCGTTTTCGTGTTCGTTCGTTCGTTCGTTCGTTCGTTCGTTAGTTAGTTCGTTTTTCGTTTAGTTTCTTGTTCGTTTCGTTAGTTCGTTCGTTGTTCGTTTTCGTTCGTTCTTCGTTTTCGTTCGTTCGTTCTTCGTTCGTTCGTTCGTTCGTTCGTTCGTTCGTTCGTTTCGTTAGTTCGTTCGTTCGTTCGTTCGTTCGTTCGTTCGTTCTTCGTTCGTTCGTTCGTTCGTTCGTTCGTTCGTTCGTTCGTTC
Source organism: Lucilia sericata (assembly GCF_015586225.1). Taxonomy (NCBI): domain Eukaryota; kingdom Metazoa; phylum Arthropoda; class Insecta; order Diptera; family Calliphoridae; genus Lucilia; species Lucilia sericata. Next base: position 470,825 of record NW_023994132.1, on the reverse strand, counting down.
GTTTAGTTCGTTCGTTCGTTTCGTTCGTTCGTTCGTTTCGTTCGTTCGTTCGTTGTTCGTTCGTTCGTTCGTTCGTTTCGTTCGTTCGTTTCGTTCGTTCGTTCGTTCGTTCGTTCGTTCGTTCGTTCGTTCGTTCGTTTTCGTTCGTTCGTTCGTTCGTTCGTTCGTTTTCGTTTTGTTCGTTCGTTTCGTTCGTTCGTTCGTTCGTTCGTTCGTTCGTTCGTTCGTTCGTTCGTTCGTTCGTTCGTTTGTTCGTTCGTTCGTTCGTTCGTTCGTTTCGTTTTCGTTCGTTCGTTCGTTCTTTCGTTCGTTCGTTCGTTCGTTCGTTCGTTTTCGTTCGTTCGTTCGTTCGTTCGTTCGTTTCGTTCGTTCGTTCGTTCGTTCGTTCGTTCGTTCGTTCGTTCGTTCGTTCGTTTTCGTTCGTTCGTTCGTTCGTTCGTTTCGTTCTTTTTCGTTCGTTCGTTTCGTTCGTTCGTTCGTTCGTTCGTTCGTTCGTTTTCGTTCGTTCGTTCGTTCGTTCGTTCGTTCGTTCGTTCGTTCGTTCGTTCGTTCTTGTTTCGTTCGTTCTTCGTTCGTTCGTTCGTTCGTTCGTTCGTTCGTTCGTTCGTTCGTTCGTTCGTTCGTTCGTTCGTTCGTTCGTTCGTTCGTTCGTTTCGTTCGTTCGTTCGTTCGTTCGTTCGTTCGTTCGTTCGTTCGTTCGTTCGTTTTCGTTTTTCGTTCGTTTTCGTTCGTTCGTTCGTTCGTTCGTTCGTTCGTTCGTTTCGTTCGTTCGTTCGTTCGTTCGTTCTTCGTTCGTTTTCGTTCGTTCGTTCGTTCGTTCGTTCTTCTTCGTTTTCGTTCGTTCGTTCGTTCGTTCGTTCTCGTTCGTTCGTTCGTTCGTTCGTTCGTTCGTTCGTTCGTTCGTTCGTTCGTTCGTTCGTTTCGTTCGTTCGTTTCGTTCGTTCGTTCGTTCTTCGTTCTTTCGTTTCGTTCGTTCGTTCTCGTTCGTTCGTTCGTTCGTTCGTTCGTTCGTTCGTTTCGTTCGTTCGTTCTCGTTCGTTCGTTGCTCCTTCCTCCTCCCTCCTCCCCCCTTCCTCTTTCTCGTCCCCCTTCATTATTCAATGTACTTGTTTTATACCACGCACCTCGCTACACCTACATCCATCCTACCATCTCCATTCCATCCTCTCATAACAATATTTATACCCTACACCACTTTAGTGGGGAGGGTATATTGGATTTGTGCTGATGTTTGTAACATATAAAAATATTCGTCCTAGACCCACCTTAAAGTATACCAATCGGCTTAGAATCGTTTTCTGAGTCGATTAAGCTATGTCCGTCCGTCCGTCCGTCCGTCTGGCTGGCTGGCTGTCCATGTAAACCTTGTGCGCAAGCTACAGGTCGCAATTTTCAAGATAATTGGATGAAATTTGGCACGCACGTTTTATTTGACCTAAGGACGAAGCCTATTGAAAATGGTTAAAATCGGTCCATTATTTCACCTAGCCCCTATAGAACAGAACCCCCCGAAAAGGGCTTCTGAGCTCATAATTATGTTAAATATACAGATATATCGATAAAATACGGCATAACAAAGTTTTATAGAAGTCTTGATAACCCTGCCAAATTTCATAAAGATCGGGCCCCATTTGACCCTAGCTCCCATACAAAGTCCCCTTCAGAAAATTACTTGAATGTCCCAAATTAACTTATAAACACAAATATCGCGATGAAATTCAGCACAATAAAATATTATGTAAATATAAATATATTCACAAAATTTTATCGGGCTTGGTCCATATTTGCCCCTAGCCCCCATATAAAGCCTCTTTCAGAAAATTAGTTTTTCATCCATAAATTGCTTAAATGTATCGGAACAAGGGAATATTGAAGATAAATGCGATATTATGAAAAATAAATCACATTTAATATTCATAACTGGTGTAGGGTATCATATGGTCGGCCACGCCCGACTATACTTTCTTACTTGTTTTAAATACATAAACGTTTTTAAAATTATGTAATAATTAATGTTAAATTTAGAAAACTTCTTCAAATAATAAACATTGGTTTAGAATAAATTTATATATCGAACAGTAAACAGTTTTAGAAATTTGGCGGAATATATTTGAATAGTTAATAGTAATTTTAATAAAAAGTAATTTATTAAAAATTATTTAAAATAAAATTCAGTGAACCGTATAAAAAATGAGGTTAAAACAATGTTTCGCTCTAATAGCGATAACCTTGATATATTACACACAAACCACCGAAGCCACACTAAATCCCCCCAAGAGTATAAACATATCCAAACCCGCCGTTTTTCAAATACCCACTGCCATAGATGAAGATGATTTACTATATGAAATTGCACTTTTTATGAAGGACAACATGAATTTATCAGTGGAACCTTGTGAAGATTTCTATCAATTTGCCTGTGGTAATTGGACGCATAGCCCAAGGGTAACCCAACGTGGTCACAATGATACCCTATTACATGCCATACAATTGGAACTTAATGATTTAATGGTAGAATTTTTAAAGAATTCTTCCGGAACACAAAACCACACAGGAGAAGCCAAGGCCAAACAGTTTTATAGCTCGTGTATTTTGGGAGGCAAAGATTTTAATTTGGGTGTGAAAACTTTATTGGATAGTGAAAAGGATATATTCGAAAAACTTAAATTAACGGGAGAAAACGACTGGTTGCTAATAAATTTAATGTCTCCCTATGGTGTATATGCTCTGCTGCCTTTACATGTAAACTACAGCACCACTAGTAGACAATTTGAAATTTCCCTTAGTTTACCCATACCGCTGTTGCAACATTTCCATAATTCTTCTAACTTTAATGAGTTAATGCAAATACAAGGTTTAGCTAATGAAGAATTCGAATTAATGTTGGAATTTGAGCGCAATTTAACCGCTAAAGTTCAAGAACGAGATACTGTGGAGAGAGTAACCATTAAGAAATTTTTAAGTATACACGAGCAAGATGTTATCAATTGGAAATTATTCTTCAAAACAGCCTTTCCTCACTATTTGGCAGATGACTGGTATGTGAGTAATAAAGTAGCCAACTTTACACAATTAGAACGTTTTTTGCGCAAATCATCTACGGAAAATTTGCGTAATTATATTAAGTGGCGCACGATTCTAAAATTCTACAATATTTGGAAAGACCAGCTAACGGGAGATGAGCAAAGAGAGCAAGTCTGTCGCCAACATACCGAGTCGTACTTTACTTACGCTCTTATGCCTTGGTTTATAGAATACCTCTATGATGTGGAAAGAAGAGAAGATTCATTGAAAATAGCCGATGCCATACAAAATCAGTTCTTTGAAATGATTGCCAATTATACTTGGTTGGATGAGGAAACCAAATCGAAAATCAGCACCAAACTAAGAGCCATGGATATATCGGTGGGTTATAAAGATGAAATGCGTCATAGAACTTTATCGGATCAGATTTATAGTGATGTGGATATAACCACGGATTGGTTTAAAAATCTACAAAATTTGGAAGCCTATAGAGCCAGTATACGACTCAACTCGGTACACAAGACTATAGTACCGCCCATGCTGTCACCATTTAATGTTAATGCCTACTACGTGGACTATATTAATACAGCTTTTATAACCATGGGCATATCACAAATGCCTCTCTATCATGTGAAATTCCCGGATTCCCTTAAATTTGGTGGCATTGGCATGTTAATTGGTCATGAAATGGCTCATGGTTTCGATTCCAATGGCTATCTCATCAACTTCGATGGTAAAAGACATCAATGGTTGTCTCCTACCTCACTGCGTAACTTCAAGGAACGTTATAGTTGTTTGGAGAATCAATACAATAAATTTATCTATCATGGTATACAAACTAATGGTTCTGCTACTATGCCTGATAATATTGCCGATAATGCGGGTTTACGTTTCGCCTATCATGCCTACAGAAAGCATGCGACTGTGAAGGAGTTTGCAGAAAAACCTTTGCCTGGTTTAAATTTCACCAACAATGAACTATTTTTTATTAAATTTGCTCAAACTTGGTGCACGGGTCGAGATGATTCATATAAAATGCGTCATATTAAAATCGATCATCATGCCTATGGTGAGTTTCGGGTATTGGGGCCTTTGCGCAATATGCCCGAATTTGCTAAGACTTTTAAGTGTAAGTTGGGCAGTCAAATGAATCCTTTAAAAAAATGTGTAGTCTGGTAATTTTGGACAAAATTTTTAATAAAAAAATGTACAAAATATTTATTTTAAAAAGTGTTTTCATTTGAATTTAAAATTCTCCAAAAATTTTAAATACAATTTTGAAAAAAATAAATATTTTTATTTTATAAAAATACCTTTTTAAGGAAAATGTGAGTTCTGATGAAAATAGAATTAGAGAAGTAAAATGGAGAAAAATTTATTTAGTTGCTTAAAAGTAAAATCTGCTCTTGAATATTTAAACAAAAAAGGTAACATACAAATATATAAACAATAATACAATAGACGAATATTTACTTTCATTAATACGACAGTTGTTAAAATATTATTAAACGTATCAATTTATCGGCAAAACAAAAACCCCGACAAAAAAGATCAGCCAACAATATGTTTCTTTTTTATTATATTTTTCTATAAAAAAAGAAACTATAAAGAAACATTTAAAAAATAAATCATCACAAACTGTAACAATTTAATCCTTTCGCCAACGCATCTTTTAACCAAGGCACACAACTCCACACAAACACACACATGCTGCCAGTGGCAGTAGCGAACAGCTGTTGCACCACACATTTCAAACAAGACCTCAACAAAGCACAAGCCACAGGAACTCCACAAATAAATAAAAAAAAAGAAATACAATTTTTATATTGAAACATCCACATTAAATTGTTAAAAAAGAAGAAAAAAAAATTGCGCCACAAATGTAGCAAAGTGAATGAAGTAAAAGAAATCAGTTACAATTGTTAAAAAACTTTAAATTAAATCTGTGTTTTCAGGCTCAATTTAATTCATGTGCATGTGTATTTGCTCTTTCTCTTCCTCTCTTTCGGTATATCCTTTTCTAATGATTGTATGTGTGTAACAGTCAACCAGCCACAAACCATCAACAATTGAAAGGAAAACCCTTTTTTCGTATGTGAATAGAATAGTACGTTTTTTATGTTTGTATCCTTTTTAAAATATTGATGATGCACTAGAAAAGACATCATCCACATCATCTTCATCATCATCCTGTTTAACGTTAAATACAAATGTAATGGTTAAATCCTTTAGAAGGATTTAAGGCAAGCTGTGAGTTAACACATCCCAAACAAATACATAAGTTGTCTAAAGGTATCTGGTTTTTCTTCCAAAGGAAATTTCTATATAAAAGCAATAATATTTTTTTATAAAAAATCGTTAAATTTTGGCGGTTAATGCATTAAAAACTGTATTGTTACATGAATCGTATGTATGTATGTATGCGTTTTTGTTTTTTTGCGGCATAATTCCTTTTTTTCTATATTTTATTAGTTCTGTATTCTCTTTTGTTTGTGCTGCGAAAAAAGTGTATGATGTAATGCATTATCCTTTCTTTTTTTTTTTTTGTAATATTTCAAAGGACAATGGCATTTTAGAAAGTCTGTGTTACTTTTGTTGTCTGTAATAAATTAAGATTTTATGCAATTTTCAATGTTAAAGATCAATATTCTTTTATGCAACTGTAGGCGGAGAAAAGTCCTTTGAGGGATTCGTTTCTTTTTTTTTTTGTATGTGTGTGTTTTTTTAGTTTTCTATTGTCTTGGGTGAAAATTGCTTGGCGGTTTTGTGGAAAGAAAGTAGATGGGTGGTTGGATAAATGCGATGTATTTATTAGAAACTTGTTTTTTAATTAAAATTTGTTAATGAACATATTTTTGTAGTTCATTGGGATGGGGTCTCTGGCCATCTGTCTGCAGGCAGTCTGGGACTTTTATAATATTTGGAAACATTTATCAAAGGACCTAGGAGGATGTATGCTACATCAAATCCGAAGAAATACACCTAGGCCCCTATCGGGCCTGTTGTGCGCTGCTTTTCATGGAAGACAAATCTATGTTAGTAAAACAAACATAGTGTTCACTGAATGGTTCACTTTCAATGTTCAGAAACTCATTTTTCTAGATGTAATTCCTAAGAATTTTCCAAACAGTGTTCGTGAGGAATAATAACACTCCCAACATATTTCTTTAGCAAATCAAGATTTTTCTTATAATTTGATTAAAATTTTTCATAATAATTCAGCATAAAATTTTCTATAATTTCGAAATTTTTCACGATAAATTAAATTCTCACCAAAAACAAGATTTTCCACTTAAAATGGAAATTTTTACAAAAATTTCAATATCCCACTAAAAATGATAATTTTCATAAATAATTTAGATTTTTATTAAAAATTTGACTTTAAGTCATTTTTAAATATTAATTTTACTATAATTTAGATTTTTACTAAAAATTAAATTCTTCACAAAAAAAGATTTTTCATTTAAAATTAAAATTTTCCAACTTGCCATTAAAAATAAAATTTTTTTCAAAAAATTTAAAAATTTAATTTTTCACCAAAAAATGGTTTTTTCAGCTAGAAATTTTCACAAAAAATTATTTTTTATACCCTTCACCTTCATAAGAGGGATACATAGAGGGAAAGGGAAATATAAACGCCTGGTACCAAATTGACACCAAAGAGTTTATAATTTTTCAATAACATCCGTTGTCAAGGTATATACATACGTACGACAACACTATGTAATGTTGACAACATTGCAACAATTCGTTGTGGAAATCTAAATTTTATACACACCCGTTGTCTAAATGTTAACAAACGTGGTAAGCTTACTATTGGCAACGGATTGTTTGTCAATAGTTCCTCAATTCCTCAAACACTAAATTTCACTTTTATCTCAAAATTTGTTTACAATTAACACAATAATGTACACAATTAACAATTCAAAATATCATTGTCATTGGTACAGTACTTTCATTCAATTAAATAGTACCAGAAGTACATACTATTAAGTAGTATATAATAACATCCAATATGAAATATTGCAATATTAAAGCTATTTTTTTTAATAAAACTACAGTCAAATAGAAATTAATTTGTTACACATGTCAATATTTAACTCATGATTAATACTCCTATTAAACGGCTACTAGCTGAAAACCCATCAGAAAATTCATTCAGAGCGGGTTTTGCATTCTTTAAACTCTACATATGTATGTAGTACTAACTATATAACATGAAAATAATGTATCTGAAACATATACAATTTTATTTAATCAATCAATGTCATAAATTATGTATCTAAATACAAGAAAGCAATAACTAAACGGCTCTTTCTAATTGTTAATATTTGATAAGGCCACTACTACTGATACAGTCTATTATTACAAGGTTTCTAAATAGCTACAAAAAAAGGAGTGTATAAATGTTGTAACAAATTCTCTTTTTGCAACACACATTAATGGTAGTCCATGTGCATCACTCGTGTTGCAATTGTTTTGCTATGCAATGTCCGTAACTAAAAAAGGGGTAAAATAAAAAAAAAAACTATTAAAAGATGAGTAATTATTACTAAATTTATGGAAAAACGCAATAGATATTGGTGGAGGTTTATGTGCCTATTAAATAAATATGTAGACAAAAAAAAAGTCCACCCAAAAATAAAAGGGTGTTGATAGACCAATAATGTAATACTATTTTTTTAGCTTCTATTTTTTATGTTGCTAACTGGTAACAAGTGTTAATAATGATGTTGTTATGATAATGTCCAATAAAATGTTTGCTAAAAAGGGGTGTTAAAGGGTTAATAATATGCTGTGTGTGTTTTCTTTGTTTTGTTGTGTGTTGCATTATCTTTTAGAATTTTGGGTTAAAAAAAGGAGTTTTTGGGTTATTTTACTTTGTATTTGTTTGTTTTTATTTGTTTATAAAATTTATGAGGTGTCATTTTATAGAGTTGATTAAAATGGTATTATGTTGCTTATGTTACCCCGGGAACATAAAGAAAGAGATTATTGAAAATCTGTTTTATTCACATTTGTCTTAGAAAAATAATTTACGAGTTTTATTACACATTCGCATTTTTTGTCATCAACTAACACTGTGGAGTTGCCAAGTATCAAATCGAAACTTAATTAAATGTGTATGTATCCAAGAAAAATCACCACTTTTAAAATATATTCGTCAAGCTTTTCCTATTGAGTTAAAAAGCTAATAAAAGCTCTTTTCACTACTTCTTCATTAGCATTTTAAGTCATTATTTTAAAACGGATATGTCATTGGAGGCAAGTACTTCCACGCTCGCTTACAAATAGGGAGTTAAAGAAGTACTTGCAATTTCTCTTACAAAGAAGTTATTTTATTTTACTTCTAAATCAGATTAAAAGAAAGTCATTACTAGAGTACTTCTAAGTTATACAGACAGTAAGTAATAGTCATTGAAAAGTAGGAGGTTATGTAAGTACAACCCATTACTGAGTTTTTCCTGGGAACTTAATAACAAAGTTCCCCACATCTCATGAAGGTAAAGAATATGACTTGTGCTAATTATTGGACTAAATAGTAAATCTGATGTCCCATCTTATTTCATGAAACTTAAATAATATAATTTGTCACATTTTCATTTTAGATCTTTCTACAATTAATGCCTCAAATAGTTGGTATCTAAATCCAACGCAAAGCGAAAATTTAATCCAAAGTACAAATATGGAAATTTCGAATAAAGTAGGACATATAAAACAGGAACCCCTTGAAGATAATGAAAATCTGAAAGATGAAGAAACCTCCAACTCAAAAAGTCACAAACTAGAAAATTACTATACTACAATTGAAAAAATAAATAATTTTAAAACCAACACTCAACCGATCCATGAAATTTATGATGATCATGAAAAGATATATCAGAGTAAACTAACAAATGCCAACTTAGCTTATAGTATGAAATATAATAACGAACTTCATCATTATCAAAATGATATGAAACAATTTACCCATAAATATCCAATATATGAACCAAACTCTTTTCAAAGTAGAGAAAATCAAAAGAAACTTTTTAACAAGCAAGCAATAAAACAAGAGTATTCCCCAAATCAAGATAATATTTTAAATATAAATGAATTAATTAAACATCATGTCAACTCCTGGCACCTTGAACGCAATTCTACCCAATTAAAAGAACAATTTTCCAAATATCTATCAAATCCTTTGCATGCAATCAACTCTCCCGAATCATTTATAAACTCGGATGATAATTCCACTTTAACTTGGTCCCAATTGTTAACAAGCCAAATAATGCCAATTTGCTTGCCAAGATTGACAAATGAAAATAGCAGCAACGTTGCCACCTATTTGGGTCCACACTTAAAGGAATATAATGAAAAATTAACAGAACGTGATTTGAAATCACAAATAACACCACCCCAATCACCGTTAAATATTTTACCGGCATTTTTATTGCCCACACCAATTGTACTAACACAACAGTCAAGGCAAACAAGGACACCAACGCCAACAACTACTACAACAGCAACAGCTGTTAACTCTTATGTGATGCCAGAGCAGCAAGTAAACCATACAGCTATTGCTACACACTCATCTCCAACATCTTTTATGGAGACAAGTGAAATAAAGGCAAACTTAGAAGCAATTAATAACATCAATTCGTTGGATGGCCAGCCATTGTTGTTACATAAAACTGTCGACACTTCTACTGAGACTGCTGCTACTGCTATTAATAAACACAATGACAACGTTAACGTAGCGATTAAACAAGAGCTTGAGGACAAGGAGGCAGCAGAAATTGAAAATGTCTATACTACTGCTAAACAGCAACAACAACAGCACGAAAGAGAAAAATTACTCTCTGACATGGAATCGAATACGAAATGCATGCAGTCTGGCATGTCTGCTGTAACAAAGTCATTAACCCAGAAACAGCAAAAACCAGACGACATACAAAGAAATGAAGAAGAAGATGCTCATACTCCAGCAACTTACACAATAACAGCAACAAAACAAAAGAACAACAATACTATTGCAAACATAAAAAAAATACAAACACCAACAACTTCTCCACAGCAAAGGAAACAGCAGCAGCAACAACATCATCATCACCATCATCAGAGTCTGTGTTATGAGACACATCTACAAACGAATCTCGTAATACCACAAGCATTCTGTGAGCCACCTAGAACCCCAACTCCACTACAACAACAGCAACAACTTAATGCTTCAACATCCTTTGGAGAACAATTATTATTTGTGCGTAATTTTCATGAGAGAGATCGTCTAATACGAGAGCACCAATTAAGACAACATATACTTGGCAATAAAAACTATACCAGGAGTATCAGCAGCAATTGCCCTTTGGAAACTGCTAAAGAAGCTGCTATAAGTGGGTGTTTTAATGCTGCTTTTAACTCACGTGTTTTATCCGCAACACCAACAACTTTCCCAACACTCAAACAACATATTGCAACATTCAGAAACATTGCTAAACCTGGACAGTTTTAATAGACACAGCAGCAACAACAATGACAACAACTCTTTACGTTTAAGAGATTTTAACAAGGATGTAGACAATAATGCTGCAACAAACACCAACCCTTCAGCCAGTTTCCTTCGTAATTGTACTAATTGTCATGGCGTTGTCTACAATTGTGGGGACCATCATAATGATGGTTGTAGCGGAAATGTCAAAACTACTACTACTACAGTTTGTGTTGCAAAATCATCTCCTTCTGCACCGTCTGCTACTGAAAGGAAACATACAAAATACAGACATTATCCATTGACTTCAAGGAAGTCAGCGTTTTTGTCTGATTACACATCCTCTCCAGCTAGAAGTGAAAACGAGCTGGAGAATAAAGGTAAGTGTAAGTTTAAATTTAAAAAAATATTAACGCTTCAGATATCCCGGGCAGTTTTTGGCCATTTCTCACTTCAAATGATCAACTGGACCAATAGCGTTTGTATGAGCCTATCAAAAATATTTATTAAATTGAAAATGTGTTGTTTAAAAATGGCGTCTAAAGAAATTTTATAATTCACCATTTTTTATTTTTAAACAACACTCTCATATTAACCCTTTCCATCATACTCACGCTAAACCGCCAATCCAATTTGAATATATTCAAATACATAATTTACCTAGAAATCAAAAAACCTTCTAATAATATTCAAATCCTTTACATAAAAAACAAACCACCCTTATTTTAAATAAAGTTATAAAAAATCAACCCCACTTTAAAAAAAAACTCAAAAATCAAACACATGAATAAAATTTAAATCGCTTTAGCAATAAAACCATTTTCACAAAGTTTTTATTTCAAAATGGATTTATAATTTTTAATTCCTGCAACAAACTTTTACTTTACTAAAGTGTTTTTTATTGGATTTGAACAGGAATTGAACAAACATGTTAATAGACATACATAGACACCCACATAAATAGTGAACAAAGTACTTTTTTTGCTACAACAATAATCCTGACAGCTTTTCTTTACATAATTTTTATGTTGGTAAAATGTTAAGAATTGTATTCATACACCCAGCTGGTGGTGGTGGCAGTGGTGACACCAGTGTTTTTTTCCTTTTTTTCTTAAACTTAAATTTTATTATCTAAATTTTTTTCAACTTTTGGTCCATAATTTTATTTTTTTAGAAAAATATTTGTGAAGAGGGTGTTTTAGTGTAATATTTCTGGTCAAAGGTTAGGCAACTGCCAAACATAATACAACAACAATAACAACATAATAATATTCGTTTTGTGGCCTACCCCCCTTATGAGTTTCTAACATATTTTTTCAGGTTGTAAAGAAGTTTAAGTTTGGTATTTTGAGTATAGCAAACCGAGAGCTTTTGTAAAGTGTTTTAAAATTCCATTAAATTTGATTGTAAAAGGTTTTTTCCATACTTCTTTGATTCTTTATTTACGCACATTTTGTTCTCACTTTTGTAAATTAATATTTAAACATTTATTATTTGAACCCACCACACCGTTACACACATACATAAGACAGGTATACAATTGTGGCACTGGCTGGGGGTGGGCATGAGAGTGAGATTTGACATGAAATTTTTTACATACTTTTGGGGGGAATATTTTTCTGTAGGATTAAAAATTTTTTTTATAGCAAATTTTATGGGTTTTTATTGAATTTTTAAATGTATTACCTTAGAGTATATAAAATATGAATGTATGTATGTTTTAAAGGCCATGTAAAATTTATGTTTATGAAAAGGGATTTCATGTTAAATTTTTTAAAACTTACTTATACTGTGGGCTAAAGATAATTAGCTTAGCAAAATCATTCTAATGTTAATAATGTGTTCAGCATTTCAATTCAAGCAAGTTTTGTTCGGCTATGCTGACAAAGGGTCGTCCCTAGACTTAACCCTTGCGCAAAAGGATATTCAAACTCCCCTGACGACCCTATCAAAATTGATAGATGAATGGGCTTTGAGTGAGACGGAACGGTGGTCAACTGACTGTTCTGACCCACTCTGACAACAGATAGGACTAGGACTCTCTTGTCTCTTAGTAAGAACTCGATTAGGCTTCTAACTGGTATAATTACTGGGCACTGTATGATTGGACATATGTCGGAACGTATGGGTTACCCAAGCTATATCTAATGTAGAAGCTGCTTGGACGAAGAAGAAGTGGAATCGATACAACACCTACTATGTGACTGCCCAGCCTTGCAAGAGCACAGACTACTCTATCTTGGTTGATCTCTTTTCCATGATCGGTTTTATTAGAAGTACCGGCTGGTTTTCACGGTTACCGAACGAACCAAGTAGCCAACGAAATTAGGGAGGGAAACCATTCTCTCAATACCAGGGAATGGTAAATCTAAGGGTATCACAATGGGCCACAAGGCCTCCGAATGAACTCGCTGCTAGCGAGCAACCCACGTAACTTAACCTAACCTAATGTACTAAATACGAGATAAACAAAATTTTTTTTTTTTAAAAAGCTTCAATTCCCTAACAGAGATTGAAAATCTTGATCTCAGTACAATATGTCAAAAAGAAATATTCTGCAATCTTTCAAATGGGTCTCAAAAATTCCATAATTTAGAACTTATTGCTCAAATAATTTAAAATTTTGTGGTCTACAAAATTATTTTTAAGATAAACTAAAAACCAACAAAAATTATTTTTAAATTTCGATTTTTGTGATCTATCGATAGTTTAACAAATGCAAAAATTGATCCTTCCAGCCATAGTATTACACACATCTCAAAACTACTTTCTTACAATTCAAATAACAAAAACATCTTGCGCCAATAATTACTTCCTTATAAAACATTTTCGAAAACTAAAACATTAACGTGCAGCTTCCAATAATTTTTAACTCTTTTTATTCTCTTTTATTACAATGATGACATGCCTGCCTTCTTTACTTTTGAAAACTGCAACGACATTTTTCAACAATTAATATTTACTCCAACTTCTTGATTTGGGTGTCAGATTTTTAAACAAAAAAAAAATAAAAATACGTTAAAAATTCTATTTGAAAGAAAAGATCTTAAAAAACCCATAATATTTCACTAAAAATCATACTAATAATTATAATCAATAACAAAAGAAAAACATACGTTACACAATAAATTGTCAACTCTTTTTAAAGTGAAAAATATCACACCTGGTTAAAAATCATTTACGCGAAAAACACAAAACATTTCAACCGATAAAAAATGGAAGAAAAAACCAAACTTGGCGCCAAAAACCAGCAACCAACAAAAAAAAACTCTTTAACAACTGAAACTATAGAAAAAAATTTAATAACGTTTAACTCCAGCATCCACAATGTTTGCCATACAAAAGAGTTGCTAAACAATAAATGAAAATATATAAAAAAAAAACTATAGAAATTTATAGAAAAAAAATCAAACTATGAGAAATTGTTTGTTGCAACAAACCCTTGCTTGTTGAAATTCATTTAAAATTATAGGTTTTCTAACCCAAAAATGTAGACAAAAAATCAATATAAACAACCCGAACATTAAAAAAAATGTAACGGAAATAGAAGAATTTTAAACAAAAGGACCTTTTAGAAAAAAAAAACTCTAAACAGAAGCCTTTAACTTCCTTTTTTCACAACTTTGCCAGCCAGCACAAAAAATTGTATTTTAATGTAAAAAATTGATTATTTATTAGAGATTTTCTTCAGGTCTAATAAATAATGACATTTTTAAAAGAAAATTGTAAAAGAAAACCCCAAAAAGTCTTAAGATTTTTTTAAAGCAAAAAACAAACTAAAATCAAAGGTAAAAAATTTACCCAAAAAACAACGAAATAATAGAAAATCATTGTCAGTTTTAAGAGGATCTTTTATTGAACAAAGAAAGATTACAAACGATCTTCGACAGCTTAGCAAAAAAAATTAACAGCAACAACTACACACACACAGATATGATATTTAGGGGTAGTAGAATATCTATCTTCAACTACTGAAGAGTTCGATCATCATTTATCTCCCCTTAGGGTAATAATATTGAAAAATAAAAACAACCCTTACTAAATTTCGTTAAAAAAATCTCAACTGATTTTTTTACCCAAAATAATTTCTATTTATTTTGTGTGCGTATGTAATTCCTTGATTACACAATGAGGGCACAAATAAATTTGGTAGTTTTTTACCCCAAAATTTAAAAAAAAATCCTTGCAATTTTTTTTTACCTAAAACCTAATGTTTTTGCTTTAAATAATGTTTTTTAAGGCGTAAATCATTTCTGTTATTTTGAGCAAATCTATAAACCGCTACGCTTAATGAATCATAAGAAAGTTTTTTATTTGTTTCTTTTGTTTGACAAAAGAATTGAAAGGAACGAATCTTTGTAAAATAAAGTAAATTTTTACCTTAAAAAATCTATAATTTTTTTCCTTGATTTTTAAACAATAGATTTTTTCTTTATTACGTTTTTTTATAAAATGAAGGTAATAGAGAAAGCGAGTATTGACATGTTAAATAAGTAACTGTCAATATTGCCAAAGAATTACCGTTTTAGTTTTTCTTCTTATAAAAAAGGACTTTTGCGTATAAATTGTGGAAGGAAAAAATAATGAAACGTATTTTTTGCAAAATTTTCTCACAGTTAATCAAGGATATTTTTGGGTTAATTTCTAACGTTTTTTAAGGAGTTTTATTTGAGTTGTTGTTAGTTTTATTTAATGAAAAAATAAGGATAAAGGATTGTAATTTTCATATAAATTCCCATGATTAATAATACAGTTAGAACAAGCTATGTATTTCTAAAATCTTCTAGAAATATTTTATAGATTTTTGTTAAAAAGGATTTGTGGCATTTTTTCAATTAAACAGAATATTTCCTACAATGTTATTATATATTTTATAGAGAAAAAACTTCCTTAACTTAAATAATCACTAAAATAACTTTCCCTTTTTATTTATAGTAAAACACCCTTCATAAACAATTAATAACAAGTAAAAATAGTAACTAACACAAAAACTTTCTACTTTCACACAGTAAAAACATACATTTTCAATTAAATTCATAAACAAATCATTCATGCAAAATATCAAGCAACTATTTATTTTTACTCTATTCCAAAAACATAGACAAAAACTCCCTTTCCCTACGACACCCAGCCATATCTCCTTGGCACAGACACATGTACCAACAATCAAAAAAGGAAACAAAACAAAAATAGAATTGGAAAAAAGTTCATTTAACGAACTCCATGCAAAACAAATCTTGGCCAAGATGATGATGGATACACAAATCTATCTAAGGGTTACAATTGTTGTTGTTGTTGTTGGTTTTGCTGTTATGGGGGAAAGTGTGTGTTGCTGTTGTTTTTGTTGCTGATTAATTTTCTAACACAACTTGATTTGTATATTATTATTATTTCTTCTCGTCTATATTCGTATTTACTTTTATTTATTACTCTCTCTCTATTCTATTTTGTTTTCCTATTTACATTTTAGTTTTTGTTTGTCGTTTGGAATTTCGATAAAAACGTTAGAAAAATGTCTGTTTTTGGCAAATAATCTAAGGGAAACCAAAATAAAAACTACTATTTTTACATTGAAAATGTTTTATTATTAGAGGGGAGCAGAGTTATGAAAGAATGAAATAATTGATTCTTATTTTAAATACCTGATTTTTTTAAATTTGTTTCTACAAGTGATTGTCCTTTGACTTCAAAAATCCCCAAAAAATTAATCGTGAAGCAATTAGACCAAACGTTCTCGTTCATGTTATATCGCCAGTCATGTGATATTTTGTCAAATCAATTGAGTCTCATTTTCTTCTCGAGAATCGAACTCAGAAGAGAAGATGGAAATCATATGAATGTAGTATCTTCGAAAACAGACACCAATAGCTATACGGACAAAAAATCTCTAGAAAAAAGTCACAATCATCTTTAGAAAGCTGTTCAACATCTCCCAACTCATCAAATTTCTCATGTTTTCAATCGTTCTCATGATAATTGGATCTTCGTTCTGGAACAACCCGAGTCATACTTGGCCAAAGATTATAAACACAGCGTACAACTGTTCCCAATCACAGCCAACACAGTAGAATCGTTACAACAACAACGCTTCAATTTATTATTAAAACTCGAAAATAGTTGGATCAACCAAAAATTTTATTCCTTTACTACTCTGCTTTTGGAGATGTATAGACGTTGTCTTGGTTTCACTAAATTTATATTGTTGTTGCTTTTATCATTACCGTTACTATAATTCTTGTAGTTGTTGTTGTAGTTGCTTATCATTTGTTTACCACTCTTTAGTTTAGCCGTTGTAGCAACATCATTACTCGTCTCACAAAATAAGACCAAGTGAATCTTTATATGAATGTGTATTTACAGACAAGTTTAATCAGTATCATGGTGTGCAGGAGTTTTAGTAACATAAATAGACAACAAAAACAACAACAGCAAATATAAATACAAATAATGAAAAGGATGCTAAAGGACATTGCTTTAAATACAAATGTACACTTACATACATACATATGTCCTGTATTTCGTTTAAGAAATGAATGTAGGTATATGCATGTGAGTGTATGTGTTCCAAAGTTATTCACCCGTTTTGGAAGGGTATTGAAATTAGTTTGATTGCAAATGTCATTGAAATGTATAAAATAGTTAAGAGAGATACAAAACAAGTATTCGACAACAAAAACTAGAAAAGAAACTTTAGTTGTAGTTGTTTTTGTTATAGTTGTCATTGCTGTTATTGAAGCATTATTGCATGTGGTGGGTGTAAGTTGCAAATTTAAATTTAGTTCAAACGGGGACTGTCACATACAATGACAAATAAACATAAATTACTCAAAGTATATTTGATATAAGGGTTTCAACAAAAAAACACTATTTCAAAGAAGATATATCTTTCCAGTAAAATCCTTGAATTAAAATAAAATGGTAACTGTGAATATTGTATAATAATTAGATATAACAAAGCTATGTATAATTATTATATCTTCTAATCCAAAATTTATAACAACATGTTTATAATTAAACACTTTGGATACCTTAATGATGACAACAAATTTGTATATTTATACCAATTATATTTATTAGCATTTTAACTTAACAATAACTACAGTGAATTTCGCACAAACAAAGAATATAAGTAAATATTTTTACTCCATAATCTTCCCCCCACCCCCATTTTATCTAACTTGAGACTGTATTTATACCCATTTGACCTTTCAGTAAGAAGAAGAAAGGAAAAAGGGAAGAAATACAGTTACATTTGACCATGATTATAATGAATACAATCTTAAAGTCATGTATGGAAATTTATAAACATTGAACAAACACACCCACGCTCCACACAAATACAATTGGACACAAGTATGAAAAAAAGTAAACACCCAAGCCCCCAAAAAACAAAATAAACATAAACGCAGCCATTGAACTAAAAATTAACACAAACACTCTCATACTCTTACATTTATACAGACCGACATTGTAACTATGTATGTATGTTTAGTATATAACGACAAGTCCTTTAATAAATGAGTAAAAAAGGAATAAAAAGTAATTATAACAACATTGTACGAAAAAGGACACATTTACACACATATGTATGTACAAAAAACTACAATTGTGGGGTAAAGAGAGAGTCGAGGAAGTAAGTTGGAACAGACGGTTGGGTAGTAAAGACAATGGTAACAAGGTGCTGCTGTAAATGAAAATAATGATTATAATTGTCATGCTAATGTTGCTATTCCGAAGAAACAACAAAAAGATAACTGACTAAGTTTTATGTTGGGTTGTCTGGAATTTTATTTAGCTTACAGTTGTATCATTAGTTTAGATTGTTTAGATGCTAAGTCCACTTTTTATGCAAATTTAGTATTTAATACAAAACTTTATGAGTTTGTTAGTTTAGGTTGTATTGTTAAATGTATTCCAACTTTTAGGAAACTAGACTATAACTAGACTATAGACTAGACTATAGACTAGACTAAAGACTAGACTATAGACTAGACTATAGACTATACTATAGACTAGACTATAGACTAGACTGTAGACTAGACTATAGACTAGACTATAGACTAGACTATAGACTAGACTATAGACTAGACTATAGACTAGACTATAGACTAGACTATAGACTAGACTATAGACTAGACTATAGACTAGACTATAGACTAGACTATAGACTAGACTATAGACTAGACTATAGACTAGACTATAGACTAGACTATAGACTAGACTATAGACTAGACTATAGACTAGACTATAGACTAGACTATAGACTAGACTATAGACTAGACTATAGACTAGACTATAGACTAGACTATAGACTAGACTATAGACTAGACTATAGACTAGACTATAGACTAGACTATAGACTAGACTATAGACTAGACTATAGACTAGACTATAGACTAGACTATAGACTAGACTATAGACTAGACTATAGACTAGACTATAGACTAGACTATAGACTAGACTATAGACTAGACTATAGACTAGACTATAGACTAGACTATAGACTAGACTATAGACTAGACTATAGACTAGACTATAGACTAGACTATAGACTAGACTATAGACTAGACTATAGACTAGACTATAGACTAGACTATAGACTAGACTATAGACTAGACTATAGACTAGACTATAGACTAGACTATAGACTAGACTATAGACTAGACTATAGACTAGACTATAGACTAGACTATAGACTAGACTATAGACTAGACTATAGACTAGACTATAGACTAGACTATAGACTAGACTATAGACTAGACTATAGACTATAGACTAGACTATAGACTATAGACTAGACTATAGACTAGACTATAGACTAGACTATAGACTAGACTATAGACTAGACTATAGACTAGACTATAGACTAGACTATAGACTAGACTATAGACTAGACTATAGACTAGACTATAGACTAGACTATAGACTAGACTATAGACTAGACTATAGACTAGACTATAGACTAGACTATAGACTAGACTATAGACTAGACTAGAATATAGACTGTAGACTAGACTATAGGCTAGACTATAGATTAGACTATAGACTACACTATAGACTAGTATAAATTAATTCGACTTAAATAGTATTAACTCAAATAGAAGAATTAAACTCAATTAACATAAAAATTCAGTCATAAAGGTCCTTAAAAGACTTAAAAGTTGAAAACTATACTATATTAAAGCATTGAGAAAGAACTTCAGAAACAATAATTTTAAGAAAATATTTTTTTCATGCTTATTCACTGTTTCAAAAATTAAATAAAATAATTTTTCAATAATTCTTTCACTTCAACCATTAAGTTGGTTATAATTGAAGCCAGTTAAGAAAACCAAAATTAAGAAAGAAACATTAAAAATAGAATCCCACACAGCCACCTTCAATTACATTAATTATAATTATAAAACAACTAGTAAAACCAACAAAAACAAAATACTTACATACATATATGGCTAGAAAAGAAAATACCAAAATGAAAATATAACTAAGGACAATAACTCATATAACAACATACACATACATTTGTAACTGCATTAAAAGGTGGGTGGAGGTCCTTTGGTTATTATAAAAAAATATGGAGAGATCTACATAGTATTTTCTATTACAAACTTATGCAAAAATTAAAAAGAGACAAAAACTCTGGCCCCACTACTAACTCCCACATTTGTAAATGTATGAGTATATGTCTATGTATGTATATGCATTATGCATGTAATATGCATTTACATTATGTACAACAAAGCAGAGGCGATAGAAATGTTATAGTAAAAATATACATACTACGACGATATGAACATGTTTTTCATGACTTTTTTTATAATTTTTTTTTTTTGTTTCCTGCATAAAATGCTTTTTTATGCATAAAAGCCACACCCATTAAAGCAATAAAAATAAGCGATTTATAAAAAAAGGAATTGCTAGAAAATGCGCATTGCAATTGCGAATATGAAAAAAAAAACTATAGCATACACATGCCACACTAATGCGATATGTATGCTAATAAAAGCACAACGACAAATGCATATTTGTGCTTATGCAGAGATGGAAATTTGTTTATATGAGGCTAGTATTATGGAAATCACTTTTAAAACCCGTTTAAAGATAAAATATCGTTATTGTAAAGTATTTAGAAAACGAAAAACACAAATTTTTCTTTTGCATTATAGGTCATTATTTTAACACTGTTATGTCATTGGAGGCAAGCACTTACTACGCTCGCTTACAAATAGGGAATTAATTAATTACTTAGCAGAATCGCATGCTAATAAGGCTTTAATTATGAAGTTTCCGTTTGTGTAAGAAATATATTTTTAAGAAGTAAGCCCAAATATAAAGACACCTTCTATTTAATACAGAGAGTTTTAATAGTCATTGAAAAATAAGTTTTTTGGTTAAGTACAAGTAAGTAATGAACTAACTAGCTAATGATCTAGATTTGTTCCTGTTTAACATTCCTACGACTGCACCTAAAGCCTTCCTGTACGAAGTTGACCAAGAATCATTGTCGGAATTGCATTTCAAAACGACAAAAAACATGCTCCAGAATACTAAGCTTCAGTCCATAATCTCCTGTATATGTCTAAATACCAAAAAAAATCTAAATTTTATTGAAATTATTCATATATCCAACACGATTAAGCATGTCCAAATTGCTAAACAAAAGAGGCTGCTATCAGGCATATTTTGCGTCTCTTTACAACAGCTTTAAAATTTATTATTTTTTTTTTTTTTTTGTAAAATTTGTATCATTGTTTAACAAATGTTTTGCCAACAAAACCTAATTTTTATCTAATTCTAAAATATATTGGAATGAATATTACTCGATATATACACTTTACAAAACTAGAACAAGTTTGAGAAGTAATGGCTGCTTTATATGAATTTGAAATTTTCATAATTTGAAAATACATAAATTTTGCATATCACTTTCTAATTTTAAAATTCAAATATTCCAATCCTGATTCCTACACTAGTCCAACATACACATGCACAATTGGAAATATGGTAATTTTATACAATAACAAAATAAACAACATCAACAAGGATATAAACTCAAACAAATTCAAGTCCCTTTTGCAGACTGGAGAGCACACACAAAAAGCAAAAGATTGAAAACTCTAAGAAAGTAAAAGCAAACAAAAGAAAATGGATTCTGTTTAAGGGCAAAGAGGGGTAAAGGGAAGTGAAAATCTAATAAGAATTCATTTATTACAATTTGAAATGTGGAAGATATTCATACAACTTTACAACAGAAACAAGGAAATTAGGGGTAAAATTTGCAAATTGTCTGCAGAGTAAACTAGGCGCATGTATAAATGAGAGTAATTGTGTGGAATAGTAAGTGAAAGGGGAAGGGAGAGTAAGAGGAAACAGTATGCATGTTTCTATCATAACAGGGTAGGTTTTGTTGTTGTTGCTTTACATTATGGTCACACTCATAACAACAATGTCATTCTTTATCAATAGCATTTGCAGACACACACACTCGTACACTCGTAATACGAAATGCAAAAGAATTCAAAACGGAAATGTTATATGATTATGCAGATCTGCTGAGACACATAAACACACACATTTATGATTTTTTATACAGGGGAGAATGTTAAAGAGAGAGGGGAATGCATATGCACTAAAGTGTTGTAGTTTTTGGGTATTTTCTTAACAAAAAATACAACATAAAAACAGAAATGGTAAAAGAAAATTGTAGTTGTTTGTGTAAAAGAGAATACGTGTGTGTGTCTGTAGTCTGTTTTCTATTGATAGTAAAACGAAAAAGTATTAGAAACTAGCAGAAATTTCAAATTGTGGTTCGAGTAAGATAGTTAAGTTCAAAAGCAAGTGTGATTCAGTTGCATTTTAACTGTGCACACAGCAAGACATACTTACAAACAAACTACAAATTACATATTTTTTAATAAATTATTAAAAATTTAACAAAAAAATACAAAACTAAAGGAATATTTTAATAAGTTTTTTTTTGTTAATAAATAACAAACAAATTTTAATTATTAAAAAAATAATAAATATTTAAAAGTGTTAAGAAAATTATATATAAATATTAAACCAAAAGCGGATATTTAAAAAAAGTGTTAAATTTTATTTATAAATACTATAAAACTTTTTTAAAAACACAATGATGGTTGTACAACAACAAATGCTTTGGAATACTCAACAATCGTCTGCTTCAGCAGCACAAAATTCATCAAAAGATGATTCAAGATTATTGGATAACTCATCGCCTCCTTATTTAAAAACGGAAATATTAGATGATAATGAGGTAGAAGAGCTTCATCATCAACAACTTTCAAATAATCACCATCACTATAATCATCATCATGTTAAACATGATGACGATGAGGAAGAAGAAGTGGTCGATGGCGAACATGATGAACATCATGAACATCATGTACCTGTGGAACAACCAAAATTTACATGTAGGTGTTTTTTATTTAATTTTTTATAATACTTTAACATTTTTTTCGAGGGGGGAAAATTATAAAAAACTTAATATATAAAATTTATAAAAATTTTATCTAAATTAAAATTTTTGTAAAAATTTTAGTAATCCATAAATTTAGTAAAGTTATTAATTTGGAATTTATAAAGTTTAAAATAGTACAACAATTTTAGTTTAAATAAATATTAAACAATTTTAAATATTTGCCGACGGTAGTTTTTTAAATCAAACATTTTCAAAACACTTCACATTCTTGAAAAATATATAATTAACAAAATCAAAGTTCGTAATAAAAAATCCAAAATTTTCTAATTAAAAAACTTTACCTTGAAATTAAAAAAACAAATAGTTTTTGCAATATCCCACCGCTTTTAAAATAATATTCGAAATCACCTGCATTTCTTTACGACAAATTTTCACAATTGAACCTATTATTTCGTCTACACCCTCACATTCATTGTATTTCTCGGTTGTAACTTAAAAATTAAAACATACATCCTGCTGCTGCTGCTCCTTGCTAATCTAAACCTTATCGGGTTTCAACCAACAATAGCATTTGCATGATAACCATGCAAATTTGTATATTCTTTAAATATAAATAGAAATCTACAATAAGAACTAGATCACAGGCGTCTAAAAGTATAAAAAATGCCCTCCTGCCGTTTCTCATGATCATTTATTTGGATTTTGTAAAACAAACAACACGATGAATATTCAAATTTCAAATTAAAATCAAAAACTGATAAACATTTGCTGCTTACTTTGCACATTTTGTATATTTTCTTACTTTTTTTCTGATAATTTTTTTATTTCAAATATTATATGGAAATTTTTGTTACCTGTTTATAAAGAAAAGGTGTTTCTGATGTCCTTTTTTCAGTGTGTGTGCATGAGTGTGTGTTTTAAAAAAAAAGACAAGCATGAAATTTTTCTCACAAAAAAATCTTTAAATTTTCTTTTTTTATATTTTTACCATAAAGGACATATGTCCTGTTTATGTGGGTCTTAAAAAATGCTTTGAATTTTTAGGTAAATTTTGTGAAATTTTTAAGATTCTTTTCTCAAGGCTAAAAGTAATGGATTTAAAAGACCACAAAAACCTTAGTTTTAGTAATTGCATTTAAATAGTAGGTGTGCATAAGAAATATTTTGCTAGTTAATTACTGGGATTAACTTTTTAAAAAACTAAGGAAGTTATAAAACCATATAATTTTCTAAGATTTTTCAAAAAAGGCAGGTATGATTTTTTTTGCCAGCAAAAGTTATAAATTGACTTTTTAACAGCTGCATATAGCTAAAAACCTAGAAAAGGTCATTTATTTCTAATATCCGGCCAAAGTCTTTGCAAAAAAAACCAACAAGCTTTTCCCCAGATAATTGAAGTCTGTGCTAGTACTTGCATATTTGTATATAAAGATTAAGGATAATCTAAATATTTATGTTTATTGTATAGTTAGTACTTTAGCATATTTTGTTGCAAAAATATGTGTCTTTTTTTACACATTTCCATTGGTAGAGGGGAAGAGCAAGTGTTAAGATATGAAAATATAATGTTGTGTTTATGGTTTTGTCTTTTGTCCAAGCTGATACTCTCTCAGGGGAGCTATAAATTTAATAATGGTCCTTCTGGCTAAGTAAGCAGCAAACACAACAAACCTAAAAACATAAAAAGTATGTAGTCCTGTGTATGTGTCCTTAAAAAACCATTTTGGTTGGCAATGTATTATAATCTTTATAAAACAATTTACATATGTAAAAAAAACTACGTGATTTTTTGTTAATTTTAATAATATTTTTTTGTTATTTTCTTCTCCTTTTAGATCTGAGACACATGTCAAAATCACCTTCACCCATACGCTCATTATCAGGTGTGTATTATTTTCATTTCTTTTTAAATTTATCTTTCTTTGAACATCTAACTCCTCTACTATCCTGACAATTAGTTAATTTTACAAAAATACCGTTTTGTGTGTTAGATAATCCTTAAATTTAACTATTTTCAACGGTACTTTTTTCCAAATCCTAGGAAATCAGTAGACAATTAAAAAATCGTGTAACAAATGTCTAATTTCTTTTATTTTGAAAAGACACGTGACTAAAATTTTGTAATATGTAACTACCCCTTTTTGTCTAGAGCCTTAAAGAGGTTCAGCTCCTATAAAAAAGGGTGTCTTGTCTTATTAATCAAATTTACACAATTTGAGGTTTCTTTGTTTTTGCTTAAAATTGATCAAAAATCTTTACGCGTGCCTTAAGTGGGATCGCCTTTAGTATTTGCTTACAAAGATTTCTTCCAATCTTTTTTACAACCCCATTTTGTTAAAGATTTCAAAACACATTTGTGTGAAAACTATTAATATTTAGAATTTTTGCTAAATTTTTATATATTAATTTCCAAGCAATTAATTTTATGTATAAATACCAACATTTAAACATAAAATAAAATATATAATAAATTAAAAGTTTTTACATTTGAAGCAGATGACTAAATACAATAGAGAGTCCGAGTCAAAGAAAAACTAAAAACAATTGACCTTTTTGTATGGGACAAGTAACACATGACCCTAAAAACTGACCCACACATAAACTATACAATAAGCAAAATTCTTTACAACAATTTGTCACATTCTAAACAATAAATTTTGCACAGATTCAGTTATATTGAGAAAAATTCATTGAAAAATCTTTTTAAACACCCCCCAAAAATGCAAAACAGTGTAACAAAACCACCCTAATTTTATAGGGAAATGCATAAATTCTAACATTTCAAACAATTTAAATAAAACACCTTGTTGAGGGTTTCAAATAAAATTTAAATACTTGTGTCTCTCACACACAAAAAACAACATGCTTAAGTGTCATAACAAGGTTACAACCCCTAAAAACTAGCAATACTTTTGTTTAGAAATATTCAAAATTTTTACAAAACTGTTGGGGTATATTAATAAAATTAAAAGGTTATGTAAATTATACGCCATTTAAATGATAATGACACTTACCTTTATACACAACGTGTTAAATATTATGACAACAATTAATTTTATTTAAATTTGTGAGGTTATGTTTGAACAATTAAAATCCTTTTAATAAAGCGATAAAAAACACTTTAGAAGGGAAAATAGAAAACCACCATATTTGTTAGCACCCTTTTTTTATTATTATATGCAAAATTATTTAAATAAAGGGTTATATTACACACACACACACACTTTTTCAACTAATCCTGCCTAATTTAAATGTTAAACCACCCTGTTGAAAGTTGTTAAAAAAACGCAACAATTGGTTTGACTTTTGTTGGTTAAAGGGGAAAACGAAAAAAAAGGTGCTGCTGTATTTAAATTATATGCTAAATCATATACACTTATCAGTACAAATTATAGGCCTCTTTATAAAAAAGTGTAAAGGGTTTTTTATTGAGTACCTTTTTTTTTGTTGAAGGGATTTACCTTTCTTTTGTATGGTAATTGATTGAGATTGCATGTTTTTAAAGAGTGTGTTTTGTTTGTTTATTTAAATAAAAAAACAGCAATTTGATTGATTTAGAAATAAAAGGGGCTTTAATGATCATAACATAATCATTATGTAAATAAAAAAGGATCATAAAAAAGGAGGTGTGTTTAAGAGGAAGAGTTAAATAGCAATAAAAAGAGCAATAGTTTAGAAGTTTAAATTTAAATATCGTTGAGAGATAAACAATTTCATGGGCTTGAAATATTTAAAAAAACTAGTTATTACCAAATCCTGTTGTAGTTGTAGTTCTTTTCATCAAAAATGTCATCATCCCGTTTCAAATTTTATTCTCTCAAATTTCCCTGAAATCTTTTCAGTTTTTTTTATTAAAAAAAACTAATTTTTATGCACATTTCATCTTTATGTAAAAAGAACAGCTGTCTTAATTTATTATAAAAAAAATCGCTAAAAAAATTCTACAGGCCAGCTAAAATAATAAAAAAACAAACTACTACTCACACATTCCCTCCCTCAATTACACAATAAGCCAACCAAAAATCTGACTCCGATTACAAGATATAAAAAACTGTCTATAAAAAAAAACAATAGAAAATTTGTGTAAAAAATTACCAAACAATAGTTTACAAAATATTAAACAAAACCTTCAAAAAATTAAATAAAAAACGGAAATGTCATAAATTATGAAAAAAATAACCAGAATAACATGACAGTTACATGGAAATATAAAGGACTAATACAATCCTATCTATGAAAAACTAGTTTTAATATAATTAAACTTTTATAATTAACAAAAGTTTTAGTACTCTATTCAATATATTCAAGTGTTTTAAAAATATTAAAATATGTATTTTAAATCCTTTCATTCATCATCATTCAATAACAAACACAGATTTCGAAAACTGTATTTTAAAAATAAATAAACTCTGACATATTTTACAATTAGACACATGAAATTGTCAATAAATATTGAAAATCAAAAATTGGAAATACAGCTGCTCTTTGCACAATGTACATATACACATACATACAAAAACACAACAATATCACCTGGACATCACTAAAACAGTGTTTCGCTCTGTATAATTGTCTGTCCCTCTTTCTCTTACAAATTCATAAAGTAAACATAAAACATGTGGCTTATAGCATGTAGCACATTAGTGGTGCATCCCATAGACAATAAACCTTAGGAGGTGTAAAATAAAACTTAAACAAATGCACTATTACTCTCTCTCTTCTAGAAAATTTAATGATTTATTTCTTTTGATTAAGATTTTTTTTTCCAAAAATTTTGTAATACGAGCTCTCAAATGTAACATAAAAGGATTTTTAAGATCCTTTTTTTAACACTTCTTCTTAAGAAATCAAAATTGTAAACAACAATAATAACAAAACAAAAATAATAATAATGTTACTCCTGGTTTGACTTCTTGTTAAAATTAAAAATTGCAACTTATATTGTTCGTTTTGATTTCATTGTCCTGAAACCTGCCCCTTGCAATATTACAAGGAATATTTTTTTTAAATCACAAAAATATAAAATTATACATTCGTCTAGCTTTATTATAAATATTGTAGAAACTGCATGATATGCTTTGATATATCTTTTTAAATATGGTGGCAAATTAAACATTTGTTATTGTATCGCTCTACTCCCCTTTTAGTAACTTTTATGGCTTTAGGGTGTTTTTTCCATTCTTCATTTACTCGTTCTATGGCCAATTTATATATGAGAAGAATCACCCTTTTAATCAAAACACCAAAATTTTGAATTTTAGAAACCATGTTTAAATTGTAAAGTATTGTCGTTTTAACAAATGTTTTGCATTGTTTTTAATCCTTCAAAATACAAGGGTTGCATTTCAATCATTTTCATTTCAACGAAAAACGTAAAGGGTGAGATTTGAAATTTGTCTAGGTTTTTCATGATTTTTATCTAATGTAACGAATTTTACTAATTTTACATGTGGAATACAACATGACAACCTCTAATTTATGACATTATTTACAATGAAATCTTTTAATACGATTAATTTTTTAGAGAACTGTACTTTTGAACACTTGATAACTTTATATTTCCTCTCTTCCTACTTTTTTATACTCCTTAATTTTTCCTATCATTCAATTAACTAATAAATTTTCTTCTTTTTTATTTAATTCCAGGTTTCTCTTCTTACCACGAGCCCCAAGATGATCTAGAGAAATATCGCACTCCCTCACCCACCAATGTGAGCAATAAACGCTCTCGTGAATTGGATTCTGAAATGGAAAATGAAGTTTTGAATTTAGCCCGTCATACACCCAAACGTGTAGCTAGATCGCCTTCACCCATTACTGAAAAATCGGCCAACTATGAAACTGAAAATCCCTTAAACCCAAATTCTCCTAATCTATTGTCAGCTTTGCAAAATCCTTTGGCACCTTTGTTGCTACAAAATCAATTGGGTTTGGCTGCAGCGGCTACATCGTTGAAACCCGAAGAAATGCAACAAGCCTTCCAGTTGCAATTACAAGGTTATATGGAAATGATGCGCCAAATGTCTCCAGAAAATCCTGCAGCTGCTCAATTTTTGCTGCAGAATTCTCTACAAGCCATGTTGCAATTGCAAGCTTTACAACAAATGAAACAACAACAGCAGCAGCAACAACAAGTTCAAGAGGAAATTTTGCGCAAGAGTCCCATAAATGAATTGAAAAACTATTCTACTCCTCAAACTAAATCACCTCTGAGAAGTCCTTCCTTGAGTCCAGTCTCCAGACATGGCAGTGCTCGTTTACAGACACCTAATGGTACATCAGCCTCTACCAACCAACAATCCACACCACCAAATTCAGCCAATTTGCCCATGAGCCTAAGCAGTGCTGCCATGACTCCTAATACTCCTGGTATGCCACCAGCTTTTCCTTCCAACTCTCTATCACAGGCAGCAATGACATATTCCAGTACTCCACAAAACTCTAAAGGCTCGGGTGCTAACACTCTCTCAATGACAGCACGCACTCTGGATCAATCTCCCGAAGAAACCACTGATTTAGAAGAACTCGAACAATTTGCCAAGACTTTCAAACAAAGACGTATTAAATTGGGTTTCACTCAAGGAGATGTAGGTCTAGCTATGGGCAAATTATATGGCAATGACTTTTCACAGACCACCATTTCCCGTTTTGAAGCCTTGAACTTGAGTTTCAAAAATATGTGTAAATTGAAGCCTTTGCTACAAAAATGGTTGGAAGATGCTGACAATACCGTATCAAAACCAGGTGGTATTTTTAATCTTACTGCCATGACTTCTTCCGCCCTAACTACCCCCGAAAATATTATGGGTAGACGCCGTAAGAAGCGCACTTCGATTGAAACCAATGTTAGAACTACTTTGGAAAGAGCTTTCAATATTAACTGCAAGCCCACCTCAGAAGAAATTAATCAACTGTCTGAACAGTTAAACATGGATAAGGAAGTAGTGAGAGTATGGTTCTGCAACAGAAGACAAAAGGAGAAGAGAACTAATCCTTCCCTAGATCTTGACAGTCCTACTGGCACGCCTCTCAGCAGTCATGCATTTGGTTATCCTCCTCAATCACTAAATCTTACCTCAGGACTTGAAGGCTCCTCTTTGTGTGGCAGTTCTATTAGTTCTCTCTCCCCTCACTACAATGCCAAACAAGAATGATGCTGGTACACCCACGAAGATTATCACAACGGTTATATAGATAACATGGACTTAACATATCGTTCAGGGACACATCTGACAGCCGCTAAGCTGGATGCCTTAACGTCTGTTCCCGCAGGCGACTTTCAGAGTCCCTTTACCAGTTCCTATTCACAGGAACCCAACTCAGTTACATCCTCATGGCACACTCAAGCTCAGGATCATGATCTTCAGTATCTGCATCAATCGCCTCAAATGATGAGTTTTAATTCGTCTTGGTCTTCGTAGACTTATTAACCAACCACTGCAGTCGAAGGCAAGGCCAAATTGTATATAGTTATGAACAAATCCCCAACTCTGACATTACAATGACAACATTCCATTTCAGTATTCATATCATGTATTGTGTATCAGATATTTTAATACATACTTAGGAAAACATTTACTTTGTTTAATATTACTTAAACAAGAAAAGCAAACTTCCATTATAAATCTTTAATATAAATAAGTATTAACGAATTTATTTAAGAAATACAAAAAAAAAACAATTGAAATTTTGTAAATATCATTAGATTTTAAGTAAAAACTAAAAAAGAGCATTTACCTATAGTTCCTAAAATCAACCACCCACTCACTCTCTTTATCTCTTATATTCATCAACCATTAGCAAAAAGAGACATGTATACTAAACAAATATTTATTAAAATCTATGAAAATAATTCATAAATAATAATGAATTTATTAAAAAATCAAACAAAATATACGAAAACCTAAATGTACATTTTATGTTACGATGTGTATAATAGAAAATTTTAGTATTTAAGTCCATATATTAATAAATAAAACAAATTATAAAAAAATTAAATTTACTCCTTCTTTTTCTTTTTTGTAACGCTTGTCTAAAATTGTCAGAAATTTTTTTCTGAAAAAGGGCAGCATAGTCAATTGTGAACCGGTTCTCCTAAATGTGTTCATTTAATCCTTTAAGTTCAAAGCAAAGTGTTTATGGAAATGGGACCTATTATGGAGAATAGTATCAATTAAGTCACAATTTTCGTAATACATAATTTACAGTATAACTTCTGTGTTCCTGTACAAAAATATATCACGATTTCTGCATAATATGTTAGTTATGAGAGTTTAAACAATATTCTAAGAGGACGTTTAAATGGGGTTTTTAAATCGTCCATTTTCATTTAAACTTTTCGACAGATTGTCTCTAAATAATTCCATCAGAAATTTAAATTATTGGTTATATGAACACATCAATACGACCAAATCTTTATAAAATGGATTATTTTTTTAATTTTGTGAATTTAATTTTTTTTAAGTTTTTTTCTTTTCGTAAAACTATGATCCAGATTCCAATTAGTAGTGTTTTTTTAAATATTTTTCTTTGAAATACAAATATTATATAAATATTTCCTAAATAAATATTAAACTAATTTTGAAAATCTTAATAAATATTTCCGTTCATTGTTATAATATGACAAGAAAAAAATACACAAAATAAAATGGCACGCGCCAAAAAGTAAACAGGAAACTAAATTTTTCTTAAAATCAACTTCCTCTTCTGGTGCAAAACATTAAAATTGTAATAAATGCGAAATAAAACTCTTTGACATTTGTAAGGGAATACGAATTGATACTAAAAGTAGTTAAATAATGGTACTAGAAAGTAGATTTAAAGGATAAACTGAAATAGAAAAGAAATCACTTCAAAATATTCTGTGACAATACTATTGCATGCAACGTTTGGTCCGGTACTTAAGGCAGTCACTTTATGTAGCCCTTATTTGTATATTAGTAAAATGAAAACATAATAAAAAAAAACTTCATATGAACATAAATCCTTTTACATTTGTAGGAACAAAAGGACTCTTATTCCACCTCCCCTAAAGTTAAACATATGAGAAAAAGAAAAGGGTTATTTAACATGAAGAAACTACACTCCATTCACACATCGTTATGTTGTTGCTGCTACAACTTGTTGTGGTTCTTAAAAAATGGTTTTTTCAAATCCTTTTTTTCAGTTGGTGTAAGATAAATAAATAAATGTATGTATGGTTCGTATATCCCTTTCCCCACTTTGAGTTTTATTTGGTAAATTCACATGTTTGTTGGTCGTTTAGATATTTTTTTCCTTCATTTTTTATTATTTTGATTTGACATAATGTTTTAAATGTTTTTTCCTACGCTGTTGTTGTTGTACGTTTTAAACGTTTGAAACATATTTTTTTAATAAAAAAATTGAAACCTTTATCAAAAGTTTGCGTACTTTAAGAGTAGGAGTAGACTCTTCTGTAAAAAGGTCAATAACAATAATTTGGTGTTTCGATTTAAAATGGTTTGTTTGTCAATTTATTAAATTGTATGTTGACATAATTTTCTGTTTTCTAGAAATAAGATAGAAGGGGTTAAGTTAGCAAATCGAATACTTTAAAACAAGTAGAATTGGTTTTTAAAGCTTACCAAATAAGAAAAAATCTCATTCTGAAATAAAAAGAAATTAAATAGGCCTTTGGAAAAAAGTTATAACACAAATATAAATGGCTCGATCTTAAAGTTATCAGCTTTATGCTTTTACCTTTAATCGTTTATATATTAAAATTTTGCAAAAACATTTCTTTATTAAACATACATGCAATTCCTACAAACTGCAAATATATTTCTATGTACATACATATATATATTTATACTTTTTAACATGAAGAAAAATAATCTTCTAACATAACATTAGTCAGTTAAATAGCCTACTCTTGATAATATCTTAAAATCACATTAAATTTTCTATTTAATTTCCTAGACAGACGCCTGAAGGACAACAATACCAACAGCAATAACGTCATAAACCAGCAATCAAAAACTAAAACTAGTCAACTGGTCACAAGAAAAAGAAAATACCTTCAAAAAGCAAAAAACCATAGAAGCATAAGAACTGTTTTTTAACAATAAGCTCAAGGCAAAAAAGTTGCCATTAAAATGAAAATTCTATCATCACATGTTAATACAGGCAACAACAAGCTCAGTCACCCTGTGCAAAATACGATAATTGCCTCGGAGAGTTGTAAGAAGAATGAAAATTGTTTTGAATAAATACACACACATGCGTCCATTTAAACATATCGAAGAATGCCCAGTTTAGTCTTATCAACCAGCAAACAGTCACTTTTTTGCCCTCGTCCTGTTTACATAAATGTATATGGAATACAATGCAAAACCACCACAAGTTAAAGATTCCATTATCATATGAGTGCTGCTGTTTGGACAAACAGCAAAAGTCCTGCCGACCAAAGGTCTTTGGTCTTTCAAAAACGTAACAAACTTTGAAATTTGCCCATTTTACAAGTAAAATCAACATCTTTTAAGTTTAATTCAATTGTGGGGCACATGGTTTTATTATTATTTGCTGTTGTATAAACAGACGCATATTGAAGGATTTGAACCCTTTAAATTATGGTGCGCTACAAAAAAAAAGAAGAATATTATGCAGTATAAATTGCCGTCAGCTAACCGGAATAATAAATCGTTACCTTTATTGATGACTAGAATATAGACTAGACTATAGACTAGACTATAGACTAGACTATAGACTAGACTATAGACTATAGACTAGACTAGACTAGACTATAGACTAGACTATAGACTAGACTATAGACTAGACTATAGACTAGACTATAGACTAGACTATAGACTAGACTATAGACTAGACTATAGACTAGACTATAGACTAGACTATAGACTAGACTATAGACTAGACTATAGACTAGACTATAGACTAGACTATAGACTAGACTATAGACTAGACTATAGACTAGACTATAGACTAGACTATAGACTAGACTATAGACTAGACTATAGACTAGACTATAGACTAGACTATAGACTAGACTATAGACTAGACTATAGACTAGACTATAGACTAGACTATAGACTAGACTATAGACTAGACTATAGACTAGACTATAGACTAGACTATAGACTAGACTATAGACTAGACTATAGACTAGACTATAGACTAGACTATAGACTAGACTATAGACTAGACTATAGACTAGACTATAGACTAGACTATAGACTAGATATAGACTAGACTATAGACTAGACTATAGACTAGACTATAGACTAGACTATAGACTAGACTATAGACTAGACTATAGACTAGACTATAGACTATAGACTAGACTATAGACTAGACTATAGACTAGACTATAGACTAGACTATAGACTAGACTATAGACTAGACTATAGACTAGACTATAGACTAGACTATAGACTAGACTATAGACTAGACTATAGACTAGACTATAGACTAGACTATAGACTAGACTATAGACTAGACTATAGACTAGACTATAGACTAGACTATAGACTAGACTATAGACTAGACTATAGACTAGACTATAGACTAGACTATAGACTAGACTATAGACTAGACTATAGACTAGACTATAGACTAGACTATAGACTAGACTATAGACTAGACTATAGACTAGACTATAGACTAGACTATAGACTAGACTATAGACTAGACTATAGACTAGACTATAGACTAGACTATAGACTAGACTATAGACTAGACTATAGACTAGACTATAGACTAGACTATAGACTAGACTATAGACTAGACTATAGACTAGACTATAGACTAGACTATAGACTAGACTATAGACTAGACTATAGACTAGACTATAGACTAGACTATAGACTAGACTATAGACTAGACTAGACTATAGACTAGACTATAGACTAGACTATAGACTAGACTATAGACTAGACTATAGACTAGACTATAGACTAGACTATAGACTAGACTATAGACTAGACTATAGACTAGACTATAGACTAGACTATAGACTAGACTACAAACTTAGTCGAAAATAGCCATTATTGATAAGTTTTACAAACGAATATATATACATATGTATGTATGTACGTATTTCCTCTCCACTATAGTTGTTTGTATTCAAAGGATATATAACAGATTGTCTGTGTGTGTAGAGAAACGGTCAAATGTTTGTTTACACTAAAGGCTATTTTTATTTATTTGCTAATTTCTGTAGCATACGTTTAAGCTTAGATCGGATACAAAAGATTTCCACTAAAAAAAGAAATAGTTTTTTCCTATTACAAAGAAATTTCTTTAAAAAAAAACAACATTATTTGCTTAAGGAAGTAGAGCAAAATATTTGTAAATAATGAAATGATTTTTTGAAGACTTAAGGGGAATAAATACTTTGCATGTTTTTTTGGTTGAATAGAATTTGTTTGATGTTCGTTAGCCATTTTAAATAAACTTTTGTTATTTATTTTTAAGAATTTCAAATGTTTGTTTCTTTATTGTTAATTTTTTTGATTAAATATTTTGAGAAATGGTCACTTTTCGTAAAACAATTTTCTATTAACCATTTATCACAGAAAATGTAACAGTAATTTGATGTAAAATTATATTATGAATGTTTGATATGTTGTTAACAGCCGTTTTAACGCCCAAAAGAGAAACATTAATCATATGAACAAAAAAACAAATGGTTATTTTGATATGTTTAAAGAAAATATCCTAAAATCAGGGTTACTCTTTTTTACACAGATATTGCATAAGCGAGAAAGAAAAAATAATAAAACAATATTATTTTGCATTGCAGAAACTTAATTTGAAAGTTTAATGTTAATTTTAAAGATTTATCGAGAGTTATTTCCTAGAAATTTGGTACTAGAACCCTATCTTTGACCGATATAATTAAAATTTTCTAAAAAGTAAATAGATTCTGCAAAGTTTACTGAACCACCTAATCGCCTTTACATATGCTTCAATTTACTTAATAAATACAATTTTGTATAAAAATCCTTAACCACTCCTTATTATAGTTAACTCTGATGTGTCTTTTTTACGTATAACATCATGTCAAATGCATACAAACAAATTTTCAATTCAATTTTTATTGACAAGATTTGTTCTTTTTCGCACGAGTAATCAGCGAGCGACCAATTCAAAACATTACTGGAATTGTTATCCTTGAATATAATTTTTTGTAAAAGTATTGCAAATTAAATGTTAAAATAAAATTGTTTAACAAAGGAATAAACATGGATGGTTAAATTGGTTAACAAATACATATGTATGTATGTTTAGAAAATTGTATAAAAGAAATACTCACGACAAGTATAGAATTTTAATTTGAACACGAAAGTAAACAAATTAGAAAATTTAAAATATTGCGTTCGGGAGATGCAACTTAAAACGAAGACGCCATCTATAGGATAATAATTATAGTCTATAGTCTAGTCTATAGTCTGGTCTATCGTCTAGTCTATAGTCTATAGACCAGTCTATAGACAATTGTGACCTGTAGAACACGCACAAGGTTTACACAGACGGACGGACATAGCATAATCGTCTCGGAAAATTATGTTGAGCCGATTGGTATACTTTAAGGCGGTGTAGGGTGTACACTTTTTGGTAGAAGTTAGTGCTTATTCAAAATACATATTTTCTATGCCTGTTACTAGCTATTAAGGTATACAATACCAATCTAATTTTGAAACTAATTGACTTTTTATATTAATCGAACTTTAAGAAATATATTCTATTTTAGATAAATTAAGCACTTTAAACATCAGAAGATGCCAATAACTTTTTAGTAAACAATATTTATTTTTTTTTTAGTTTTCAGCTAAAATTGTAATTTTTTTGCAAATAGCAAGCAAAGTACTTTATGAAGCCTTAATAAAAAATCAAGTATTTACTCTGCTTAAATAAACAATCAAATGAACAAATATTATTTTTGATATTTTTTTTTTATATTTTATACAAAACTAAAAAGCTTCCAATAAAAACAATGAAAAGCGATGGATGTCGTTCGAACATTCACATCAATGACAATGATTATGATGGCATGTAAAGACAAAAGACTTGAATTTACACTTGTTTACACAGCAGAATTAGTTGCCAAAAAACTGAAGATTTAACTGCTTAAAACATTTTTAAATGAACATAACTTGTGCAAATATTTACTTTCAAACTCAAAGAAGGAAAAAAGGCTAAAATTCGTAACAAGTATAAAAATGAGGATGACCTTTTAATCAAATTACATTGACATCTCTTTCTCAGTCAACAACTTATGTTTGTATGTCTTCTTTTAGATGAAAAGACACCCCTTACAATTTTTAAGACATTTTCTAAAACAATCAACCCTTTTTTGTAACAGGCATACGTTTCAAAATAGTTAAAAAATTAAAAAGACATGATTACGGCGAGTTGTTATATGTATGTTCTTGTGAATCTCTGTAACACCCGCATCATCATCATCATTTCACTGCTTTGAAAAATACATCTCACCATGACAAAATAGATTAAATATAAACGTGAAATCCTTTACACCAATTTTAAATTTTCAACCTAACATTGGATAAATTTTAAAGACACCTTAACAAATAAGCAGATTCTCTTTTATTGGCTACAAAATGGTTTTTGATTAATCATGGCAATTTGATTTGTTTATTCACTAAATAAGGGTTAATTTGCATTTGAAATGAAATCATGTTCAACTGTAATATAATAGAGCCTGATAGTCCCCTTTACTGGCCCTAAATTTGACATATAGCACTCTACAAAAATTGAAATCATTTATAACGTCGTTATAATATGTTTGAATGGAAAAAGTAGAATATTTTGTACTAGGAATAATATTTTCAATTGATCAAACTTAAGCAACATTTGTAATAATACTATTTTTACTTATTGGAAAAAATCGTCTTTTCCCGAAATCCTTATTATGAGAAGTTTAATTCTTTTATATATCTTCATACGAAATCCAAAATGCACTAAGTTACATTGAAAAATTTGTTCAAAAACTATTCAAATTTTTTAGCTATCTAAACTCCTTTGCACAATTGGCTGGGACCTATAGGTGAAAAGTTACACTCATTAAAAAAAAACCTGTATGATCAAAGTGTCCAACTTTGACCCTCTATTACACTTGCAATTCTTGACCGATAGAGTTGAAAATTTTTCGATTTTTTGAGTTGGGTTCACCAAAACTTGCACTAAAACTAAAAATATTCTTCTGAAGCATCATATGAATTTTAAGGGGAAATGAAAAAAATATGTGTAGTTAGTTAGCTAGTTAGTTAGTTAGTTAGTTAGTTAGTTAGTTAGTTAGTTAGTTAGTTAGTTAGTTAGTTAGTTAGTAGTTAGTTAGTTAGTTGTTAGTTAGTTAGTTAGTTAGTTAGTTAGTTAGTTAGTTAGTTAGTTAGTTAGTAGTTAGTTAGTTAGTTAGTTAGTTAGTTAGTTAGTTAGTTAGTTAGTTAGTTAGTTAGTTAGTTAGTTAGTTAGTTAGTTAGTTAGTTAGTTAGTTAGTTAGTTAGTTAGTTAGTTAGTTAGTTAGTTAGTTAGTTAGTTAGTTAGTTAGTTAGTTAGTTAGTTAGTTAGTTAGTTAGTTAGTTAGTTAGTTAGTTAGTTAGTTAGTTAGTTAGTTAGTTAGTTAGTTAGTTAGTTAGTTAGTTAGTTAGTTAGTTAGTTAGTTAGTTAGTTAGTTAGTTAGTAGTTAGTTAGTTAGTTAGTTAGTTAGTTAGTAGTTAGTTAGTTAGTTAGTTAGTTAGTTAGTTAGTTAGTTAGTTAGTTAGTTAGTTAGTTAGTTAGTTAGTTAGTTAGTTAGTTAGTAGTTAGTTAGTTAGTTAGTTAGTTAGTTAGTTAGTTAGTTAGTTAGTTAGTTAGTTAGTTAGTTAGTAGTTAGTTAGTTAGTTAGTTAGTTAGTTAGTTAGTTAGTTAGTTAGTTAGTTAGTTAGTTAGTTAGTTAGTTAGTTAGTTAGTTAGTTAGTTAGTTAGTTAGTTAGTTAGTTAGTTAGTTAGTTAGTTAGTTAGTTAGTTAGTTAGTTAGTTAGTTAGTTAGTTAGTTAGTAGTTAGTTA
This sequence comes from Lucilia sericata, assembly GCF_015586225.1. Classification (NCBI taxonomy): domain Eukaryota; kingdom Metazoa; phylum Arthropoda; class Insecta; order Diptera; family Calliphoridae; genus Lucilia; species Lucilia sericata. The sequence continues at coordinate 431,849 of NW_023994132.1, read as the reverse complement.
GTTAGTTAGTTAGTAGTTAGTTAGTTAGTTAGTTAGTTAGTTAGTTAGTTAGTTAGTTAGTAGTTAGTTAGTTAGTTAGTTAGTTAGTTAGTTAGTTAGTTAGTTAGTTAGTTAGTTAGTTAGTTAGTTAGTTAGTTAGTTAGTTAGTTAGTTAGTTAGTTAGTTAGTTAGTTAGTTAGTTAGTTAGTTAGTTAGTTAGTTAGTTAGTTAGTTAGTTAGTTAGTTAGTTAGTTAGTTAGTTAGTTAGTTAGTAGTAGTTAGTTAGTTAGTTAGTTAGTTAGTTAGTTAGTTAGTTAGTTAGTTAGTTAGTTAGTTAGTTAGTTAGTTAGTAGTTAGTTAGTTAGTTAGTTAGTAGTTAGTTAGTTAGTTAGTTAGTTAGTAGTTAGTTAGTTAGTTAGTTAGTTAGTTAGTTAGTTAGTTAGTTAGTTAGTTAGTTAGTTAGTTTGAAATTTCATGAACTTTTCTGTTTACTTTTTAAATAAAATTCAAAACTATTTTCATTAATAGACCTTTTTGTCCTATTCTTGTCCCATATTCCGAAAAAAATTTAATTACTTTAAAATAATATGATACTACTAACACAGTTATTATATCTTTTAAAAACTTATCATGAAAATTGTTTTAAAAACTCATGCAAGCAATCTCAAATAAAACTTTTATAACATTTTAAGATCAAACGAATTCTTTGTTATTTTATCTGTTTATAGAACAACTTAAACAATAATTTCATTAACTCTAAATATTAACACCATTTATCACATTAACCCCTCGAATATAAAAAAAACTTATAAAGGACAAATAGGATCAAACAACATTATTTGTAGTAGAATACTTTCTAATCCTTTTACACTCACATCATAACATTTCAAATTTACACTAAAAAATTGCTCTAAATTAACTTTATTTAAACAAAAACTACAAAAATCTTAAATATGTTCTATAAGAACATTTTGAAAAACTGTGACTAGATAAGATACACAAACAAACCCTTTTTACACACGCATTAAAATTTACAAAAACAATCTTCAGATAATAAGAAAAAAACAATCATTACAAAAATAACACCATCTATGGAATTTAACGTATATAAACTCCCAATCCTCCCATATTCCCTTCCTTTTTGGTCACTTTTTAAGGACATTTAGCCTAAATATCATTAAGTAAGTAGCCAACATATGGGTTGACAAATATCTTTACTTCTTTCCTCCTCCATTTTATTCATTTATAAAGCAACCCTTTTTGCAAACACGCTCTAAAAATTAAAAAAACAAGTGAAAAGGGTCAAGTGCTTGTATTTTTGCCAAGTGTCCATTCGTAAAAAAAAAACTGTAAAAAAGTGTTTTGTTTGAAATCTGAGTAATAAAGTGTTGTTTAGTGTCAAATTAGAAGTTTTCCATAATAATTTATTAATTTCTTTGAAACAATAAAAAAAACTAGTTTCCAATACCGTAAAAAATAATTTATATTGATAAATAAGTATAAATATCTGAAAAATTTCTGGCTTTCTGAAAATATTTTAAAAATCATTAATATTTTGAACTTCAAAATTTAGGAAATAATAACTTTTCGTTAAAATGCCACAGAGCGCCATTAATTGATGGTTCACCTAAGATTTCGACCAAAAAAATCGATTTTTGAAGGAAAATATGGGTGATCACAAAATAAGCTTATTTTTCAATTTAAACGTGTTTTAACGAAGTTATAAGCGATTTAAGATTTCGACAAAAAAAATCGATTTTTGAAGGAAAATATGGGTGATCACAAAATAATCTTATTTCTCAATTTAAACGTGTTTTAACGAAGTTATAAGCGATTTAAGATTTCGACCAAAAATTCGATTTGTGAAGGAAAATATGGGTGATTACAAAATAAGCTTATTTTTCAATTTAAACGTGTTTTAACGAAGTTATAAGCGATTTAAGTTTTGGACCAAAAAACTCGATTTAAGAAGGAAAATATGGGTGATTGCAAAATAAGCTTATTTTTCAATTTACATGTGTTTTAACGAAGTTATAAGCGATTTAAGATTTCGACCAAAAAAAAACGATTTTTAAAGGAAAATATGGGTGATCACAAAATAAGCTTATTTTTCAATTCAAACGTGTTTTAACGAAGTTATAAGCGATTTAAGATTTCGACCAAAAATTCGATTTTTGAAGGAAAATATGGGTGATTACAAAATAAGCTTATTTCTCAATTTAAACGTGTTCTAACGAAGTTATAAGCGATTTAAGAAGGAAAATATGGGTGATCACAAAATAAGCTTATTTTCCAATTTAAATGTGTTTTAACGAAGTTATAAGCGATTTAAGATTTCGACCAAAAAAAACGATTTTTAAAGGAAAATATGGGTGATCACAAAATAAGCTTATTTTTCAATTTAAATGTGTTTTAACGAAGTTATAAGCGATTTAAGATATCGAGCAAAAAAATCGATTTTTGAAGGAATATATGGGTGATCACAAAATAAGCTTATTTTTCAATTTAAACGTGTTTTAACGAAGTTATAAGAGATTTAAGATTTCGACAAAAAAAAAAAGATTTTTAAAGGAAAATATGGGTGATCACAAAATAAGCTTATTTTTAGCGATTTAATATTTCGACCAAAAAAATCGATTTTTTGAAGAAAATATGGGTGATCACAAAATAAGCTTATTTTTCAATTTAAACGTGTTTTAACGAAGTTATAAGCGATTTAAGATTTCGACCAAAAAAAAAATCGATTTTTGAAGGAATACATGGGTGATCACAAAATAAGCTTATTTTTCAATTTAAACGTGTTTTACCGAAGTTATAAGCGATTTAAGAAGGAAAATATGGGTGATCACAAAATAAGCTTATTTTTCAATTTAAACGTGTTTTAACGAAGTTATAAGCGATTTAAGATTTCGACCAAAAAACTCGATTTTTTGAAGAAAATATGGGTGATCACAAAATAAGCTTATTTTTCAATTTAAATGTGTTTTAACGAAGTTATAAGCGATTTAAGATTTCGACAAAAAAAACGATTTTTAAAGGAAAATATGGGTGATCACAAAATAAGCTTATTTTTCAATTTAAACGTGTTTTAACAAAGTTATAAGCGATTTAAGATTTCGACCAAAAAATCGATTTTTTGAAGAAAATATGGGTGATCACAAAATAAGCTTATTTTTCAATTTAAACGTGTTTAATGAAGTTATAAGCGATTTAAGATTTCGACCAAAAAAAATCGATTTTTGAAGGAATATATGGGTGATCACAAAATAAGCTTATTTTTCAATTTAAACGTGTTTTACCGAAGTTATAAGAGACTAGCTATACCCAGTGTGCTTTGCTACCCTAAAAGGAATATGTATAAATAAATACCAGATTTATTATATGTTACATATAAAAGATGTCAAGCAAATTATTGCAAGTTCGCCAGTTTCTATCTATCGCCAATTTCTATCTATCTACAAAAAATTTGAATAATATAAGAGTTTCCAAGATGCACGAAATTTTGTATTTAATTCATATATGTGGTGCCAAGCCCCCCATTGAAAGTCCGCCCGTTATTCTCTAAATGTTCACATGAATGTCAAAGTTCTTCATGTAAAATTTTAAGATTCTAGCTCTAATATTTTCTCAGATATACGAATTTAATTCATGTGGGGGCTTCAAGCCCCCCGGATGAAAGTCCGCCCTTTTTCCTCCAAAATATTCAGATGATTATTAAAATAATTTGTTCAAAATTTGAAGAATCTAGTTCTATTAGTTTCCCAGTTAAACGAAATTTTGTATTTAATTCATATGGGAGGTACCAAGTAACCCATTGGAAGTCCGCCCGTTATATTCTAAATGTTCAGGTGAATGTCAAAGTTCTTCAAGTAAAATTTAATGATTCTAGCTCTAATTGTTTCTCAGATATACGAATTTTTCTATTTTATTCATATGGGGGCTCCAAGCCCCCAGATGAAAGTCCGCTCTTTTTTCCTTAAAAATGTTCAGATGAATATTAAAGTTCTTCGTGCAAAATTTTAAGAATTTAGTTCTATTAGTTTCCCAGATAAACGAATTTTTGTTTTTAATTAATATGGGAGGTGCCGCTCCCCTCATGGGTAGTCCGCCAATTTTTTACCCAAAATGTTTATATGGATGTTAAAGTTCTTTGTGCAAAATTTTAAGAATTTAGTTCTATTAGTTTCCCAGATAAACGAATTTTTGTATTTAATTAATATGGGAGGTGCCGCTCCCCTCATGGGTAGTCCGCCAATTTATTACCCAAAATGTTTATATGGATGTTAAAGTTCTTCGTGCTAAATTTTAAGAATTTAGTTCTATTAGTTTCCCAGATAAACGAATTTTTGTATTTAATTTATATGGGAGGTACCACGCCCCCTAATGCTAGTCCGCCTACTTTTTGTCCTAAATGATCATATTGACACTAAAGTGGCTCCGACAAAATTTGAGGACTCTAACTGTTATATTATCTAAAATATACGGATTTTATATTTTCTTAATGTGGGCGTGGCTCATCGCCCACTTGAAATTTCGAAATAAAAAGTAGCCTATTACCTATTCCAGACATGCAGGAATATGCTGTGAAAATTTCAAGAAAATCGGTTCAGCCGTTTAGTAGTCTATAACGTTCAAACATACAAACATACAAACATACAAACAAACACACATTCATTTTTATATATATAGATTTAAGAAGCAAAATATGGGTGATCACAAAATAAGCTTATTTTCCAATTTAAACGTGTGTTAACGAAGTTATAAGCGATTTAAGATTTCGACAAAAAAAAAAGATTTTTAAAGGAAAATATGGGTGATCACAAAATAAGCTTATTTTTAGCGATTTAATATTTCGACCAAAAAAATCGATTTTTTGAAGAAAATATGGGTGATCACAAAATAAGCTTATTTTTCAATTTAAACGTGTTTTAACGAAGTTATAAGCGATTTAAGATTTCGACAAAAAAAAAAAAAGATTTTTAAAGGAAAATATGGGTAATCACAAAATAAGCTTATTTTTAGCGATTTAATATTTCGACCAAAAAAATCGATTTTTTGAAGAAAATATGGGTGATCACAAAATAAGCTTATTTTTCAATTTAAACGTGTTTTAACGAAGTTATAAGCGATTTAAGATTTCGACCAAAAAACTCGATTTTTTGAAGAAAATATGGGTGATCACAAAATAAGCTTATTTTTCAATTTAAATGTGTTTTAACGAAGTTATAAGCGATTTAAGATTTCGACAAAAAAAAAAACGATTTTTAAAGGAAAATATGGGCGATCACAACATAAGCTTATTTTTCAATTTAAACGTGTTTTAACAAAGTTATAAGCGATTTAAGATTTCGACCAAAAAATCGATTTTTTGAAGAAAATATGGGTGATCACAAAATAAGCTTATTTTTCAATTTAAATAAGCGATTTAAGATTTCGACAAAAAAAATCGATTTTTTGAAGAAAATATGGGTGATCACAAAATAAGCTTATTTTTCAATTTAAACGTGTTTAATGAAGTTATAAGCGATTTAAGATTTCGACCAAAAAAAATCGATTTTTGAAGGAATATATGGGTGATCACAAAATAAGCTTATTTTTCAATTTAAACGTGTTTTAACGAAGTTATAAGCGATTTAAGTTTTCGACAAAAAAAAAAAACGATTTTTAAAGGAAAATATGGGCGATCACAACATAAGCTTATTTTTCAATTTAAACGTGTTTTAACAAAGTTATAAGCGATTTAAGATTTCGACCAAAAAATCGATTTTTGAAGAAAATATGGGTGATCACAAAATAAGCTTATTTTTCAATTTAAATAAGCGATTTAAGATTTCGACAAAAAAAATCGATTTTTTGAAGAAAATATGGGTGATCACAAAATAAGCTTATTTTTCAATTTAAACGTGTTTAATGAAGTTATAAGCGATTTAAGATTTCGACCAAAAAAAATCGATTTTTGAAGGAATATATGGGTGATCACAAAATAAGCTTATTTTTCAAAATGTTTATATGGATGTTAAAGTTCTTCGTGCTAAATTTTAAGAATTTAGTTCTATTAGTTTCCCAGATAAACGAATTTTTGTATTTAATTTATATGGGAGGTACCACGCCCCCTAATGCTAGTCCGCCTACTTTTTGTCCTAAATGATCATATTGACACTAAAGTGGCTCCGACAAAATTTGAGGACTCTAACTGTTATATTATCTAAAATATACGGATTTTATATTTTCTTAATGTGGGCGTGGCTCATCGCCCACTTGAAATTTCGAAATAAAAAGTAGCCTATTACCTATTCCAGACATGCAGGAATATGCTGTGAAAATTTCAAGAAAATCGGTTCAGCCGTTTAGTAGTCTATAACGTTCAAACATACAAACATACAAACATACAAACAAACACACATTCATTTTTATATATATAGATTTAAGAAGCAAAATATGGGTGATCACAAAATAAGCTTATTTTCCAATTTAAACGTGTGTTAACGAAGTTATAAGCGATTTAAGATTTCGACAAAAAAAAAAGATTTTTAAAGGAAAATATGGGTGATCACAAAATAAGCTTATTTTTAGCGATTTAATATTTCGACCAAAAAAATCGATTTTTTGAAGAAAATATGGGTGATCACAAAATAAGCTTATTTTTCAATTTTAACGTGTTTTAACGAAGTTATAAGCGATTTAAGATTTCGACAAAAAAAAAAAAAGATTTTTAAAGGAAAATATGGGTAATCACAAATAAGCTTATTTTTAGCGATTTAATATTTCGACCAAAAAAATCGATTTTTTGAAGAAAATATGGGTGATCACAAAATAAGCTTATTTTTCAATTTAAACGTGTTTTAACGAAGTTATAAGCGATTTAAGATTTCGACCAAAAAACTCGATTTTTTGAAGAAAATATGGGTGATCACAAAATAAGCTTATTTTTCAATTTAAATGTGTTTTAACGAAGTTATAAGCGATTTAAGATTTCGACAAAAAAAAAAAACGATTTTTAAAGGAAAATATGGGCGATCACAACATAAGCTTATTTTTCAATTTAAACGTGTTTTAACAAAGTTATAAGCGATTTAAGATTTCGACCAAAAAATCGATTTTTTGAAGAAAATATGGGTGATCACAAAATAAGCTTATTTTTCAATTTAAATAAGCGATTTAAGATTTCGACAAAAAAAATCGATTTTTTGAAGAAAATATGGGTGATCACAAAATAAGCTTATTTTTCAATTTAAACGTGTTTAATGAAGTTATAAGCGATTTAAGATTTCGACCAAAAAAATCGATTTTTGAAGGAATATATGGGTGATCACAAAATAAGCTTATTTTTCAATTTAAACGTGTTTTAACGAAGTTATAAGCGATTTAAGTTTTGGACCAAAAAAATCGATTTTTGAAGGAATATATGGGTGATCACAAAATAAGCTTATTTTTCAATATAAAATTGTTTTACCGAAGTTATAAGCGATTTAAGAAGGAATATATGGGTGATCACAAAATAAGCTTATTTTTCAATTCAAACGTGTTTTAAAGAAGTTATAAGCGATTTAAGAAAGAAAATATGTGTGATCACAATATAAGCTTATTTCTCAATTTAAACGTGTTTTAACGAAGTTATAAGCGATTTAAGATTTCTACCAAAAAAATCCGATTTTCGAAGGAAAATATGGCTTATATCTCAATTTAAACGTGTTTTAACGAAGTTATAAGCGATTTAAAATTTCGACCAAAAAATCGATTTTTGAAGGAAAATGTGGGTGATCACAAAATAAGCTTATTTTTCAATTTAAACGTGTTTTAAACCCGATTTTTGAAAGAAAGTATAGGTGATCACAAAATAAGCTTATTTTTCAATTTAAATGTGTTTTAACGAAGTTATAAACGATTTAAGATTTCGACCAAAAAAATCGATTTTTGAAGGAATGTATGGGTGATCACAAAATAAACTTATTTTTCAATTTAAACGTGTTTTAACGAAGTTATAAGCGATTTAAGATTTCGACAAAAAAAAAACGATTTTTAAAGGAAAATATGGGTGATTACAAAATAAGCTTATTTTTCAATTTAAACGTGTTTTAACGAAGTTATAAGCGATTCAAGATTTCGACCAAAAAAATCGATTTTTAAAGGAATATATGGGTGATCACAAAATAAGCTTATTTTTCAATTTAAACGTGTTTTAACGAAGTTATAAGCGATTTAAGATTTCGACCAAAAATTCGATTTTTGAAGGAAAATATGGGTGATTACAAAATAAGCTTATTTCTCAATTTAAACGTGTTTTAACGAAGTTATAAGCGATTTAAGAAGGAAAATATGGGTGATCACAAAATAAGCTTATTTTTCAATTTAAATGTGTTTTAACGAAGTTATAAGCGATTTAAGATTTCGACAAAAAAAAAAACGATTTTTAAAGGAAAATATGGGTGATCACAAAATAAGCTTATTTTTCAATTTAAATGTGTTTTAACGAAGTTATAAGCGATTTAAGATATCGAGCAAAAAAATCGATTTTGAAGGAATATATGGGTGATCACAAAATAAGCTTATTTTTCAATTTAAACGTGTTTTAACGAAGTTATAAGCGATTTAAGATTTCGACAAAAAAAAAGATTTTTAAAGGAAAATATGGGTGATCACAAAATAAGCTTATTTTTAGCGATTTAATATTTCGACCAAAAAAATCGATTTTTTGAAGAAAATATGGGTGATCACAAAATAAGCTTATTTTTCAATTTAAACGTGTTTTAACGAAGTTATAAGCAGTGTTTACTTTTACTAATATATTAGTCAGCATTTGCCGCAAAATACACATTTTTATCACTAGTCATACTAAAAATATTTAAACTTTTTCAGATTTAAAAAACATTGCTACTAAATATTGCCGTTCTGTTTTTATGTTTAACTAGAAAAATTGCGACGTTACACTGCAACCTCTAGCAGCAGGAATGAACAGTATTAATCTCTTGTTTTTGTACAAGAAAAAAATATATTTTTGTGCTATAGCAGCGCACACTCACATCTGTTAAACTAATATGGCTAGTATTGATGATATTTTTATTTGCGCTGAGTTTTTCCTAGCAGCAATTAAATTTTGTTTTGCAACTGCTAGCTGCAAATTTATTTTTTGTTTTTTTTTTATATTTTATTTTATAAATAAACAGTTATACCAGTGTTACCACAATCTCTAATTAAGGATAATTATTTTTCGCAACATAAAAAATAGTTTGTAAAATATACATAGTGGCACCTCCCATATGAATTAAATACAGAAATCGTTTTTCTCGGAAACTATTAGAGTCAGAATCTTCTAATTTTGACGAAAAACTTTAACTTCATTATGAACATTGGGAAAAAATGAGCAGACTTTTATTAGGGGGCTTGGAACCTCTATATGAATTAAATAAATATGTATATGTTATTGAAAATATGGCTACCCCATAAAACACAACTCAAATTAAAAGCGTTCTTTAGATGTTTTTATTATTTTGTTCTAATGAATAAACATTTTTGAGCAATGTAGTTGTAAGATAATATGCTTATACTTATAACAATTTTATAACCAAATGATAGTTTTAAATATTTTTTATTGTAGAAATTAATAAATTTATAATCACCTTGTATAAAACAGGGTAAACACACATAATTAAAATATTTTTCGTTGAATTCTAATGAGCTTACTTTACAAATTATTCAAATCACACTGTTAAAATGTGGAAGATTATTATATAATTTTTTTTGAAGAAATGTAGTTAATATTATTGTGTAATACATTAAGGAAAAAAACAAACAAATATCAAGGTAGTATTTTCTCTAACTATGAGAAACTATGAGAATATTTAAACTATATTTTAATAATTAATATGTCAATCAGTACAGGATATTATAGGTCGAATATCATTGATATATGGATGATAATAAATATACATATTAATATCGACATACATACATATGTACATACATACATACATACATACATACATACATACATGCGTACAAATGTGAAGTGAAATACTGAATTTAAGCTCATGAAATGTCATAAAACTGTCAGTGTACTTACATATATATACCTACATATGTTTATTTACAAATTGCAGCATCAATATTGCCAAAAAATAATAAATAAAACTACAACTGGCAGTAGCAAAACTAAAAAGTTACATTGCTGCTAGGAAAAACTAAACGCAAACAAAAATAACACAATACTCGCCATATTAGTTTAACAAATTTGAGTGTGCGCTGCTAAAGCACAAAAATATATTTGTGTTGGCCTGCAATTATGTCTGCCTGCTACTAGAAATTGCAAACACGAGTTGCAATTTTTATATTAATACGAATATATATGACTGCAATTTTTAGTAGCAAAGTGATACAAAAATGATAAACTTTCATATTTATTTTATAGTCATATACAAGAGAGGTGGTGCTAGTGCTGCATATTTAAACGCTGGTTATAAGCGATTTAAGATTTCGACCAAAAAAAATCGATTTTTGAAGGAATACATGGGTGATCACAAAATAAGCTTATTTTTTCAATTTAAACGTGTTTTACCGAAGTTATAAGCGATTTAAGAAGGAAAATATGGGTGATCACAAAATAAGCTTATTTTTCAATTCAAACGTGTTTTAACGAAGTTATAAGCGATTTAGGATTTCGACCAAAAAACTCGATTTTTTTAAGAAAATATGGGTGATCACAAAATAAGCTTATTTTTCAATTTAAATGTGTTTTAACGAAGTTATAAGCGATTTAAGATTTCGACCAAAAAAATCGATTTTTGAAGGAATGTATGGGTGATCACAAAATAAGCTTATTTCTCAATTTAAACGTGTTTTAACGAAGTTATAAGCGATTTAAGATTTCGACCAACAATTCGATTTTTGAAGGAAAATATGGGTGATTACAAAGTAAGCTTATTTCTCAATTTAAACGTGTTATAAGCGATTTAAGATTTCGACCAAAAAAAAAACGATTTTTAAAGGAAAATATGGGTGATCACAAAATAAGCTTATTTTTCAATTTAAATGTGTTTTAACGAAGTTATAAGCGATTTAAGATATCGAGCAAAAAAATCGATTTTTGAAGGAATATATGGGTGATCACAAAATAAGCTTATTTTTCAATTTAAACGTGTTTTAACGAAGTTATAAGCGATTTAAGATTTCGACAAAAAAAAAAAAAAAGATTTTTAAAGGAAAATATGGGTGATCATAAAATAAGCTTATTTTTAGCAATTTAATATTTCGACCAAAAAAATCGATTTTTTGAAGAAAATATGGGTGATCACAAAATAAGCTTATTTTTCAATTTAAACGTGTTTTAACGAAGTTATAAGCGATTTAAGATTTCGACCAAAAAAAAATCGATTTTTGAAGGAATACATGGGTGATCACAAAATAAGCTTATTTTTCAATTTAAACGTGTTTTACCGAAGTTATAAGCGATTTAAGAAGGAAAATATGGGTGATCACAAAATAAGCTTATTTTTCAATTTAAACGTGTTTTAACGAAGTTATAAGCGATTTAAGATTTCGACCAAAAAACTCGATTTTTTTAAGGAAATATGGGTGATCACAAAATAAGCTTATTTTTCAAATTAAATGTGTTTTAACGAAGTTATAAGCGATTTAAGATTTCGACAAAAAAAAAACGATTTTTAAAGGAAAATATCGGTGATCACAAAATAAGCTTATTTTTCAATTTAAACGTGTTTTAACGAAGTTATAAGCGATTTAAGATTTCGACAAAAAAAATCGATTTTTGAAGGAAAATATGGGTGATTACAAAATAAGCTTATTTTTCAATTTAAACGTGTTTTAACGAAGTTATAAGCGATTTAAGTTTTTGACCAAAAAAATCGATTTTTGAAGGAATATATGGGTGATCACAAAATAAGCTTATTTTTCAATTTAAACGTGTTTTACCGAAGTTATAAGCGATTTAAGAAGGAATATATGGGTGATCACAAAATAAGCTTATTTTTCAATTCAAACGTGTTTTAAAGAAGTTATAAGCGATTTAAGAAAGAAAATATGTGTGATCACAATATAAGCTTATTTCTCAATTTAAACGTGTTTTATCGAAGTTATAAGCGATTTAAGATTTCTACCAAAAAATCTGATTTTCGAAGGAAAATATGGCTTATATTTCAATTTAAACGTGTTTTAACGAAGTTATAAGCGATTTAAAATTTCGACCAAAAAATCGATTTTTGAAGGAAAATGTGGGTGATCACAAAATAAGCTTATTTTTCAATTTATACGTGTTTTAACGAAGTTATAAGCGATTTAAGATTTCGACCCAAAAAACTATTTTTGAAGGAAAATATGGGTGATCACAAAATAAGCTTCAATTTAAACGTGTTTTAAACCCGATTTTTGAAAGAAAATATAGGTGATCACAAAATAAGCTTATTTTTCAATTTAAATGTGTTTTAACGAAGTTATAAGCGATTTAAGATTTTTGAAGGAATGTATGGGTGATCACAAAATAAGCTTATTTTTCAATTTAAACGTGTTTTAACGAAGTTATAAGCGATTTAAGATTTCGACCAAAAAAATCGATTTTTGAAGGAATATATGGGTGATCACAAAACAAGCTTATTTTTCAATTTAAACGTGTTTTAACGAAGCTATAAGCGATTAAGATTTCGGGTGATCACAATATAAGCTTATTTTTCAATTTAAACGTGTTTTAACGAAGTTATAAGCAATTTAAGTTTTGGACCAAAAAAATCGATTTTTAAAGGAAAATATGGGTGATCACAAAATATGCTTATTTTCCAATTTAAACGTGTTTTAACGAAGTTATAAGCTATTTAAGATTTCGACCAAAAAAATCGATTTTTAAAGGAAAATATGGGTAATCACAAAATAAGCTCATTTTTCAATTTAAACGTGTTTTAACGAAGCTATATTTCGGGTGATCACAAAATAAGCTTATTTTTCAATTTAAACGTGTTTTAAAACCGATTTTTGAAAGAAAATATAGGTGATCACAAAATAAGCTTTTTTTCAATTTAAATGTGTTTTAACGAAGTTATAAGCGATTTAAGATTTCGACAAAAAAAACGAACGGAAAATATGGGTGATCACAAAATAAGCTTATTTTTCAATTTAAACGTGTTTTAACGAAGTTATAAGCGATTTAAGATTTCGACCAAAAAAATCGATTTTTTGAAGAAAATATGGGTGATCACAAAATAAGCTTATTTTTCAATTTAAACATGTTTTAACGAAGTTATAAGCGATTTAAGATTTCGACCAAAAAATCGATTTTTAAAGGAAAATATGGGTGATCACAAAAAAAGCTTATTTTTCAATTTAAACGTGTTTTAACGAAGTTATAAGCGATTTAAGTTTTGGACCAAAAAAATCGATTTTTAAAGGAAAATATGGGTGATTACAAAATAAGCTTATTTTTCAATTTAAAGCGATTTAAGTTTTGGACCAAAAAACTCGATTTTTAAAGGAAAATATGGGTGATCACAAAATAAGCTTATTTTTCAATTTAAACGTGTTTTAACGAAGTTATAAGCGATTTAAGATTTCGACCAAAAAAAAAAAAAAAAAAAAAACGATTTTTGAAGGAAAATATGGCTTATATTTCAATTTAAACGTGTTTTAAGGAAGTTATAAGCGATTTAAGAAGGAAAATATGAGTGATCACAAAATAAGATTATTTTTCAATTTAAACGTGTTTTAACGAAGTTATATTCGATTTAAGATTTCGACCAAAAAAATCGATTTTGGAAGGAATATATGGGTGATCACAAAATAAGCTTATTTTTCAATTTAAACGTGTTTTAAAACCGATTTTTGAAAGAAAATATAGGTGATCACAAAATAAGCTTATTTTTCAGCTTAAATGTGTTTTAACGAAGTTAAAAGCGATTTAAGATTTCGACCAAAAAAATCGATTTTTGAAGGAAAATATGGATGATCACAAAATAAGCTTATTTCTCAATTTAAACGTGTTTTAACGAAGTTATAAGCGATTTAAGATTTCTACCAAAAAAAAAACTATTTTTAATGGAAAATATGGGTGATCACAAAATAAGCTTATTTTTCAATTTAAACGTGTTTTAACGAAGTTATAAGCGATTTAAGATTTCGACTAAAAAAATCGATTTTTAAAGGAAAATATGGGTGATCACAAAATAAGCTTATTTTTTCAATTTAAATGTGTTTTAACGAAGTTATAAGCGATTTAAGTTTTGGACCAAAAAAATCGATTTTTAAAGGAAAATATGGGTAATCACAAAATAAGCTTATTTTTCAATTTAAACGTGTTTTAACAAAGTTATAAGCGATTTAAGATTTCGACCAAAAAAATCGATTTTTGATCACAAAATAAGCTTATTTTTCAATTTAAACGTGTTTTAACGAAGTTATAAGCGATTTAAGATTTCTACCAAAAAAAAACGATTTTTGAAGGAAAATATGGCTTATATTTCAATTTAAACGTGTTTTAACGAAGTTATAAGCGATTTAAGAAGGAAAATATATGTGATCACAAAATAAGCTTATTTTTCAATTTAAACGTGTTTTAAAATCGATTTTTGAAGGAAAATATGGGTGATCACAAAATAAGCTTATTTTTCAATTTAAATGTGTTTTAACGAAGTTATAAGCGATTTAAGATTTCGAATAAAAAAATCGATTTTTTAAGGAAGATGTGGGTGATCACAAAATAAGCTTATTTTTCAATTAAAACGTGTTTTAACGAAGTTATAAGCGATTTAAGATTTCGACCAAAAAAAAAAAAACGATTTTTAAAGGAAAATATGGGTGATCACAAAATAAGCTTATTTTTCAATTTAAACGTGTTTTAACGAAGTTATAAGCGATTTAAGATTTCGACCAAAAAAATCGATTTTTAAAGGAAAATATGGGTGATCACAAAATAATCTTATTTTTTCAATTTAAATGTGTTTTAACGAAGTTATAAGCGATTTAAGATATCGAGCAAAAAAATCGATTTTTGAAGGAATATATGGGTGATCACAAAATAAGCTTATTTCTCAATTTAAACGTGTTTTAACGAAGTTATAAGCGATTTAAGTTTTGGACCAAAAAAATCGATTTTTAAAGGAAAATATGGGTAATCACAAAATAAGCTTATTTTTCAATTTAAACGTGTTTTAATGAAGTTATAAGCGATTTAAGATTTCGACCAAAAAAATCGATTTAAGAAGGAAAATATGGGTGATCACAAAATAAGCTTATTTTTCAATTTAAACGTGTTTTAACGAAGTTATAAGCGATTTAAGATTTCGACCAAAAAAATCGATTTTTGAAGGAATATATGGGTGATCACAAAACAAGCTTATTTTTCAATTTAAACGTGTTTTAACGAAGCTATAAGCGATTAAGATTTCGGGTGATCACAATATAAGCTTATTTTTCAATTTAAACGTGTTTTAACGAAGTTATAAGCAATTTAAGTTTTGGACCAAAAAAAATCGATTTTTAAAGGAAAATATGGGTGATCACAAAATATGCTTATTTTCCAATTTAAACGTGTTTTAACGAAGTTATAAGCTATTTAAGATTTCGACCAAAAAAATCGATTTTTAAAGGAAAATATGGGTAATCACAAAATAAGCTCATTTTTCAATTTAAACGTGTTTTAACGAAGCTATATTTCGGGTGATCACAAAATAAGCTTATTTTTCAATTTAAACGTGTTTTAAAACCGATTTTTGAAAGAAAATATAGGTGATCACAAAATAAGCTTTTTTTCAATTTAAATGTGTTTTAACGAAGTTATAAGCGATTTAAGATTTCGACAAAAAAAACGAACGGAAAATATGGGTGATCACAAAATAAGCTTATTTTTCAATTTAAACGTGTTTTAACGAAGTTATAAGCGATTTAAGATTTCGACCAAAAAAATCGATTTTTTGAAGAAAATATGGGTGATCACAAAATAAGCTTATTTTTCAATTTAAACATGTTTTAACGAAGTTATAAGCGATTTAAGATTTCGACCAAAAAATCGATTTTTAAAGGAAAATATGGGTGATCACAAAAAAAGCTTATTTTTCAATTTAAACGTGTTTTAACGAAGTTATAAGCGATTTAAGTTTTGGACCAAAAAAATCGATTTTTAAAGGAAAATATGGGTGATTACAAAATAAGCTTATTTTTCAATTTAAAGCGATTTAAGTTTTGGACCAAAAAACTCGATTTTTAAAGGAAAATATGGGTGATCACAAAATAAGCTTATTTTTCAATTTAAACGTGTTTTAACGAAGTTATAAGCGATTTAAGATTTCGACCAAAAAAAAAAAAAAAAAAAAAAACGATTTTTGAAGGAAAATATGGCTTATATTTCAATTTAAACGTGTTTTAAGGAAGTTATAAGCGATTTAAGAAGGAAAATATGAGTGATCACAAAATAAGATTATTTTTCAATTTAAACGTGTTTTAACGAAGTTATATTCGATTTAAGATTTCGACCAAAAAAATCGATTTTGGAAGGAATATATGGGTGATCACAAAATAAGCTTATTTTTCAATTTAAACGTGTTTTAAAACCGATTTTTGAAAGAAAATATAGGTGATCACAAAATAAGCTTATTTTTCAGCTTAAATGTGTTTTAACGAAGTTAAAAGCGATTTAAGATTTCGACCAAAAAAATCGATTTTTGAAGGAAAATATGGATGATCACAAAATAAGCTTATTTCTCAATTTAAACGTGTTTTAACGAAGTTATAAGCGATTTAAGATTTCTACCAAAAAAAAAACTATTTTTAATGGAAAATATGGGTGATCACAAAATAAGCTTATTTTTCAATTTAAACGTGTTTTAACGAAGTTATAAGCGATTTAAGATTTCGACTAAAAAAATCGATTTTTAAAGGAAAATATGGGTGATCACAAAATAAGCTTATTTTTTCAATTTAAATGTGTTTTAACGAAGTTATAAGCGATTTAAGTTTTGGACCAAAAAAATCGATTTTTAAAGGAAAATATGGGTAATCACAAAATAAGCTTATTTTTCAATTTAAACGTGTTTTAACAAAGTTATAAGCGATTTAAGATTTCGACCAAAAAAATCGATTTTTGATCACAAAATAAGCTTATTTTTCAATTTAAACGTGTTTTAACGAAGTTATAAGCGATTTAAGATTTCTACCAAAAAAAACGATTTTTGAAGGAAAATATGGCTTATATTTCAATTTAAACGTGTTTTAACGAAGTTATAAGCGATTTAAGAAGGAAAATATATGTGATCACAAAATAAGCTTATTTTTCAATTTAAACGTGTTTTAAAATCGATTTTTGAAGGAAAATATGGGTGATCACAAAATAAGCTTATTTTTCAATTTAAATGTGTTTTAACGAAGTTATAAGCGATTTAAGATTTCGAATAAAAAAATCGATTTTTTAAGGAAGATGTGGGTGATCACAAAATAAGCTTATTTTTCAATTAAAACGTGTTTTAACGAAGTTATAAGCGATTTAAGATTTCGACCAAAAAAAAAAAAAACGATTTTTAAAGGAAAATATGGGTGATCACAAAATAAGCTTATTTTTCAATTTAAACGTGTTTTAACGAAGTTATAAGCGATTTAAGATTTCGACCAAAAAAATCGATTTTTAAAGGAAAATATGGGTGATCACAAAATAATCTTATTTTTTCAATTTAAATGTGTTTTAACGAAGTTATAAGCGATTTAAGATATCGAGCAAAAAAATCGATTTTTGAAGGAATATATGGGTGATCACAAAATAAGCTTATTTCTCAATTTAAACGTGTTTTAACGAAGTTATAAGCGATTTAAGTTTTGGACCAAAAAAATCGATTTTTAAAGGAAAATATGGGTAATCACAAAATAAGCTTATTTTTCAATTTAAACGTGTTTTAATGAAGTTATAAGCGATTTAAGATTTCGACCAAAAAAATCGATTTAAGAAGGAAAATATGGGTGATCACAAAATAAGCTTATTTTTCAATTTAAATGTGTTTTAACGAAGTTATAAGCGATTTAAGATTTCGAATAAAAAAATCGATTTTTTAAGGAAGATGTGGGTGATCACAAAATAAGCTTATTTTTCAATTTAAACGTGTTTTAACGAAGTTATAAGCGATTTAAGATTTCGACCAAAAAAATCGATTTTTAAAGGAAAATATGAGTGATCACAAAATAAGCTTATTTTTTCAATTTAAATGTGTTTTAACGAAGTTATAAGCGATTTAAGATATCGAGCAAAAAAACCGATTTTTGAAGGAATATATGGGTGATCACAAAATAAGCTTATTTCTCAATTTAAACGTGTTTTAACGAAGTTATAAGCGATTTAAGTTTTGGACCAAAAAAATCGATTTTTAAAGGAAAATACGGGTGATCACAAAATAAGCTTATTGTTCAATTTAATCGTGTTTAACGAAGTTATAAGCGATTTAAGATTTCGATTTTTGAAGGAAAATATGGGTGAGCACAAAATAAGCTTATTTTTCAATTTAAACGTGTTTTAAAATCGATTTTTGAAGGAAAATATGGGTGATCAGAAAATAAGCTTATTTTTTTCAATTTAAACGGGAAAAGATTTCGAACAAAAAAATCTATTATTTGAGGAAAATACGGGTGATCACAAAATAAGCTTATTTTTCAATTTAAACGTGTTTTAACGAAGTTATAAGCGATTTAAGATTTCGACCAAAAAAATCGATTTTTGAAGGAAAATATGGGTGATCACAAAATAAGCTTATTTTTCAATTTAAACGTGTTTTAACGAAGTTATAAGCGATTTAAGATTTCGACCAAAAAAATCGATTTTTGAAGGAAACTATGGGTGATCACAAAATAAGCTTATTTTTCAATTTAAACGTGTTTTAACGAAGTTATAAGCGATTTAAGATTTCGACCAAAAAAATCGATTTTTTAAGGAAGATGTGGATGATCACAAAATAAGCTTATTTTTCGATTTAAACGTGTTTTAACGAAGTTATAAGCGATTTAAGATTTCGACCAAAAAATCGATTTTTGAACGAAAATACGGGTGATCACAAAATAAGCTTAATGTTCAATTTAATCGTGTTTAACGAAGTTATAAGCGATTTAAGATTTCGACCAAAAATTCGATTTTTGAAATAAGCTTATTTTTCAAACGTGTAAAATGTGGGTGATCACCAAATAAGCTTATTTTTCAATTTAAACGTGTTTTAACGAAGTTATAAGCGATTTAAGATTTCGACAAAAAAAAAGATTTTGGAGGAAGATATGGGTGATCACGAAATAAGTTTGTTTTTCAATTTAAACATGTTTTAACGAAGTTATATGCTATTTTAAGTTTACGACCAAAAAATCGATTTTTTAAGATTTTTTCAATATTTGGCACTTTATTTCTCCCTATTTAGTCAAAATAGGACGTTTTTGGTTGTTTGTTTTTTTCTGAATGTCGTAATTTTTGTATAATTTTTTCGTATTTTGGTAGTTAAAGAATATATTCAACTGCTACATTGAAATATTTAAATACCAATGACTGCAGTACTGCTATTAAATTTATTATTTTTTTGCTACTTCTATAACTGTTGCTACCAAAATCTGAAGGTAACAGTAGTAATAGTAAATGATTTGCTACTAGCTTTGGAACAGTTTTTAACCACAAAAGTAGTTATTGTTCATTACTTCAGCTACTTGTAGTTTAGTTATTTAAACACTGATTTAAGCAATTTTATTTGTTTCAAATTATAATATTGGAATTTATATATTTTAGAAATTTTCATAAATTTCCAATAACATTTTATTATAAATTGAATTAAATATTTTTTGAGCAAACATTATGTATGTATTTGCACCATTCGAATACCATTTTAGAGATTATTGGCAGGAAAGTACATACATACATACATACATACATATATCCTAAACTTCGAACTGTAAATGTCTTCTAATTTTGATAAAAATTTATTCCAATTAAACCTTTTAAATGTTTTGAATTATAATTAAATTTAAAAAATCACTCACCTTTTCTATTTTCCACCAACAATTTTATTTCTTCTTTTTCACATACTTTAAATTACCTTTTTATTTATTTTTTTTTATTTCGAAGCTTTTTTATTTACTTTCACAACTTTTTTATTTTCTTAGCGTTTTTTTTTTTTTCTTACAAAGATCTACATTTTATTTCCTTCTCATTTCCTTTGCTATTATTGAAAGCTTTTACTTATTTGAAATTATTTTACTTCTTCATTTTTCTTTACAAAACTTTTAAAAGCTTTTCTTCTCTCATTAACAACCTTTTTTTACTATACCAATAAACTTAACACACTCTCCTAGCCGCACACCAACTCACACTTATTAACAACGAATGACCAAACTAAAGCAACACACCGACCTGCTCGGCATTTTAACTTTTTCCAAACAATTTTATTACACTATTTTTATTAATTTACAAGTTACTTGTTAACAATATTTCTACACACAACGATTAACAAACATTTAAATTTCATATTTATGCAAAAATATGAACAATTTTTGTAACTTTTTACCGGATTTATTTATTAATTAAACGACCACTAATCACCATACAACCGAACTCTTGCGAAATTTCTAGAAAACTGAAAGAAAAATGCAAGTAACGATTGTTGTTGTTGTTGCTGCTGTCATTATTTGATTTGTACTAAATTGTATGCAAATATGTAATGTGTTTGTTGTAGAGAGGGGAATAATAATAAAAAGTGCGTTAATAGATTAAGAGCAATTTATTAAAGAGATTTATTAGCGAATGTCAAATCGGAAATATTTAGTAAAATGTTAAGTAAGGAATAATGACAGGAAAACGAATGTGAATGCAAAATAATTTAAGTTAATTTGCAGAAAAAAGTGAGAATAAATTACATATAAAGCGAAGGAAATTTTAATTTTTATTCGCTGAAAGTGTTTAATTAATTATGAATATGAAATGTGAATTTTATCAATACTACTTTAGTTTGAAGATATATATAAGAAGTACATCTTTCGCCTACTTCCATTACATGTTTTTTTAATAGGTCGATTGTGTATCTCGATTGCCACTTCAGTTGCATTGCCAGTTGTCAAAATGATGTGGGTACTGGCCGTTTTTAAGCAATAACTTGGAAATTTTATAAAAAAGTAATATTTTATTCATTAATAATATTCGTCCAATGAGTTTTTGGTTGAATTTAGCCATTTTAGACTGAAAACATTCTCTTATTTTAAAGCTGGCTACGCAACTGAAGTTCGACCCATAAGTCAATTATTTTCTATTCCGGTTAAAGTGGTTGACTGCTAAATCGGAGGACTCATTTTCAAAATTTCTTAAAAACCGAGTCGATCACCCTAATACTAGGTTTCTTACACTGGAGAAAAAACCGGTAGAAAAGTATCGAAAGTGAGCTTTCCACGTTTGTTAACATTTAGACAACGGATGTGTATAAAATTTAAATAACAGCCAGTTTGACAACTATCCGTACATACTTTGACAAAGGATGTTATTCAAAAATTATAATTTTTCCCTCTGTATAGTTGAAACAAAAAATCAACTTTTCAACTTTTTTCCTCATATGAAAAGTCGACTTTTCGAATTTTGTGTTTTATGAAAATGTCGGCTTTTGGAACCATTTCTTTCCAACTTTCTAACTTTTCGACTCGAATAAAAATTATTTAATGTTGGAAAAAAATCGATTTTCTACTTTTTTCGACATTTATTTGAAAAATCGATTCTTCGACTTTCTTCTTAGAAAATAGTCGAATTTTCGACTTAGTTAGGACAAAAAATCGAGTTTTTCAGACAAAAAGTCGATTATTTTAATGTCGATTTATAGAACCCTAGTTTGACCATCACTAAAAACTCTTTTACTTAACATTGTGCTCCTAATCTATTTACGCACTCTAAAATATTCTCCCCCACCACCCAACACAATAAAATTACAACAAACACATTTTATGCATACAATTTAGTACAAATCAAATAATGACAGCAGCAGCAACAACAACATTACCAACATAATCATAACTTGTATTTTTCTCTTTTAGCTTTTAAGAAATTTCGCAAGTGTTCGGTTGTTTGGAGATTAGTGGTCGTTTAATTAATTAATAAACCCGATTAAAAGTTAATAAATTTTTAATATTTTTGCATAAATATAAAACTTAAATCTTTGTTAATATTTCTGTGTGAAAATATTGTCAAAAAATAAGGTGTAAATTTGTGAAAATTGTGTGGGAAAATTGTTTCGAAAAATATTAAATGTTGTGCCGGCCGGTGCGTTGCTTTAGTTTGGTCATTCGTGGTTAATAAATACATATGTATGTATAAATTTATGTAAGTATGGATGTGCGGGAAATGTGTAAATGCAACAGTCGGAATAGGGGGAAATGAATAAATGTTTGTGTGTAGCAAAGAAGAATATAAAAGCTTTTATAAGTGTAGTAAAGGAAATTAGGAACAATAAGCTTTCAAATGTAGTGAAGGAAATAAAATGTTGATCTTTTAAAGAAAAAGCTTAAATAATGAGAAAATAAAAAACAGTTTTTCAAATAAATAAAATAGGTGAGAAAATATAGAAAATAAATGTAAAAAGCAAATGAAAAATCTGTGAATAAGAAAAAAATATAAAGAAAAATGTTGTGAAAATAAATATAAACAAATTTATAAAAAAAGAATTATTAAGTTCTTTGCGGAAAGGAAAAGAGAAGTGTTAAATAAGGTGAGTGCTTTTTCTTATTTTATTATAATGGGTATATTGCATTTTAAAGTTCAGTTTAAAAAAAATTTGCCCTAAATAAAACCGATGTTAGAAAAATTCCATTTCCTACCAAGTTTGTTATTATTGCCTTTTACTATGTTAGTTAGTTTAACCTAACTATCAAGACAGTTAGTGTAGGGTTATCGGTGGTTTTTTATTTGTTATACTTTCCACTAAATGTTAGTGATAGTGCAAAATTTTTCACTATCACTAATAGATATTTAGTGGTGAGTTGAAAAATTACAGCCTCACTAAGCAATAGTGGTAGTGGTACAAGAAAGTTTTTCACTAAAATTAATTTAGTGATAGTGAAAACCCTTTTTTTTACAGCTTAGTGCAAATTTTTTTTCTCCACTAACAGGATAGTGGAAAAATAAATCATTCACTAATGTTAATGGAACTCAAAAAAAATAAATTTAGAAAAATAGATTTTGAAAAACAACATAAAAATTGTACGCAAAGTGACAAGAAATTAAAAGGTTTGTCATTCAAATTGCATCCGGGATCAAGGGGCAACATTTTATTTCGTATTTTGGTATTACTTTCGTTGTTTTTTAAGGACTTTATCTATCGTATATTTTTGACATTTTCTTTCATTTATTACGAACGAATTCATTTTCTAAAAACCATAAATATGTATGTATGTATGTATATGATTTTTCTTTAATACAATAAAAAATAATAAAATAGAAATATTTTGAACATACATATGTACATATGTATTTTCAATTTGTTTGGATTATTTTTACAAACACTATTTTTGAGATTTTAGTGCATATTAAAGCATTCATGTAGTGACTGTTAAACATTTGCACTATTTTATTGTAGTGCAAAATTTTCACTACCACTAATGGTTAGTGGTAGTGGAAAAATTTTCACTACCACTATTTTTTTTAGTGGTAGTTAAAATATGTTTCACTACCACTAATTTTTATAATGGTAGTTAAAATATGTTTCACTACCACTATAGTGATAAAAATAGTGGAAAATCCAAATTTCGTCACTATAGTGGGATTTAGTGGAAACCTTAGTGCACTAAATATTTAATGCACTACCCCCAACTCTGATACATATATAAAACGGTAGTAACTCTGTGTACTTAACATTACATACAAACGCATATAAAATCAAAAAAAATCAGAATATCTTTATGTTAAAAGATGCAATTTAAAGCAGTTTTACTAAATTGTTAATAAAAATTAAAATATGTATACTAAAATAACGGCTTCACGATTGAATTACTAATTTAGGTGGCATCGAACCCACTGTGCAAATAACAAACAGCAGCATTCTTTTAGGATGAAAAATAAAAAAAAGCATTGTTTTATGGACATCATAATTAATATTGCCATATTTGCTTTTTAGTAAAATTCTACCGATTTTCTTTAAAAATATGGCAAGATGCCACATATAAAATGTGGCATCGCTTTTCGTATTCTCTCTCTCTTTTTTGTGTTTTTGTTTCTCCTCAAAAAAAACATCAACAAACAACTGTCATTTTTTTTTAACCATACACACGTGCACTTTTGTATAAAAAATAATTTGAACAAATATAATTTTGGTAATATCATTTACAAATTATAAATAACAATGGTAAATATTTCAATAAATTTCTTCCAGTAAAAAAATACAACTAAAAAATCTTATTTTCAACGAACAGGGCAAACAAAAGAAAACACAAAAGGTAAAGAAACAAAAGAATGCTCAATTGAAACGACTGCTAAAACCTACCGATAGCCGCATTAAAGAGGAATTGCGTAAAAAGCGCAAAGCTCCCATTGATCCCACCCAAATTAAAGTCAACCAGGCTCCCCAGCAAAGTTCCGCGCTCTTCTTCCAATACAACACCCAACTGGGTCCTCCCTATCACATTGTTTTAGATACAAATTTCATTAATTTCAGTATAAAAAACAAACTGGACATCATACAGGGCATGATGGATTGCCTGTATGCCAAATGTATACCCTACATATCAGATTGTGTACGTGCTGAATTAGAAAAACTGGGCAATAAATATAAATTAGCCTTGAGAATTATATCTGATCCACGCTTTGAACGTTTACCTTGTTTGCATAAGGGCGCCTATGCTG
This sequence comes from Lucilia sericata, assembly GCF_015586225.1. Lineage (NCBI taxonomy): Eukaryota > Metazoa > Arthropoda > Insecta > Diptera > Calliphoridae > Lucilia > Lucilia sericata. The sequence continues at coordinate 407,059 of NW_023994132.1, read as the reverse complement.
ATGACTGCATCGTGGAGCGTGTTAAGCAGCACAAATGTTATATAGTGGCAACAAATGATAAGGATTTGAAAAATCGTATACGTAAAATACCCGGCGTACCGATTATGTATGTAGCGGCCCACAAATACGCTATTGAACGTATGCCGGAGGCGTATGGTGTAAAAGCGTAGTCTTTATTTAGGATTTAATTGGATTTCTTTTTTAATATTTAGATGATTCTTTAAAAATGTATTTTTAATCGTATGTAAGAACTTTTGTTAACACTTAAAATAAAGCGAAAAAATACATGTATTTTAAATAATTGAAAAGTGTAATCGTGTGTAGATTGGGATATAAACGAACTGTAGAAATGGGAAGAATATTAAGGTAAGTCGAATTATGTACATACATATACCAAAAAAAAATTAACAAAACCCCCCAAAAAAACTAAGTTAGTATAATTGAATTTGTAAAAAATATTTTATAAAAAATTTACATTCTGAAATTAATTGTTGAAAATAGAAATTGTTTTTTGTAGAGTTTTGGGAAAAAATGTATATAAAATTTGTATAAAAAATCCAAAGAACTGATTCCTTGAAAACTTCTTAGAAGAAATTTAAAATCATAATGTTCCAGAGAACGAGTTCTAGAAGTAATGGCGAAAGCACTAGTTCCATTAATGCTTTTCAGTCGTTTGTTTACACTCTTTCTAGAACTAATGTTTTGTGAAAAAGTTTTAAATTTTTTCCTGGGAAGTTTTTAATAAAACCGCAATATTCGCCTATCAAAAAGAATACAAAATTAAATTTAAATTATTTTTTTTCTTTTCAGATCAGTTGGTGAATTTTATTCAAAGATTTTTTGGGTGAGTGAACATTTTATAATTTTAGTTTTACACAAGTTTTAAATGCGCCATGTACATCGTTTTTTTAACAATATAACCCGGCTTAGCACAATGAAATATGCCATAGAATACAATGTTAACATATAAAGAATACATTTTATATTAATTTTTAAAAATAAGCAGAAAACAAATTTTGCTAAAGCACAAAAAATAAAATAAAATTTTTATGATAAATTATTATGTGAATGATTTTTAGAAATAGAGAAATGAATTTATTTTTGTGTTGAGTTTTGTTGGTTAAAGTAATAAGTAGTAGTATGGAGTAGATATAAAAAGTTCCTTATTAAAGGCAAAACTTAAGAAATAGTGTTGACAATATCGTCGATTTTTAAAATCGAACGTACAGTTTCAGTAGCCAAGGAAATGGCTGAAATGCTAACCAATGCGGGTTGGACAACGTTTTCAGCAAAAATATCAGTGATGGCACCTTTGCGTACATTGATACCAGCGTGCTTTTCACCCTGGGCATGACGGTTGCGCAATTCTGTAACGGTGGCAATGGGATTTAAGCCGGCATTTTCAGCCAGAGTGGAGGGAATAACCTCTAAAGCATCGGCAAAAGCACGGAAACAATAAGCATCAACACCTTCTACAGTTTGAGCATAAGCGGCCAATTGTAGAGCCATTTCGATTTCAGGAGCACCTCCGCCAACTATTTGGGCACGTTTCTTAACCAAACAACGTACAACACACAAAGCATCGTGCAAAGAACGAGCAGCTTCTTCCAAAACCAATTTGTTAGAACCACGGCAAATGATGGAGACAGTGCGTCCAGGATTTTGAATGCCAGTGATCTTAACAAATTTGTTGGTGCCACTTGCAACCTCTTCAACCAAATCGGCATTGACGAGATTCTCAGCAACAAAATGATCCAAGGAGGCAATGGGACGACAATTCAAAGTCTTGCAAACAAATTCAATGTCTTCACGTTCGACATCCTTGACAACCAAGCACTTGATTTTGTCCAAGAAATGTTGAGCCAAATCGGAAACAGCATCACTAAAGTAAATAATATGAATTAATTACATTACTTTGTTTTAAAAAGGTAGAGAAATTTACCGCAAAATGGATTTTTGTACCAAAAGGACGTTGCAGCCAGCTTTTTTAATTTGCTTAACAATGTTAAGAATGTAGGCACGTTCTTCCTTCAAAACGCGATCCATGGCAGCATAATCTGAAACAATAACACTGTGGTCCATCTAAAAATACAAATTAATACAAGTTTAATATGTATTATAAAAGAAAAAAATAATTCCAACTTACATCAGTTTTTGGTGCTGAAATACAGAATTGGATCAAACCAATTTTGGCCTTTTCAATACGTTTAGGAGCATTAGTACCAGCGGAACGAGAGGTGAATACCAAACCATCAATCAATTCAGTATCCTCAACAGTACCGCCTAAACTCTGAATAACTTTGATGTTCTTCAAATCGACGGCACCTTCGCGGCCGGGTTCAGTGACTTTCAAGACAGCATCGACAGCAATGGGAGCCAATAAGCTGCTCTGTTGTGAGACGACCTTGGAGTTCAAGGAAGTGGAAGCACTCTTAATCAAAGTTTCACGATCATTCAATTCAATGGGCTTGGACATTTCGTTCAAGATTTCAATAGCTTTGTTTGAGCAACGTTGGAATGAATCGGAAATGGCGGTGGGATGGATGCCTTTGTGCAAAAGTTTTTCACAAGCCTCCAACAAAGCGCCAGCAATAACAACAACAGAAGTAGTACCGTCACCAGCTTCAACATCTTGGGCACGGCTAAGTTCGACCAACATTTTGGCAGCTGGATGTAAAACATTCATTTGTTTCAAAATGGTGGCACCGTCATTGGTGATGGATACTTCACCATTTCCGGCTTGGATCATTTTGTCCATGCCGCGGGGTCCCAAACTGGTGCGAATGGCATCGGAAACAGCTGGAATTGTGGAAACAGAAAAATTTTTTTGAACAGATGTTTTTACAAAACCAAAGAAGTCGCTGCTTTAACTAAATTATGACGTCATAATGTTTGAATATACTTTTGTTTGAGGAAAACTACTTTTTTATACACTAATGTTGTTAGAATAATTTTGTTTGTTTTTAACAATTTCTTTAAAATTTTCGAATTTTTTCATTCATTTTATTAATTTTTAATCACATGAGTCATTTTTTCTTTAGGCACATGTAGAATTTTCGAGAGTGACACTCATTTTTCTTCTTCTGTTTCACTCATTTTTAACCAACAGCCGGCTAAACCTCTAAGAGAAGCCGCCTTTGTTTTTTTCATATTGCACTTCAACAACTGCTCAGGAAAACTCCATTTTTCTTGGAAAACTAACACAATTTCCATAAAATGTCACTTTAATCTTTATATTTATCAAACAAATGTGTTGTATCTTTAGTTAAATTTTATCTTTTTGTTTAAAATATTTTGCAATAAACACTTTTATTTCTAACCTTTGGCTGCTTGAATATTCGATAGACGAACATCGGCTGGTTTAGATTTATCTTTGAAGGCTTGGCCTTTGGGTTTAAGAGCAACGTTTCCTGCTTTTGGAGCCATTATTTTGTTAATTTTCTGTTTAATCACTTGTACTTAATATTCCCTTAATTTAATTAATGGATTTCTTGCGATTAATTTACTTAAATTCTCACAGAAAAAATTACTGTCGCTGAGAAAATTCACTGAATTTCTGGTCAACTGTATTGCCGACGTTTGACAACCTATATTTGAGATGTCAGTTTAGTGGAAAAAACGGTTTCGGAAGTGTTTGTAGAAAATAAGTTGCCAGATAAGGGTGTGTTACACAATTCAAGCGATTTTGTGGAATTTATTGGTAATATATTAGAGTCTCATAAAAACAATTTTTATATGTTGTTATATGACATAGTTTACCCAAATCTATTTAAAACAAATCAAAAAATAAATGCAAGGAGGGCATTATTTACGTATCCAACACATAATTTAAAGAATTTTTAGGATAATATGGTCTTGATTTCAGCCATTTTGTATAATAATTACTAAATGTTATTTATTTCTATTATAATTTGTTAATAAATTACTTTTCTTAAATCTAACTTATTTTTTAGCGTTTTTTATTTTCTTCATACGGCAACACTGTACTCTCAAAATGTCAAAATATTCACATGCCATTTTTTATATTCCCTTAATATTTTTTGTGTGTGTGTTCCTCTCTTCGTGTTGCGGAGGAAAAAATTCTTAGAACAATTTTTAATTTTCTACATTAAATTACATAAATTTAATATTTTGGTGAATTAGAAATTGAAGATAGTTAAAAACTACACAACGAATTATTTATACATTTTTGTTTGAGATAAAAATTTAAGCAATATTTCGCATACAAGACTGGACAAAAGGCAGCCATAAAAAGGTTAGTAAGTAAAGACAGACAGACGGCTGCAGAAAGATTTTTTCACGCGAACCAAAAAGTGATAAAAAATCGATTTTTTTTGTTATGAAGAATTGATAATTTTAAGAAGATTGTGTGAAAATTAATTATAAATTGTTTTCTAAGTTTAGAACTGAAACAGAAACGTTAAAGAGCAAAGATGTCAGCAACATATAAATTTGGTTCAGTAAAATTGACAAAATGGCAATTGGCCTTGTTAGTGGGAACACCTTTGGCCATTGGCATGGGTGTTTATGTGTACAAAAAGATGAACACCACAACAGAAGCAGAGGGCGGTGATAAAAGGAAAAAATCTTCAAAATCCAAACAATTGGACGCCAACAAACAGTCACTATCGATTGACGACACCAGCGAAGATAAGGAATTGGAAAAAAAGAAAAAGACTGTTGAATTGGAAAACGAAAAATTGTCTCCTCTTAAAGAAGCTACAATGTTTAAGAATGAGGGTAATATTTGTTATCGCAATGGCAAATTTGATGAAGCTATTAATTTCTACGACAAGGCCATTGACAAGTGCCCCAAAGAAAACAAAACAGACTTGGCCATTTTCTATCAGAATAGAGCAGCTTCATATGAAATGTTACGTAAATGGCCCAAAGTGAAGGAAGATTGCACTAAATCTTTGGAATGTAATCCCCGCTATGCAAAAGCATATTTCAGACGCGCCAAGGCTTTTGAAGCAACCAATGAAATGTCCGAATGTTTGGATGATGTAACAGCGACTTGCATTTTAGAAATGTTCCAAAATAACAATACCATCATGTATGCAGATCGTATTTTGAAACAGACTGGTCGCGAGGATGCTGAAAAGGGCATGAAAGACAAATTGCCACTTTTGCCCTCAAGAAGTTTTATCACTACTTATTTGCGTTCCTTTGTGGCGGATCCTTTGCAAAACATGCGCCTGCCAGAGTCAGTGACAACACAAGAAAAATTACATGGTTTTGCTCGTGCCAAGCAGGCATTGGATGAGCAAAAGTATGATGAAATTATAGCAGCATGCACAGAAGAGATTGAATCTTCTGAATCGGAATCACAATATAAGACGGAAGCTCTTTTATTGAGAGGCACTTTCCATTTGTTATCTGGTTCATTCAATGAAGCCAAACAGGATTTGGATGCTGTTATAAATAACGGTAAGGGAAAAAATTAATTTTTATTATCTAAATTAAATCTCATAGAGATCGAAAGAAACGTTACAAAAACCCTAAATTTAGTATTAAAATTTGCATACGGAAGAAGAATTGATTAATTTTTGCTTTTGTAGTATTCCATGATACCATAGAACTTTTAAACGTACTACATTAAAAACCTATGCAAACAGAAGTTGTAGTACAAAAGCTGCGGAAGGTTTAGGTTAAGAAGGATTATGCACCATAAGAAGGTGAACATCCTCTCGAAGATCATATCAAGTGTTGGCTATAGGTCTTTTGATATTTTGCAATCTAATTTACTATTCCAGGATTAATTTATAATGTCAAGGATTTTTTCGAATATCAACCTATAACAGTGACAAATCGGTGGTTTTACTTACCATCCTTTCCCTGTCATCTATATAAAGGTTCGAATCTAATCCAGCTAGTTCATCTAGAACCTCATTACCATGCACATTGTTAAGTGTAAATTATTATTATAAAAATTAAATTAGTTTTTTATCAAAATTTAAAGAAAATTTACATTATAAATCGGCCAGAGAGCTTAAAAAAAGCTCTAGAGAAAAGTAAAAAAGTTCTATTGACATTATATGGATCTCTGGGGAATTTATAACGTTATTCTAAAACGGATTACATTAATTTAAAAATAGTTTATAAATAAAAACAATTATTTTTATATTACCACTGTTCCAGATAATGCTGACACCAAACATAAATGTTATGCCTTAATAAGACGTGCTTCGTACTTCATACAATTGGAACAAAAAGACTTAGGTCTCGATGACTTTGCTCAAGCCCAAAAACTTGAACCCGAAAATCCTGATCTTTATCATCAAAGAGCTCAAATCTACATCTTACTCGATCAGCTGCCCGAAGCTTTGCAGGAATTCGAGAAAGCTGTAAAATTAGCTCCTCATAATGCCATGGCCTTTGTACAGAAATGTTATGCAGAATATCGTTTGGCATTATTGTCGCAGGATCAAATGCGTCTTATGATGGTGATGAACGAATTTAAAAATGCTGTTGAAAAATTCCCAGACTGTGTGGAATGCTATAGTTTAATGGCTCAAGTTTTGAGTGATCAACAGCAATTCCAACAGGCTGATCAATTTTATGAAAAAGCCATTAAAATGGCACCTGAAAATGCGTCACTTTTGGTACATCGCGGCATTATGACTCTACAGTGGGTGGGTGATATTGAGAAGGCTGTGGGCCTAATGCAGAAATCAATTGAAGTCGACGATAAATGTGAGTTGGCCTATGAAACATTGGGGACAATCGAAGTGCAACGTGCAAACTTGGATAGAGCGGTGGAACTGTTTGAAAAGGCCATTAAATTGGCAAAGAGTCAAGCTGAAATGTGTCATTTATATGCCTTGCGTAATGCTGCCGTGGCACAAATTAATGTTACACGTAAATTGGGTATTGATATGTCAACGATATCGGCTTTGGCGCAAGCGGGTATTATGCCACCACAAGCAGCCAATTGAAAAATCTAAGTTAACTTTATACTATTATACTACAACTATTATTATGTAACTAAATATTTGTTATTTCTTATACTTTCTTTTATCTTTTTTTTTAATAATTGATAAAACATTTTTATCAAACCATGCTTTTAGTTTATTATAATATAAATTGAATACAACCAACATACACCACAGCCATTTTAACTTATACATTTAACGCGAACAAGGAACTTGAAATTCAAGAGAAATTTCTCCTAAAAAATAAATACATTTAAATTTATCAATATGTAACAGTAATTAAAAAGTATTGAACTTTTGTAACAAAAATTAAACGGCAGCACTTGTGCTACATATGATCAAAAGTTTCAGACTATTTTTACTATTTTATTTTTGAGAGAAATGTAAAAATAGTTTTTTAACATCAAATAAATTTACAGTGATTCATTATGCATTGCATTTTATTGTATTTTTTAATGATTTTTCTTTTCCTTAAATTTTTGGATTCTACAACTAAATTTGGAAACTTACGTTTTTATTTCCATTAATACGACTCCCCCTTTTCTTTAAACAAACATATAACCCGCCAATTTTTAATATTTTTATTTGATATTTCGTTTTTAACTATTTACGTTCTGTAAAATATGCAACAAAATATCTAAAAATGAAATAAAAAAATATTGTTAAACAAATTAGACCAAAATAACCAAATAATTCAAATTAGTAATAAAAAGATAATTATTATTATATTACTAAAATAGTATTCATTTATTTGTTTATATTTCTATTTTTTAGAGTTTGTTTTTATCTTTTTGGAAGCAAAATATGTAGTACTTAGAATCATTTTAGGATTTTTTGTAAAGTAATCAGAAAACCCAAAATATTTTAGGATCTTTCTTAATATATTCAAAAATGTGTAATTATGTATTTTAGATTTACCACGATACCTACATTATCTCAATGATTTTTAATAACCATAATACTATATTTATTCATAACTACAAAATTCTAAACGTAATTTCAAAATTATTCTTTTTCCACATCCTTTTTTGGACTAGGTTCATTCCATGACTGAGTGTCACCAGTTACCCATACACAATAAAATACAGCAGATGCTGAAAGTATAAAACCGGCAACCCAAAAAACAAGTCGCCACTCCTGTATAGTTGTCTGAAAAAATTCACTTCATAAAACTTATTCTTCGCAATTATATCTATTCGATTATACACTTACATTTGGTGTCATTAAACCTACAGAATATGGCGCTAAAATTCCTGCAAATGATCCGAAACCATTCGTTATAGCCATTAGCGTCCCAGCATAGTTTGGGCTCAGGTCATTTGGAGTTAACCTGCCACCTCCAAAATAGAAACCCATTATACCTAAACACAAGCAAAAATATGTTATAACTTCCATCTCATTACAACCGGCATATGAAGCTAGAATTGCGAATAGTGTAGGACCAAAGGCTGCGATGAGGGTCATAAGTTTTCTTACGGCCGTTAAAGATAAAACTTCATATTTTATTAAAAAGTCTGCTAAAATTCCTGCAATTATCGAAACAATCCACATTATAGCGAAAGGCAATGAAGAGTAAATGGCATTCTTCTTGATGGGTATTTGCATGACATCATTTAGGTATTTTGGCAAATCTGTAACGAGTATATAAAATGCCCAATCGTGACCGACTTGAGCAACTAGCAGGGCATACATTGGCATGCTGAGGAAAATTTCTTTCCAGGGCGTTGCACCTAGATCTCTTCTGCGTGTAATAGATCCTAATTCTTGTATTAAATATTCCTTTTCACTGGGCTTTATAAAGGGATGTGACGCCGGATCACTAAAGCAAAATAAGGTCTAGATAAAGTTTGACAATTTATTAATTAATGAACAATTTTTAACTTGATATTTTTCTTACAAAGAATATAAACCACAACACAGCTAAAATGCCAAAGATATAAAATACCACAGGCCAACCACTTCTGGCCAAAAGAAATCCTGGCAATAGATTTCCGATAATTGTACCCATAGGTCCAGCACCTAAAATTAAAGAGCCAATAGCTCCTCTTTCATTTTTTGGCACCCAATGAGCTATTAAAGCACTTAAGGTCGGAAATGTTGTTCCCTCTCCCAATCCCATTAGAATACGCATAACAATTAAACCAACATGACCTGTATATTCAATAGCTAAAGGTGTTAATAGAGTGCAAATGGCAGTGAATAGAATACCCAAACTTAAAACCCACTTGGCACCGAATTTTTTTGCCAGCTCACCTCCGGGCACATGGGTGATCAGATAGCCAATATAAAAGGAACTTAAAATAAATCCCTGCATTGGCTGAGACCAGTCATAAGTTCCGGAAAGAGGCTGCAAAAGTAATTTCATTTGAAAATACTGAGGTTCATTTTTTATATAAAATTTGTATAATCTCTTACATTTTCGTCATCTTCAAAAAGATCCTCCGACACAGGACAATGAGCTTCAGAAACCTTTTCATCGCTATAATTTCGGGGTAAAACCAAAGCTGGAATAACCATGGATAAACAAATTCGCATTGTGTAGGCATTTACTACGGCAAAGAATCCCATAAGAGCCAGTATTACTCGTTGAGGTATAAATATAACTATTTCGTGTGCTTTATTATAAAAAGGAGGTCCATTAAAAAATTAGATCCTAACTTACATTTTGATAGCTTAACACCCCATTCCGGTTGCGGTTTTTCTATATAAACTGACGAATCTGCCATAAGAATTTTGAATATATTAATCTAAAATTTTTACAAAAATGTATGTTAAAAACTGCCTTAATTTTGAAGTTTGAATATTTTATTTTCCGTTTCAATATCACTTTTATCAACATTTTTGCCATCCCCTAAAGGAAATATGCAAAGAATATATTCGTATATATTGAAAAGTTTTAGGGTAACCAATAATTGCATTAAATTGTTTTTTTTTTTTTTTTTTTTTCAAAAATATAACAGGAAATAAACTTATAACTTAAATACGGAGCATAAGTGACCACAAATTAATTTTAATTTAATGAATTCAAAAAGAATTTGTATTAAAATGTGCAATATCTGTCCATAATTTAACTAACCTAGCCTCATAAGGGTAGGAAATTGCTCATGAATTGCGATGAAATTCGGCACAAACATTTTATAGGGCCCAAAATTTCTTGAACATATTTTATGGTTGTATCATGCTGAGAATCAGTCTATTATTGATCCTGCTCACCAAATAGGTCTCTTACAGAAAATACATATGTTTGTCAATAGACTTTTCCATCTCTGTGTTTAAAAATTAATCACTATTTTAAATTCAGAAAAACTTGGTCCATAATTGATCCAACCTCTCATTAAAAATCCTATTTCGAAAATCACCTTGATGTTAATATTAATATCGATATATGATAATATATTAATTCATTTTATATTTGCGGAATCATTTTTTTTAAGTTTAGATATAAGTATTTAATCTTTTAGCATGTTGTCATCGTACAAAAGATACACAAAATTTTAAATTATGAACATAAATTTTGTAAGTTATTCCTTTTCCACTCCCTTTTTTGGACTAGGTTCATTCCATGATTGAGTATCGCCAGTTGCCCATACACAATAAAATACTGCACTAGCTGAAAGTATAAAGCCACCAACCCAAAATACCAGGCGCCATTCCTGTATGGTTGTCTGTAAATAATCATAACTCAAAATCTAATTTTCGCAAACTTATATATTCAATTAAAAACTTACATTTGGTGTCATTAAACCTACAGAATATGGCGCTAAAATTCCTGCAAATGATCCAAAACCATTTGTTATAGCCATCAGAGTTCCAGCGTAATTTGGACTCAAGTCATTTGGCGTAAGCCTAACACCAGCATAATAGAAACCCATTGTACCTAAACACAAGCAAAAGTATATAATAACTTCCCACTCATTACAACCGGCATATGAAGCTAGAATTGCGAATAGTGCAGGACCAAAAGCTGCGACGGAAGTCATAATTTTTCTTACTATCGTTAAAGATAAAACTTCATGTTTTATTAAAAAGTCTGCTAAAATTCCCGCAAATATCGAAACAATCCACATTAGAGCGAAAGGTAATGAGGAGTAAAGAGCATTCTTTTTGATAGGTATTTGCATGACATCATTTAGGTATTTTGGTAGATCGGTAACGAGTATATAAAATGCCCAATCGTGACCGACTTGAGCAACTAGCAGGGCATACATTGGCATGCTGAGAAAAATTTGTTTCCAGGGCGTTGCACCTAGATCTCTTCTGCGTGTAATAGATCCCAATTCTTGTATTAAATATTCCTTTTCTTTGGATTTTATAAATGGATGTGAGGCTGGGTCGCTAAAGCAAAATAAAGACTACAAAAAGTTTACCAAATTATTAAATAAGAAACAATTTTTAACATTAAACTTACAAAGAATATAAACCACAAAAACGTTAGACAGCCAAAGGTATAAAATACCGCTGGCCAACCACTCCTGGACAATAGAAATCCTGACATTAGATTTCCGATAATTGTACCCATTTGACCACCACCTAAAATTACTGCCCCAATTACTCCTCTCTCATTCTTCGGCACCCAATGAGCTATTAAAGCACTTAAAGCCGGAAATGTAGTTCCCTCTCCCAAGCCCATTAGAATACGTATAACAATTAAACCAATATGACCCGTAAAGTCAATGGCCAAAGGAGTTAATAAAGTGCAAATGGCAGTAAATAGAAGACCCAAACTCAAAACCCATTTTGCACCGAAAACTTTTGCTAGCTCACCCCCGGGTACATGTGTGATCAAGTAGCCAATATAAAAAGAACTTAAAATAAATCCCTTGCATTGCCTGAGACCAATCATAAGTACCGGAAAGAGACTGCAAAAGAAATTTAATTTAAAAATATGTGCATGTGTAGATAGTTTCATTATTAATAGGTATAAAATTCCCATAATATCTTACATTCTCATCGTCTTCAAAAAGATCTTCCGACGCAGGACAGTGAGCTTCAGAAACCTTTTCATCGCTATAATTGCGTGGTAAAACCAAAGCTGGAATAACCATGGATAAACAAATTCGCATTGTGTAGGCATTTACTACGCCAAAGAATCCCATGAGAGCCAATATTACTCGTTGAGGTATAAATATAACTATTCCGAGAGCATATTTATAAAAAAAGTTGTTAATTTAAAAATGAATTCCACACTTACATTTTGATAGCTTAACTCCCCATTCCGGTTGCGGTTGTTGTATATAAACTGGAACATCTGTCATAATACTTAAAAAATTCGATTAGAAGTTTCTTTACAATTTGCAGTCAAAGTATGTATGTATAATTTTGCAGTTATTTTATATTGATCTAACATTTGTATAATAAAATTTAAAAACTCACATTTTTGAAGTTTGAATATTTATTTTCATGCTATTTTATCTTCTGTTTCAAAATCACTTTTATCAAAGTTTTGGTCTTCCCCGGAAGTAAAAATGGTTATAATAAACCACATAATGTTTCGTATATTTCGAAAAGTTTCCTTTTTAGATAACCAATAAATGCAATAAATGAGTTTTATTTCAAAAATAAACCAAGAATCTAGCTTACCGATCCATTTGTAAAACTCTCAAAATATGGTGCTAAAATATTACCTATCGATCCGAAAGTATTTGCTATTGCCATTATAGTTCCTGCATATTTCGGACTCAAGTCCAGAGCAGTTAGTTTTATACCAGCATAATATGTACCCATTACGCCCATAGAACAGTTATAAATTGATGCGAAATTAGTGCTTTCATTACACAGCAAACATTTAGCAAATTTCGAACAGATTTCTGGGCCAAATCCGAGCTACAATTTTTAAAATAAAGAATTTTTAAATTTTAGTGACCAATCAATTTTTTTGTTTTGTCTGTGGACCTATTATTTTTGAAAAAAATGCAATTTTGGTAAATAATTTTGTGATAGCAGTATGTTTTTGCTTTAGGTCCTATAGTTTTCTAGAAAAAACAACTGTAAGTTTAGGAATTTTTGTAGTCCTATAGTTTTAGAGAAAATGATTTCCTTACCTATTGCAGTCATTAGTTTTCTTGACTCGGTAGCGTTTAAAATTTTCCATTGAATCAACACATCACTAAATATTCCTGCTAACATTGCCACAATCCAATTTAAAAAGAAGGGTAACAAAATATTCACACACTGCCAAAAATCATCGCTGTAGTAAACAGGATTAGCTGCGTTTAATATTGTTAACATTTGTTGACAGATTCCAAGCATGTTCCATGGTGGCAGATATTAAAGCCCACATATGTGGACTTGATAATATCTGTCGCCAAGGACTGTGAGCAAGTAAGTAAACCCTCAAAGTTTAAGTACGAAATTGATTCTTGAAGATAGACTTTTTCGGATGACTTAATATAGGGATTTAAATCGTGATTATCAAAACAAAATAAATCTATAAATAAATGTGGTAGAGAGGTCATTATATAGATTTTAGATATGAACTTACAAAACAAATACACAATAGTAAGACATTAGCGCCAAGTATGTAAAAGACAAAAGTCCATCTAATATGTGTATATAGGACAACAGACAAAAGATGGACAATTAATATACCAATTTGACCTCCACTTAAGACAACAGTAGCCAATGATCCCCTCTCTTGAGATGGTATCCATCTAGATATCATACAACACACAGCAGGGAATAAAGGTCCCTCACTTAATCCTAGCATTATGCGTAGGATCAGTAAACCTTTAACACCATATTGATTTACCAAACTAGGCGTTGCAAGAGTAATAAATGACATAATGGTCAAGGTTATAATTAACACCCGTTTGCCGCCATAACTTTCTGCTATTAAAGCTCCTGGTATATGAGTTATTAAGAAACCGATATAAAAAGCGAAAATATATGGGTCTTCCCGAGCATGTTTGCTTATCCACAATTTTTGTTTCCATAATCCTCCTTTTCTATGAGATGTAAAATTCAACCGTCTTTTCAAAATCATTAATATTTCAGCTTTTTCAGTTGAATGATTATTGTGGGGAATTCTTATTGGGTCCAAAAATATCTCTGTAACATGGCTCATTATAAAAGCATTAACAATTGCCAAAAATCCAAAGAAACTGACGAGAACTCTTTGTGGCAGAAATAGGTCTGTTTTAAATTTAATTTGCAATTATGTATATAAAAATTTTGAAATATTGAGGTTAATTTTACAGCATACATATATGTATGTACATACATTTTTTAAAGATATCTAATGTTAAAGATGAATCCATTTGTACTTTTGTCTTAAACAAATTTGAACAAACAAAAATTTTATGTTAATTGAAAATAAAACTTTAAATTTTGGAACAGAAAAATGTATAACTAAATAATGAAAAAATAAGGATAAGAAAATATGTGGGTATAGGGTGTTTAAAAATGTATAAATTGCTTCAATAATATATAAAAGTTTTGTAACCAGTACTATAGGTTAAATACAAAAGATGTGACCCTTTCGAGATTTATATTAAAAAACGTGTAACAGTGTCTTAGAAACAAATAAGTTATGTTGCGGGAACTTTTTTGTCAGCAGTGAAAAAATGAGACTTCTTCTTAATATTTTTAAGGCCTTTGTGAATAGAGGATGTAATATACTCTGTATAAATGGTTCCAGTATTTCCCGAAAGTTTATAAATTGAAAAACAGTATTTAAATATATTTAACAACATTTATTTATTTAACAAAAGGGAGGAACCTAAATTTTTATTCTAAATTGAATTATACAGTTATAAAAACCCTGCTCTTAGTTATTAGGTATGACTATTAAATTAATTAATTATAACAATAAATTCGCATTTGAAAAAGTGATATGGAAAGGCAAAGAGTTTTTAACAATAGAGTGTGTAAATGATTTAGAACAGTGTTTTTTTAATTATTAAATGCTGCAAATACATTATTGATATGTTAATTGCATTTAGAACAATTTAAAAATAAATTGTTTTATATACATACATATATAATATTTAGTAATTCAAAATATTTTTTTTAGTAAATTATGCTAAAAAAGAATATCACATACATTTACTGTATTTAAATCAGCATTATTTTTAAAATTCAATACAACTGGTTTGAACATTAGTTCTGAATTCGATCTGTGTAAATACGAGTTTAAACGTTTCCGCTGCATTGATGGATAGCGTTTTTAATAAATTGTTAAACATATGTATGTAGGTTTAAATATATTTAAGATACATATATTTAAAAATGTAAATTGTGGAAGTTTTTGCGGAATTGGGTTCATTGTCATTATTTTAATCATTCAAACCAGATGTTTTGATGTTGTTTTTTACCCATTTTTTGCAATGAGTTTCAATATTATTACTCTAATATTCTTATAACTAATCTTATGAATTAATTAATACATTTAAATACTATTTAGACAAAATTTCTAAAAAAATTACATACAAAATTTCGTATTTTCTTAAAGGCACTTTTGTTTTACTTATTATTAGAGTCCATAAGTAACTTTAAAGTTTTAGTTGCAATTTTCATTATAACGATATCAGAATTACAAGGAAAAATAAATACTGTTAAATTAAATTTTTGCTGTAATTTTTTGTCTCGTTCGCTTAAATACAAATTTGGTACCGTTTTTAAAATATGTAATAGAGTTGTTCATTCTTACTATTTTTTTCCTGATATTTACAAAAATCGTAAAGTTTAGTGTTTTTTTCTAACAAAAAAGAAAACTTAACTTTTAACTAAATGTTTGCAGCCTACTGTAACACAGTCTTAGATTTTCTCTTTTCTTTGTTTTTCGGCACGTTCTTCGGCTTCAAAGTCCTTATGCTTGGGTTGGGGATCATTGTAGGGTTGAACCTCACCAGAAGCCCATATGCTGTAGATAATGGCAGTAACAACAAGGACGGCAAAGGCCACCCAGAATACCAAACGCCATTCCAATAAAGTGGCCTAATAATCAAAATTATTTAATAAGTAATTTTAACTACAAATTTGAAAAATATCATAAAGGTCTTTTACTTACATTCGGTGTCATTACACCCACTAAATATGGAGTAATTACTCCTGTTATGGCACCAATACCATTTGTAATGGCCATCAAGGTACCAGCATAATTGGGACTCATATCAAGAGGACTTAATTTCATGCCAGCGTAGAAAGCACCCATCAGACCCATGCAAATAGTAAACAACACAACAACGGCAACACGATCACAACCAGCATAAGAAGCGGCTACCATGAAAATAGCGGGACCAAAGGCAGCTGTAATATTAAAGTGAAAACATATAAAAAATGTTAAACAATTTTGTATAACTAACTACCGATCTAATATGTACTTACCAATTCCTGTCATTAATTTACGTGTATTGGTAATATTCAAAATGCCTCTAGTCATCAACCAATCACCAACGAAACCAGAAGAAATCGAAAATATCCACATCATGACATAGGGCAATGAGGAGTACAAACCATTGGCCTTAATAGAGAACTGCATGACATCGGACATGTATTTGGGTAAATCTGTGACCATAATATAGAAGCCCCAATCGTGACCAATTTGAGCACAAACTAAAGCAATCATAGGCATGCTAGTTAAAATGGCTTTCCAAGGTGTGGGTGGTAAATTCTCATTGCGTACAATCGAACCCATTTCACGTTCCAAATATTCACGTTCACTGGGCTTGATGTAGGGATGAGAAGCGGGATCACTAAAGCACAGGAAGCACTAAACAAATAAAAGTAATTTGTTTCAATTTAGTAAATGATCTACAATCTACTTTATAAATACAAAACTTACGAAAAAGATAAACCAAACAACACCCAAGCCACCGAAAAGATAGAATACCACGGGCCAATCATAAGCATCGAGTAAAACACCTGATAACGAATTGCCCAAAATAGTACCGACTTGACCACCACCTAATACAAGAGCGCCCAATTTGCCACGTTCCTTAATGGGAACCCATTGTGAAAGTAAAACACTTAAGGCCGGGAATGTGGTACCTTCGCCCAAACCCATCAAGATACGAACAATAATCAAAGCGGTGGAACCTCCCTCAGTAATGGCAACTGGGGTGATGAGTGTGAAGAAAGCAGTGGAGAGGATGCCTAAACCCAAAGTCCATTTGCCACCGAATTTTTCGGCCAATAAACCGCCGGGTATGTGGGTAACAATGTAACCAATATAAAAGGATGACAAAATTAAACCCTGTAACTCTTCGGACCATTCAAAGGTACCGCCGCTCTGAAATTAACATGAAAAAGAAGAAAATATTTAAACACTTTGCCTTAATTAAATAGCTTAATAATTTTTGAAAATTCTTTCTTACCGATGACTCAGAATCCAAATTGTCAGCGGGACAAACTGCAGTATCCCCACCTTCAGTGTGATTCTTCTTTACTACCAATTCAGTGATGGCAATCGATAAACTGATACGCATTGTATAAGCATTCAAAATGGCCAAGAAACCCATTATAGCCAATATCACACGTTGAGGTATAACAAAATCTATAAAGAGAGACACAGAGAATAAAAAATTAGAGAGTGTTAGATTAAAGTAAAATCAATAAAATAAAAAAAAAAAAAAATCACATTAAGTATTTTCATGTCAACAATCAATTAGCATTAATTTCCTTGTATTTCTACTGTTGCATGAATGAAGTAGAGTATTAACTAATATTATTATTATTTTTACATTTAATAAATTTGTCAACAATATTTTAAATATTTATCAAGTATTTATCGTAAATTATTAAATATTCATTATCAAGTTAACAAATCGTTTGTTTGTTAGAAATGCATCTATGATCATTAACTGGGATGGAAAGTACTTTTTGGAAAGTTAAGGAACTAAATTCTATTACTAAAATATAAAATTTTTTCATAAAAATTATTGTATTTGTAACAAATAAATTCAACTAAATGGCCTTCAACTTTTACTTTATTTTTTATGTTAGTTTAATGCCATTAGTCATTGCAATTTAAAATTCTTTCCAGTAATTTAAAAATTAATTTTTATAAGAAAATAACTAAAATTTTAAAAAATTTTTTTATAAATGTTGTTTAACATTTAATAAATCACAATACTACAAGTAATGACTAGTTACCACAGGCTTATTAAAATTCATTGCATTTATTAATAAGTTTGATTATATGTTTGTGGCTATAAAATATTATTAACAAAAAAGTTAAATATTGTAGAAAAAAGGTAAAACACCTTTTTGAAGGTAAAATTAAATAAACCCATTTTAGCCAATTAAATTAGTTAATTTGGCTCGTTGTTAGTTAGTCAAAGGCTGTTTTCCAGTAAAATGTGAAAAACAATTGCAATAAAAACGATCTACGACTTAATAAATAAAAGTTTAACAACTTAATTAAATTATGATGGTTTTATGAAACAAGATATACTATCAGAAAATTATTTTAAAACAATTACAAGTATTTGAACTGTGTGCAAGACATTTTTTATGAAGAGTATATAAAACAAAAAAAAAAAAACAAATAAATAGAACTTCTTATCATTAAAATTAAATGATTCTGTTGGTTTTTTGTTGCTATTATAATACAATGACATGCGACATGTACATATTTAAGGAATCCAGTTTATTTTCTGATAAATTTAAATAATAATAAAAATTTAGAAAAATATTGTACTCTATGCATCTATATGTATCATAAAAGTAAAATAAATATTAAATTCACGTGCCCTTATAAAATTAAATTTGCCAATGAAATGAAATTGTTTGAAATTATAAAGTAAAAAAAAAATATTTGAAAACAATTGCATGTATTTTAAACAATAAAACACCTGTTATTAATACATTTTTTATTTGAATTGTTTTTCTAAATAATTATGAAATTGTGTTTAATTACATTAAAAAACAAATTTGATATTGTCTAAAATTTAAATAAATTAAAAGGGAATGTATCAGGCTTTTAGCTTTATACTTGGAAATGGAGCAATTTGGATTTAAGTTAAACTATTGTTTTTAAAGTTTTATATAGAAAACTGATCATCCTAAAAGTTTTCTATAGAAAATTGATAGTCTTAACATGTTCTATAAAAAACTGATCATCCTAAAAGTTTTCTATAGAAAATTGATCGTCTTCAAAGTTTTCTATTGTAGACTGAACGTCCTAAAAGTTTTGTATAAAAAACTGATCATTTTAAGATTATTCTATAGAAACCGACCGTCTTCAAAGTTTTGTAAAGAAAACTGATCGCCCTAAAAGTTTTCTATAGAAAACTGATCGTCTTCAAAGTTTTCCATTGTATACTGATTGTCTTAAATTTTATATAAAACTGATCGTCTAAAAATGTTTCTATAGAAAATGTTTTCTATAGAAAACTATCGTCTTAAAATATTTCTATAGAAAACTGATCGTCCTAAAAGTTTTCTATAGAAAACTGATCGTCCTAAAAGTTTTCTATAGAAAACTGATCGTCCTAAAAGTTTTCTATAGAAAACTGATCGTCCTAAAAGTTTTCTATAGAAAACTGATCGTCCTAAAAGTTTTCTATAGAAAACTGATCGTCCTAAAAGTTTTCTATAGAAAACTGATCGTCCTAAAAGTTTTCTATAGAAAACTGATTGTCTTAAAAGTTTTCTATAGAAAACTGATCATCCTAAAAGTTTTCTATAAAAAACTGATCGTGCTAAAAGTTTTCTATAAAAAACTGATCGTCCTACAAGTTTTCTAAATGGAACTGATCGTCTAAAAAGTTTTCTATGGAAAACTGACCGTTTTAAAAGTTTTCTATGGAATACTGATAGTCTAAAATTTTTGTCTTGAAAGATTTCTATTGAAAGCTGATCGTCTTAAAAGTTTTTATAAAAAACTGATATTTTGTGGACATTTACATTTATTTACAGCTTTAATGCTCAGGGCCTTATTCACGACAATTTATCAAAGGTTTATAAGACAAATTTTCATACAAAATTTGTTTTATAAACCTGTGATAAATTGTAAATGTTTATGAATAAGGCAGTAAAGGTCTAATTCATAAAAAAAAATTATTTTATAAGCGGTTTATAAATTAAATTTTGTATGGAAATTTAATTTTATAAACGTTTTAGAAAACAAAATATTATTTATGAATCAGTCAATTGATTTTGTAAACTGATTTAGTCTACTGATCCCAATGGTGATATGATGATAAGCCACCTGTTTGTTAAATTTTTGACTATCACCGTGAAGAAATGTATTTATAAAATGACATGCAGAAATCATAACTTAATTTTATTAATTTTTTTTAAATAATATAGTAAAGATTTGCATTACCAGACATCTAATCTATTTGAGACCAAACGTCGGAATTTTATTTATCACCTACATCTTTGCGGAAATAATTTGTATTTTTTTATTGCAGCACATGCTTAATTTTAAATACGATGTGTTTAAACTGCTCAAGTGCAATAGAAATAATTACTAATTATAAATTATAATTTAATCTAAAGGCAATAAAACATTTTATTATATTCTTGGTTTTTTGGTTAAAGAGCATTTAATTAAGTGATCAAGTGACTTAATAATGTATTAAATTGTACTATAAAATATCACTTTTATTTATTTATTTTTTACTTATTACCAAGCAAATTATTTAAAGCAAAAAAAAACTGATAAAAAAGTATGAAAAAGCTAAACAATTTATTAGGGCCAATTATGGTTATTGTGTTAATTTAATAACTAATAAATTGCCATATCAGAAAACTGTCATATAGTTTTTATAATAGTTAGTAAATTAGTTTAAATGTTGTTATTTGCTGTTGTTTCATATTTCAAAGAAATGGTAATCAATCAATTGTTTTATTTTCACAGTTTTTAATTATAAACGTTACTATTATTTCATTTGCGTAATGTAAACTTGTTATCTGGCCACCTTCTTAAAAAAATTATTTTAACAAACATAATTAAAAAGTTCTGCTGTAGATTTCCAACCACAATCTTTAAAACCACAAAGAATATCTCCAAGTAAATAAACTTAAAAGATAGATATTATGCAAACTCATTAATAAATAAGCAGATATTTAAAATGATGTAGTCCAGAAAGTGTCAAATCAAAACTTGTTTTTTCAAAATATTATTCTTATACTTTGAATATGCCATTTTTTGCAGTATTTGAAAATTTTACTGTCTGTTGACTTGCTTCTTAATTATACTACGGACTAGTAGCTTGTCTCTTGACTAATATATTAATAAGTCTATTAAATAGTTTAGTTGTTGGACTATTTAGAAAGAATTTGCAATATGAAAAAAGTAGTTAATATTTCGTATTAAGGAATTCTTCGATGTCAAAAATACAAAGTGCAATAAAACTGAATCTTGACAGCAAATATCTAAGAACTTTATTCTACAAAAGAATAATAATTTCATTTTATAAAAGAATTAATTCTTTTCAACTCCTATTAATAAAACAATCATATATTTTATAAATTTTGGTAGAGGGACTAGTTATTTATGCAGAATATCATGATGATATTAGTGTTTATAAGTGAATTTTGACCATCAAGTAATTTTCTGAACGGGACTTTGTATGGGGGATAGGGTCAAATGAAGGCCGATCTTTACGAAAATCAGCAGTATCATTAAGATTTATATAAACTAAGTTTTGCCGATTTTTAAGTGATACAAGAACATTTAACATATTTATGAGCTCAAAAGCCCTATTCGGAGAGTACGGTTGTATGGGGGCTATACGAAATAATGGACCGATTTTAACCATTTCAATAGGTTTCGTCCCTGGGTCAAGAGAAGAGTATGTGCCAAAACTCATCAAATTATCTTGAAAAAAATCTACTTAGAAAGTTGAGTCGATTGGTATACTTTAAGGTGGTGTAGGACCAATATTTTTGAGAGTCACAAACATCAGCACAAACGCATAATACCCTCCCTACTATAGTGGTGTAGGGTATACAAATTTTCTTAAAGAAATTGCATAAAGTCGTTATATCCAAAAAGCTAAACAAATTGAATTTTAATCTTAGAGAAAGAAAATTTTAAAAGGATTTACTTAAGTAAAACGAAACTAGACCAGTCATAGTTTAAATTAAAATATCTGGATTTTAGAAATACTAAGAAAAGGAACTGTTACACTAGTTCCGTAGTTGGGTCTTTGGGTCACAGGGTAAGATTAATTCCAAAACTTTATAAGAAGGAATCCTTACAATTTGATAGTACGATGTCGCCATGGTGTCAATTGTCACAACTTATTCAGGTGGCATTGTTACTACTTCATTAGTTAACAGGACTATATCCTCAAAAATTTTCATTTGTTAAATATGCTGAAATCTATCGGGTTATGATAATTTTCCAACTTAAAGTGTGTATGTACGTACATAAATTAAAGGCAAACTTTAAAAAAACTTTATGACCAATATTTATTATCTGTGAAAACAACAATAAAATTGAATAAATACATATATTAAATATTATTTCAAAAACAAATATAATAAATTTAAATTACCACCCATAATGCATGGTAAAGCGTACTGGAAAAGTTATTAAAATTACACATAAAAAAGTTACCGCCCTGTGAACAGTAATTTCATTTTAATTATTTGCACTTAAATTAAATTTTTTATTGTGTCTATTTTTATTTTCCGCTTAAAAGCCATAAATAATAATACTTTAAATAAACTTAAACACAGAGAAACGTGTTTGTTTATAAATAAAAGTATCCTTGAGGAACATATTGGCCAAACCGCCACATGTATTGATTGAAAATTTCAGATAACTTTATTCTAAACGATTTATTTTAGATTAAATACATTACGCCAATTTGTTTAATTGGGTAATTAAATAAAATACAAAATAATTATTTAAATACTAAAGTGATAATTTTCTTTAAATATTTTATTCACGTTTATTTAGATAACATTTTTATTTAACCTTAAAAAAGATTTTGTGGGTATTTCCCCTGCTAAAAATTATTTTTATTTTTAAATAAAAAAGTTCGTTGTCGGTGATATAATGAGCAGAATTGAAACTTCAAAGAAGTAAAGCCAAATTTAAAATTTTTTGTTTAAAGTTTAAATTTACAACAATGAGAACTTTGAAGTTCTTGGAATTTTGTGTCTGTAATGGTGAAAAAATTTAATTCATTTAAATATTTAAACAGTTTAATGAAATACAAATATGTAATTCTGAAAAATATACAATATTATATTAAACTTCTTAAATTGCAATTATCAATCACTTTAGACTTATTTTTTAGATTATTTATACTTTTAATATTTATTTTATTTATTTTTTTATTTATTTATTTATTCAAAAACAATGGCCGTAAGCCGATAGGGCCTAATTGGCTAGTCTACAATTAAATATACTTATAATACAAAAATATTATTGGTACATTATTTAGTAAGAAAATATAACATATATTTATAATTTTTTTTAATTATAATTTTCTTATTTTTAATAGTTAGACTTGAAGTTTTGCACACACTGATTAGGATTCTATAAATTGGTGAAAATAAAGATAATATTATTAGCCTAAAAATGACAGTAAAACATAATAGGAGCGAAATGCAATAAGGTTATATAAAAGATTTTTTGCAACAAATGAGTTATACCAATTAAATATTTTATAAAAACTTAGGGGAAATGGCTGTACAATATACATTTACATAGTGGAATATCATTAAAAATAGGCTCAGGGTTAGTTATGAATTCGACAAAAAAATATTTTTAAATGCATATAATGAATGTGAGAATTTACGTTCCTGGTAAGGAATAACAGTATTCCATAAGCGCGCTATGTTAACTCGAAATGATCTCGTCATAAATAATGAAACATGTGCTGGACATATTAAAGAATGTGTTCTATTTGAAATAGCAAAGTTAAATTTATTCTGCAAATAGTCAGGTTTACCATATTTTATAGTTTTAAAAAAGAAAATCATTTTTCTCAACTGAACATATCGAAAGAAACTACAACCAAGTAAATCAACGTAATATTGAGAAACATGATCACTAATCCGAAGTCCATAAATATAACGTACTACACTATTAAAGGATCTTTTTAATCTGTCAATGTTGGAGTTTGAGGTACATGAGTAAACTTCAATACCATAAATTAATAACGGTAAACACAATGATAAAGCAACACGACGTTTTATTGAAGAGGGCAAGTAAAAACCAATATTATATAACTTTCTCAATGTCCAAGATATTCGTGAAATTACTGAATTTATATGAAAACTAAATGTTAGCTTATCATCCAAAATAATACCAAGTGTTTTATAATGAGGAACAATTTCTAATACTTCGTTATTCAGAATAATGTTTAAAGAAATAGATTGTTTAGAAAATACCATTACCTTGCATTTCATGGCATTTAGTTGTAAGAAGTTACGTTTTGACCAATCAACTAAAAGATCAAGTTCAGAATTAATATGCGCCTCAGAATTTTGTAGAGATAATAAGTCAAACGTTGATAAAAGCTGTATGTCATCAGCATAGGTATAACATTTCAAGAAATTTAATTCATGATAAATGTCATTTATATATAACAAAAATAATAATGGCCCTAACATTGACCCTTGTGGCACACCACGGTAAATTGGAATCCTACTAGAAACTTCACGTTCTATTTGAACAAATTGACTGCGACCATGTAAGAAAGAGTAAATGAGTTTACAGGCACTTGAACTATAACCAAATGTATGTGAGAGCTTATGGATCAACAATGAATGATTAATCGAGTCGAATGCCTTACAATAATCCAAAAAAATTAAAATACTAACCAAATCCTTGTCGAAGTTTTCCCTAATAGTTTCCGTGATTTCCAGAAGTGTGCCAGTAGTACTAAATCCTTTCCTAAAACCTGATTGATGTGGATGAATCAAACTACAACTATTTAGATGATGTAACATTTGTTCCCTAATAATTAGTTCCAAAACTTTTGAACAGACTGACAAAATACTGATAGGACGATAGTCCGAACAATTCCTAGGAATCTTAACTTTAGGAATCGGTACAATCCTACCAACCTTCCAAATTTTAGGAACTACCGATGTTGTCAACACCCTGTTAATAATAAATGTTAAATGTTTTAAAATAGGCAGTATTATGAATTTAAGAAATTTAATATGAATTTGATCAGCACCTACCGCTTGAGATTTGATACTTAAAACTGCATTTAAAACATCAGTTTCCGTAACATTTGCAAAAGTAAATCCTTCAGAGGAAGGTAAATGGTCAAGACCACCATCAGCAGTTCCAGCCATACGGGAAAATTCATTAAACTCGTTCAGTGAAATAGGAAACCGTTCATTTCCTGGTGATTTCACAATTCCTATAGATTTAATCTTGCACCATAACTGTTTCTGATCACATGTAGAAAAAAATCTTAAACAGTACTTCCTGCGAACACCTCTTATGATGGTTTTTAATCTGTTTCTAGCTCTGCGATAAGCTTCAAAATTCCTATCAGACCTATTTTCCCTGTAGGCACGATATGTCAGATCTCTAATACGCTTAGCACTACAAATACACTCTTCATTCATCCAATTATGTACAACGCTTTTAACTACTCTACGATTTGGTACATTATCCTCAAACAAACGATTTAAATTGGAATTAAAACATTCTACACTCTCGTCAACATTCAAACTATCATAGACGCCAGAAAAATTCATAGATTCTAATTGAAGTAAACATTGGTCGTAGCTAAGATTTGAATAATCCCTACAAAGGTATATATCCGGATTTTTAAACTGAGAAATATTATATGTTATAAATATTGCCGCATGATAGGAATTTAGAGCAGGTATTTGAAATTGATGTTTACTACTAACTAATTCTATGTCAGAGACTAGATAAAAATCTATAAGTGATGTAGATAATTGTTGAGGAGAATAATGTGTGGGTAAAGAATTGTGAACTATATATAACGACAGTCGCTCGCAAATTTCGCGAACAATAGCACCATTAATAAAAAGGTTTATATTAAAATCGCCCATCAAAATTATATTATTATACCTAGAAGAGAAATTTTCAAGGACCCTTTCACAACAAAGGAATTGACCATTAGGAAGATATATAACACCTAACAAAGCTACTGAATTGTCCTCTAAAATTATCTCCACGAAAAGTGATTCAACATTAACATCATATTGTTCATCAAAAATATTACCAGTCTTTAAATTATTCCGTATGTATAAGCAAACCCCCCCGCCTCTACAACCACTTCTATCCTTTCTAAAAAGTTTAAAACCAGGAATTGACACAGCCGAATCATAAATAAACTCCTTATACCATGTTTCCGTTATACCAACGGCATCAATATCGCAATCCATTATCAAGTTACGAATTTCATCAAATTTAGTGCTATTTTCTCTAGGAACCAAACTTTGTGCATTGAAGTGTAGAATATTAAAGTTTGCAGAGTTTATTACAGCATTAATTTTACTGCCATCAGAGGCAATTTCACCTAAATTCTCACCTAAATTCATCATAAACCCTAAAGTGTGCACGAAAATCAATCATCCCTATTAAAAACAAATTTAACTTATTTAATATATATAAAGGCAACATAATATAAAGGTCGCAAAAAAGCAAAAATAAATTTAAAAATATTAAAACATTCAAAATTCATTAAAATTCAAAGTATAAAAAATTAAAAGTTTACGAATGTAATAATTATGATTTAGTGATAAATAATAATAATAGTATTTAATATTACAATAAAATAACTTAAATTTCGTATTTAATTTTTTTTTTCTTTTTTATATCAAATTAATTAAATATTCAAATTTTAATAATAATTGAAAAAAAAAAAAAAAAAAAAAAATAGAGATCATATTTCAAATTTTGTTTTAAAAATTTTAAATAGTTTTAGTAAGTAACAACTACAAGATAACATTATTGTTAAAAAAGGCACAAATTGTAATTGCATTTTTTATTTTATTTTATAAAAAACTAATAACAAATCATCATTATTGTGCTCAAATATTTAATTTTTTAATTTAGTTAATTTTTTATTATTTTGTTTTTCAATTTAGTTTGTAATACGATTCAATTATTTTAAATTAGCATTTGTATGTATTTATTATGTAGAAAAGAGAAAATACAAATTAAAAAGAAAAAAAGTTTTATTAAATAGTTTTATTTATTTAAATTCAATTGATATTAATTGTCTTCAAATGTATTTTTTCCTTTTCAATAATGTTGAATTTCTATTATATACTTTAAGTTGGCATATGTATTAATTATGTATTAATGGGTACACTAAATTATTTACTTTTTATTTTCATAATTGTATATAGATATATCAAATACATGTAAATTTATCCAATTTACACTGAGTTAATAATTTTAATTCTAATTAGTTTAAATTATAGTTATTAATAAATTTTGAGTAATAAGGTTTTTATTTGTATATTAAACAAATTAAGTAATTAATAAACATTAAATTAATATGGTAAGTGTTTCAGATTCTATTATTAGTTCAGTTTTGTTCAAATAAGTATTTGTAATTTCCATTTAAATAAAAAAATAAAAAAAAAAATATCAATTTAATTGTGTACAAAAATTATTTTTATTATCCTCTGAAAATTTTCTATTATAAATTTATCAGTTGGGCAACTAAAAATATGTTATATAACAATATTTCAAATTATTAATTAAAATGTATTTAATTTAGGCATTAATAATCAATAAATATGAAATATGTTATAAAATTAATAATAAAGAAATACAAATACAATTTGAGTTGAATATTATTAATAAAATAACTTTAATAGTATTATTACTTTAAAAGTATTATTAATAAGTTTGATTAATTACTCTCAAGATTTGCAGTAAATATGTAATTAATATTTCAAAATAAATATCTAATATTACGAAGGAGAAAAAAAAATTAAAAAAATTAGAAAAAAAAAATTATAAATATATTAGTGTACACCTAGAGAAAAATACATATGTTTTATAGAATGAAATTATTAACTACATGTGTGATTATACTACACATGAGAAAAAATATCTAAATAATCAAATGCCAATTTTAAGTACTATACAAAAGGATATAAGTATGAATGATATAAATGTATAATTTTCATTTTAAAATAATATAATAATTGCAATACAATAACTATAATATCAATATAATAATAATTACCTGATGATAACAATAATTTATAACAAATACAATTTATTTTATATTATTAAATTACACTTATTACTAATTATTATCATCTTCAGGAAGATTCAAACAGCCATCCAATAGGTTTGCACACTGCTGGCTATCCAACAAAATATTTTTTCCGTCCAGCATAAGAATTTTGGCTTTAGGGTTGTCCATATTTAATAGATAAAATTTTTTTATTTTCTTCTCAGACAAAAGTTTGCGACAAAGATAATTTAGTTTGCCAGACGATGGGGACAAATTGTCGTTCAGATAAATTCTGGATTCAATGGTTCCACCTATGATTTTATTTAGCAATAACGGTTCTGATTTGTGGTAATTTTTCATGATGGTGTCACGTAATTGCACGGAATTCAATTTTACTATAAAGTATTTTCTATGTTTTATGTAACAGCAATGATTAATATCTGAGAGGCTAATATCCACTCCAACAAATTTGGCTATTTTAATTGTGTTTTCACGTATCTTTTCGATGGTACAATTTAATCCACTTATCAAAATATCCGATCGATTTAAGCGTCTTTCCAACATATTGTTCTTGTATTGAAGTTGATGATATTTGTTCTCATACGCTTTATCTGTATTTTTGACACAAGAGTAACAATTAGCAACATCCGATTTAATATTAGCAATTTCAGTATTGACTTCTTTACGAAAATCATTAACCATCTGGACTACTTTAGTTTCTAGGTTTAAAAATCCGTTATCCATTCGATGCTCAATATTTACTTTGGTATCCTCAATTTTATTTTCTATTGAAATTTTAATTTCTTCCATTCGTTTGATAATGTCATTGTTAGTATTTTCACCAACTCCAATGCCTTTTTTACAATCATTACACAAAAATTTAGAAATATTTTTACGAACGGCATTTAATAATTGTTCAGTGACACCAGCACACTTGTTATGAAAGTAAAGACCACAACTTCCACATCCAATACTAGGATTAGTTTTTGTTATATTCGTGTGGCAAATAGGACACTGGACAGGATTCTTTGGTGACATTATGAGAATGTATTAATTTATATTATTTATTTATTAGAGTATGTGTGAATAAATGTAGATTTGTTTTTTTTTTTTTTTTATTTATTTTTTTTTTTTTTTTTTTTATTATTAATTAGATGTTGGGTTGAAACTAGTTTAATTTTAACTTTTACACATATTAATAGTAAAATGCAGTATTATTTTCTTTTCACCAAAAATATTATTAATTAATGTATTTGTGTGCGTAAATTATTGTATTGTTTATTTATTTTGTTTTATTTTTTTATCCATGAAGTTGACAACACTAAATATTTCTTATATGAATCTTTCAAATTCCTTTTATCCACAACATTCTTCCCACTAAATGTTACTTTTAAGATCTTTACTCTCCATCATTTCTTACATTTATTCTGTCCTTCATATGTATGTGTTTAAATCAAACGTTATATTGATATCATGTATATGTATATACATATATGGAAACAAATGTAGATTTATTCTATTGTAGTTTTTGGTGTCCATTAAATGTTGTGTTGAATTTTGATTTATTTATATTTATTTCACTTATATAGATTGTAATATGCATTAATATGAGAAAAATAATTTTTAAAGCAATTAAAATATTTATTTGTATTTTGTAAAATTAATTAGATGTTGGGTTGAAACTTGTTTAATTCTAACTTTTACACATATTAATAGTAAACTATCCACCAAAAATATTGGTAATTAATGTATTTGTGTGCGTAAATGATTGTATATTTGATTTATCTTGTTTTATTTTTTTATTCATCAAGATGACAACACTAAATATTTCTTTCTTCAAATTCCTTTTATCCACAATATTCTTCCCACTAAATGTTACTTTTAAAATCTTTTACTCTCCGTAATTTTTTTTTTTGCATTTATTTTATCCTTCATATGTATGTGTTTAAATCAAACGTTATATTGATATCATGTTTATTGATATCATGTATATGCATATACATAAATGGAAACACATGTAGATTTATTCTGTTTTAATTTTTAGTGTCAATTAAATGTTGTGTTGAATTTTAATTTATTTATATTTATTTCACTTTTGCGGATTGTAATATGCATTAATATGAGAAAAGTAATATTTAAAGTAGTTAAAGTAGTTTAAAGTAGTTAAAATATCATGTATGTTTTTTTTTTTTTTTTTTTTTTTTAGCTTGTCTTAACACCAAGTCAATGTGAGATATTCCAGTCAAATTTATTTTGTTAAAGTTTTTCGGGATTATTATCAAAACACACTTATATTTATATTCAATAAGCTCAGAATTAAATATTAATCACTTTTTTACATAGATCATATTTTATAATTCAAATTATTTAATATTTTCAAAGATTTTTTTGCTTTTGCTTCACGACCGCGAATTTTTCTCAACCGCACATATTGACGTTGCCAGATATTTTTGACGTCAAAACATATTAATTAAATGATTTAGCGCTTTTGATTTATTTCTGAAAATAAATCTTTAGAATGGGGCTTTACGCCTCTTATAAGGAAAACGAGTACGAAAAAAAAATATTTAATTTCGCATTAAATGTTTGTATTCTTGCTTATCATTAATTTCTAATAATTCCATAGTCTAATGGTCTTAAATATAACATTAAACAAAATATTATTAACTCTAACGCTAATGTAAAGATATACTAATTGCAATTAAGATAAATTTTACTCGTGATCGAGTAAAATTTATCTTAATTGCTCTGTTTATTTTTCCTTGCTTAAGTTTTTAAAATTTCTTTGCGATACAAAAGCTTAATCAAATTATGATGGCGGGCGGTAGTTATGCTTTTTTATTATAAATTAAAATTTAGAATTGTATGCCCTTGAACTTCGAGAAAAAGCAAAGTTCAAGGTATGTCTATCAGTCCGTCTGTTTGCATGTTTATTGGGATCAATTTTCTGAAGACCCCAGATATCTTTTGGATCAAAATCTTCCATAATTCTATCACAAATCCTTTCATGAAGTTTCCCATTTAAAATCTATATTTATTTCAAATCAATTTTAACCGATAACTGAAAATAGACAAAGTATTAAAACAATGTAAGTCCAGCAAATAATTCGAATGAAACTAATTTTTTCCATCTATCTTTACTGAATAGGGACTTGAATAAATAATTATTTTTTGACTGCTTCTTTGATATGATATGAAGAGAGTTTGCCCCTTCAATAATGTCCTAGGAGAGGGTCAATTGTCAATATTAAGGCACTCAGTAACAGTTCGCTGAACTAAATAAAACGAATTGGTATAAATTAGAAAATTTACCAACCTTTAAAACAAATTTAAAAAACGCAGTTGTTTGAGATCAAAAATGAAAACGCTATAAATTGTTGGTATATTTTCCACGCATGGATACCTAATTATGTTTTAAACGTTAATAGTAGAAATTGAAATATACCTTGACCTATATTTTCAACAACTAAGTAGTAATAGTTGCAAAAATGCTATGTATTTGTATTATAAAAAATCTATAGAGATTTTGTCAAAATTATGAATCTATTATTATATCAATTAATATTGTCTAAAATCGTACGTGCAAATAAATACTATCCGATACAAATGAATCAGTCTATAGGTATGTCTCGATCCGTCCGTCTGTCAATTTTATACGTATGCAGATCATATCCACCATATGAGTCGTTTGTCTGAAACAAGTGTCGAGCATATTAATTCTTCTTTAACTTTTAAACATAAATATTCATACACTCTAACATATGTATGTATGTATCCACCACAAATTTATTAAAATTTTTTGTTTTACATTTCAATCTGATTATTTTATGTTAAACACGTTTTAGGTATAATTACATTTAAAGTTCAACATAAAGTTCAATTTTAAACACAAATTATAAGTATGAATGATTGTTATCCAATAATAATAACAAAAATAATAACAATTCTATGCACATTAATCGGAAGTTAATTTAAATTTTTGTTGGGTCATTAAATGGTTCAACACACTACCAACATTTTTTTTTTTTCATTTCGTTCCAATTCGCACATTGTATTTTATATAATTGTTAAATAACAAATTCAAACTTAAACATTTCAATGACAATCGTTTTCAAATACATACTCGTGCAATATTTAAAATATTTGTTTAAATATTATAACATTCTTGATTTTTTTTTAATGTGATACAGATACAGAAACGTCATTATTAATTTCGTTATAAATTCAAGATCTTCGTAGACCACACTTTTTATTAAACGTGTTTTAGCAAAAAAAAAAGTTGACAAAAATAATTGCATATTAAATAATATAATTTCTTCTTTTGTATTATATTATCCAATAAATAAAATGTCTTTTCAACATATACATAGGTCAGCTTTAAATGAAATGACACTATTGGATCTATAGATTTTAGCGGTTCCATTCATAAAAAATAATATTGGAACTGTAATAGACAATTTAGGTTACTAATTCAATAAAAAATTATATAGGAATTTTTAATAAGGATTAAAACTAATATTTGAAATTTTGTAAGAAAAACAATCAAATAATCTTATAAAATCGGCATTGTCATTGCGTCGACATTAATTATATAGAATTGAATTAATTAAACAACATTTATTAAACACTTTCGCAAATAAGTGTTAAATTTATTTAAAATTCTTAAATAAAAATAAACTATTAAAAAACATTTTAAAATTTACATTTTATATTTATAACGATTTCTTTAATGACGTCAAGACATATTAAATATTAAATAAATTCTTAATATAATTTACAAATTTAACGGAAATATTTGTTTATTTAAAAATAAAATTAGCACAATTTTTTTTATATGTAAAAGTATTGTCAACAATATCTTTAAAAATAATAATTAATAAACATTTGACAATAAATAATATCAGTTACTTATTTAACTTTTAAATAACAGATGCTTAATTGCGACCCATAATTTGTAAAGGTTTTATTTTTAAACGGGACTTAAGTTTCTTGAAATTCAGATTCTCTGTCATTAATTGGTTTATTCTTTAAAAAACACTTACATTTCGAGAGGCTTAAGCCCCAGGCCGGTTGCTGCTGCGTCATGTTTAAAGTTGTTATGGATTTCTTTTGTTCTCAAAATTCTTTGTTGTTTATTAATATTTTTTTTGTGTTTGTAATTACACAATTATTTTGGGGAAATTTATGTATTTGTAATAAAAAATTTCCTGTTTTATTTTATTTGTAACACTTCCGCTTTGGTTCAAGAATTTTATTATTTTTTTTTTTAGCAATTTTTTTTTAAATTATTTATTTTTATAAAAATTTATTTAATTTACTTTATATTTGCTTTAACACACTAAACACTTAAAAATATACATATGTATGTATGCATCACATAAAAAATTCTTTAAAAGTTCTTACTGATCTGCTTTCCAAGATCTATAAGCGTTTATTTTCTTGGTTGCACCAGCGAAAGTGAGCGCACTTTTTTCAAATTTGTATTTCAGTTACAAGTTCGTTTTCCCCGATTTTGTTATGTTTTTCTTTTTGATGTTCTTTTGAAAAAACACATTCGCGCCTTACGAACGTTAAATTTCAAATGAGAAGAGATTTTTAAATGTCTTTAGTTTATATACGAAGATAAGCCGTTATTGTTAATTTTTATTTCATTTAAACGACAGTTTGAGTGTAGAGTACAATCTGTCGTTTGCTTGTGTTGGTGGTGGTAGTAGTTTAGTGTTTTTTTTTCTTCTGAACACCTTACACTCGATGTACAGGTTTAATACTAAGTATATTGTCATTTTTAACAGAAAGTGCAAACTTTGTTTATCCAATGATCAAATTATTGTTAGTGGTCGTTTAAAAACCAGTTAATACAGTTGACCTATTCTTTTTACATTTCAAGAGTGTACACGATATGGTATTTTTATATATGTAAGCTGAAATGCTTCGCAATAGTTCCTGCAAAGCCGCTTTTCGATATATACGAAGAAACAAACTAACACATTTACCCTTCATAAATTTTAAGCATTTCAATAACAGTCCGACAAGATTTCTCGAGGTCCATCCACATGTCCATATACATTTTGTAATGAAACCATAGTTAGAATTTTTTAAAATACATAATTCGATGAAAAATCGTACACATTCTATAATTGGTCGAACTCTACTCTCTCATACAAATGGAACTTTGAATGTTAAAAAAGTACACTTTTTGAAGGGTTGAGCAGCACTGAAATCGAATCTGGCCTTCCATTATATCAGGTTTTCCAGATGTCGTTAAAGAGAAAACCAGTTTGTGCCATATTTGAGGCGAAGACCAAAAAAGGATCCTACTTCGAGATCTCTTAACTGAAAGTTAAAAAAAAACTCTAAAATAAGTTTTTGTCAATTTATGATTGTGTCCATTTCTAGGTTAAAATATCTCTAAGAAGGAAGTAGATACTTATAACAGAATTTAAACCTTTATTTTAAAGTCAACAGAATGAACTTTTAAACGGCATGAACCTGATATGATGGAAAAATTCTAAGACCAGATTCGGTTTCAGTGCTACCTTTGCACTGTTATTTTGCCAAAATTCTAAAAGTTATCAATTTCGTGTAAATCGAGTTCTAAATGTTTTAAATTATTCATTTTCCCATGTATAGATTTTACATGTATAATTTTATATATGATTTCAGTATTAATGATGTTGGGTTGTTGGTTTGTAGTAGTACGAGTATCGTTTTAATAATTTGTATTATCCCATGTTTTATTAACAATCTATTATTGTTTTAAAAGCAGCACCAACAACAACAAAATAGAACAATTTCGTATATTTTTTATGTGGCTAGACGTAATAATTATGTTCTAGTTGTTATTGTTGTTGGATATTTTAACCGACATTTAACAACGATCAGTTTAGTTTAGTGACTTGTAGTTAAATTAGTATAAGTAAATATGTATGCATGTACGTATATTGTAATTGTTACGAATACATATTTACAATATCATATGGTTGGTGTTGTTTCTTGTTTTTTTGGAAATATGTAGTTAAGTATGTATGAATGAATTTACTCCTAAAACAACAAAATATATGTGTGTGTATGTACCCACAATCATAGCCAGGTCTCTATATAAGTAATAAACAAGGTAAGAATGTCATCGTTTTTAGACGTTTTAGTAAATTGATTTGATAAAAGAAACTTAACTAAAAAAAATAAACGCGTTTTAACGATTTTTTATTAAAGAGGAAATGTTTGTATTTTTTTTCGCTGTTAAACCCCCAAAATGGCAATTGTAAATTCTTTTTTGGGGGGAATTTATAATCTGCACAGATACATACATATAAATGCAATTATTTACAACACCTTTTAACAATTGATTTATTTCATTATTTAATTGTATAAAAAACGTTGGGTGTTAAAATAAATCTGTCATGGCGCTTTTTATACATATAAATATTCCTCAAACACCCTATAAATTCTGTGAAAATCGGTACATTAAATAGTCGGCCATCGGTTACAGACACGAAAGGTTTTTACCAATTTTATATACATACATATATTTATTTTAGCAATATATTAATCTTAGTTGGAAAAAATGAAAGCTCTATTATTATATTTAATATTTAATTTTACAGAACTAAAATATTTTTTATAATAACAAAAGCATATGATTAGTCATGATCATATAGAAGTAGAGCCAGGAATCCATATAGATTATTTTAGACAAAATAATGAAAGTCACTTTGAAATTTTTGTGATTCCCAATAAAAATAACTTTCTGCTTAATGTGAGCTTATAAGATTCGACACACACAAATATAAAACTCCTTTTTGCTGTACATTATACATATTTTTTGAAAAAATCAACAATATCGTCATCTGAAATGCAAAAAGGCGTAACAACTAAAAAATTTTAAATCGGTTTTTGACACTGCATCAAAATTTTAAGAACTTTATTGTCAAAAACTCAGATTTTATTGACATGAAATTCAAAAGGGCGTAACAACAAATTACTAATTTCCACAAGTCAGAAAGTCCTAAAAGCAATGCCCTAATGTCTGGCGGTACCGTCATATAAATCTTTTAAAAAATACCTTCTTTTATAGCAAATATTGTTCATTTAGTTTTTTGTCTCTCCAGCAAAATATTTAAAAGTGTTGTTACGCCCTTTTGCATTTCAGTTGACGATATATTATGATGTTTTCAAATTTATTTAATTAAAATGTAAATGTGTTATTACGTGTTGAGAATTGAAATAAGAAAATTTTAAATTTTAAGAGGATAAGAGCCATGAATTAAAATCTAAGTATTTTGAAGAAAGTTTTAAATTTGTTTATTTTTAAAAATTACGCTTAATTAAGAACATTTGCAATTTCTCAGAAAAAATGCTACATATCGAGGGATCATATTAAAAAACTCTCTATCGTAAAGGACACTAGTATCCAGGAACAAATATTTTATTTCAAAATCAGTAGAAATCGAAGTATCACAATCCTTCTGAATATAAAGCTTTCGTTCAAAATGTTCTGTATAAACGTTAAATACAATTATTGAAAAAGATAGAATTACTTTTTTTAAAGAATAATTACATTACAAAAATGTTAATGAAATTAACAAAATTAATTCATTTTTCTTTAAAATTTATATCAGAGATGATCAAAACCTCATTTTTATTCAAATCCAAGATATAAAGTATTGAATAAAGCCACTCGATATATGTATATTATTATAGCTCTGAGATAATTTTATCTATCAGTGAATTTCATGGTGAGAGTGATAAATATTTTTAGTCATGGTCAAAATAATTAAAACGGATGTTTTTTATATTTATTAAAGGGGTAAATAAACATATTTAATTAAATTTAATATGTATAACAGGTTCTTTATTTTTAAATGTGCGTATAAGATAAACTTTATTTAAAAACAATAAGTAGAAATGAATAAAAGAAATTTAAGTTATTTTACGAGAAGCTAGTTTTGATTTTAGAACATTAGTTTAATTACATTGTTTTCAGTTTTAACAACACTTGATTAATCTTTTTCTTCATTATTGAATTTTATTAATTAAATATATTCTTTAATAATATGATATATTAGCACTACTTTTTACTTATTAACAATTTTATATTTTCAACAAACGTCATTATTTCTCTAAATTTTCTTTTATTTAATTATATTTTTACAAAATAAAATCGTGTTTCGTCGCGTCTAACTAGCGTTTTAAAACTATTTGTTTTTTTTGTATAAAATATTGTTTATAATCTCTTTCTACGGTATTATTATTGCAAAACAAAAAACTGCTCATTTTTTTTTCTGAATTAACAGAATGTTTCACACACTACGAGTACAAAACGAAATTAACTGAACTCTATCTAGTATTTATGTAGATATCTGTGTATTAAACCGTAAAGTAGGAGATCATTCACACTTGCAACGAAAACTAAATCAAAAGTAATCTGTTAAATATTCTGGAGTTAAATACAAATTTTGGTTAATTTCATTATTTTATAAAATTGCAAGTAGAAATTAAAACGTTTGCCTTAAATTTTTTATTATCTTTTAAACATTTTGAAACAAACGTTATAACGTTGTATGTGTAGATAGATATGAGCAATTGTATAGTGCTATTGTTCATACATATATATTATTATTTTATTTTATATTTTCTTTATTTAATAATGCAACACGTTTTTAACATTTACTAATAGTATTTACATATTGTTAAGTATTTGTAATTAATGATAAACTGTCTTAGCTTAAAATTTTATATTTTTTTGTACCAAGTCAAAAAAGAACATTCAAAAAGCGACTTAACATTTACTAAGTAAGTTTTATATTCTTTTTTGGAACTGATTTGGTAGTACTGTTTTTAATAAACTATATGATAGAATTACAAAAATGTATATAAAAATTCTGTCAAAATATCATAATAACACAGTAACGAAATCCATAAGCATATTTCTGCGATCACTACATACATATGTAGATCGTTATGGCTTCGTACCAACCAACCAACGCAAAACTGCAAAACTTCTTGCTCTTCACAGACTACAATTAGGTAATTTGCTATCAGTCATTACTGGTCATGTAAATTTAGTAACCATGATAAACGTATTGGTCTTCCGTAGATGAGACGGTAGCCTATCTTCTCTGTAACTGTCCAGCTATAGTAACGGCACGCTATCAAAGTCTAAGATCAACTTACATCAATGATATATCTGATGTATGCAGTGTTCAATTAGAACGACTTAATGCATTCTAGAACTTGTAAAATTGGGTTCGAACTTGAAATTCTCACTAGACACTACGTCTCTATTCTCGACATCTGCATTGTTTCTCCTCCTTCTTTCATCATCCCCTATCATTCTTCCCCCGCTACCTCTTTTACCTTATTCTTATAGCTATTTTTATAATGGAATCAATCTTGGATCTAAGTAAAGGGGTATCCGTTTTTCGATGAGCATGTTAAAACCTAACCTATATTAACATATTTACAAAAACATTTCCGCTTAAAAAATAAAAATAAATAATAATTTCTTCTTTGAAAACCATTATCACTTACAAAGAAATTAATAATTTCGTTTTTTGATAATTTCGATTTTAAACCCCCTCTCTCTACACATTTATGTATCATTATAAATCATTTTTATTAAAATTTATATTTTTCAAATTATGACACTTTTACATTAAGTGATAGTTAAGTGCTCGTTTTTATTATTTAGTTGTATTTATTCAGAGTAATTACATGTTCGAATACTCGAAAGTACTATTTATGTTTGTACTCGTCGTACATTGACTGACTGATATAATTGTTGTATCAATTCAATTAACTTCTTATTGATTGATGGCATTGTTGACAGTTCAATATATTTAGAATGGAGATTTTTGTATGAAACAATAACTGGTTTATGAAAGTTATATAGATTATACTAGAGTTAAATGAAATGAAAAACTACGTAATAATACATTTCATAATTTTACAGGAAAAGTAAATAAAATACATATTGAGACACATTGCGTTTGCAATATTTACAGCATGTAATTGCTTCCTAAAACGCTAGTTATTCAAGTTATCTAGATCCTTAGAAATGTTGATTTCAATTTTATTTTTTTAAACTTCGTGATACCTAATCACTTCATAGATGATGATTTTTCTTAATTCATAATTTTGGACAAATAAATGTTTTTTATATAAATATCTATCTGACAATAGAATAAGGTTTTGAATTCTACATTTATACATATCTCATTTAACTACTACAAGAGTCAAAATTCAAAATATACATGGTCCTTCATATAGTTTGATCATTTGTCAAAGAATTTTAAGGATTAATTAAAAAGTATTGGTTATAGAAATTGTTAGTTTTGACTATTGTATACTTTTATCACTGCTAATTACAATATCTTTCAAATTCACACCTATGAACGGATTGTGGTGATAATGAAGAACAAATAAATACCATTAGAACACTATTAATTTATAGTTAATAATAAACAAGATTGTTTTTTGAAATCAATTGTCGTAAATATTACAATCACTCCAATAAGAAATTCACATATAATTGCGATAATATGGGAAAATAAAAGGAAAAACGCACGCGTTCGTTGGGGAAATAAATCGAAAAATATTTAGACAGTTTTATAAGGAAATAGGTGTGTCCATGGTTCAGATCGCTTATATTATCGTTGCAAACCTTTGGTCGTCGGTAATAATGATAAATATTTATCTTTAGAATTGTTTTATTTTCATTTCTATTGAGATAAAAAGAAACATCATAAATATGTTTTAATACATGTACTAAGTTTGGTTACACATACAAAAATCGTGTACTTGCGAAAAATAAAAACACTGTAAAGCAAAAAAACAGAATTTTTATATTTTTACGATGCTTATAAAAAAAAAAAACACAATATCGATGATAACACCTTTTCTAATCTTCATGTCGTATAAATTGTACAAGGAAAATGAAAAGTGATCGTTGAGATAAGATTAAACTGGAAGAATGTTAATGTCGAGTGGACGAATAAATAATTGATTATAAATTTTTAGACAGCTTATAGTTTTATCAATATACTTAAGTGAAAAATAATATACATACTTAAGTACATACATATTTTAAATTGAAATTAGACATAAAATTACAAAAAAGAAATAGGTAACATTAAAAATATCATATAAAAATTCTATGTGTAACCGAGTGTTCCAAGATTGTGTGGAGGAAGAAACAAATCTAGCCACTCCCCTAGTCCCTGATATTACTGTAAGAACACGTTCGGCAAAATATTAAGATGATTAGATAAATTTTAAACGTGCTGAATTGAATTTCAAAATTCACAGGGGTTCCTACATAAAAATTAGTAAAAATTATTTTTATATTTAGCTATGATGAAACATTTTTCAACATTGTAAAGATTAAAAAGAATCGCTTAATTTAAATATTTCGGAACGAGTTCTTTTTCTTTTTTTGATAGATGAGAAAATTGTAATACAACTTTGTCGGTAACAAGATTTTGCTTTTCCAATTGTAACAATTTTTAATTTATAAATATTTAATATCTAACTTGAACTTGATTTAAATGTAGGGCACTAGTTTCAGTCATGACCAACTGAAACATTAATGTAAAATATTTAAATGCTTACATGCAAGTCCATATAAATACATACTACATAAGTATGTATGAGAATATTCACATACATAAATTTTTTATCATTAACAGTTTTTTTCTAATCCAAAGGCATGGAAAATTTTCATAGCAAAATCTTGTACTTTACAAAATGTTAAAACTAAGTAAAGCGGGTCTAGGTTAGTATGTTCAACTAGTTTCATTTAGATTGTTACATTTTCTTTTATGCACATTCAAATGCAATTTTAAAGCAAGAAAACTGATTTAATGAACAATTTGTAAATTTAACTTGCATGCACTAAAAGTAATTCTAAGAGTTTTTTCCAAAAGCCAAACCCCCAAATCATTTACGTAAAACAAGTTTCCTAAATTGAAATTTCGTATGCAAAAAGTTGCAATTTGGTTGCGCCAACACACAGCTGTTTCTGTTTCAGATTCTTTTTCAAACTCTAACATAAACGTGCGAAAATCTAAAGTTATACGGCAGACAAAACAAGAAAGTATTTAATGGAAGCATGGTACAATGATTATTAAATGTCAATAGTTTTCTTACACTTCAGTTTGACAACAAACTTGGGGGGAAGGAAAACATGTATGACAAAAATGTCATTGACTTGAATTTAAATGAATCCTCAACTATATTGATTATGATGCATTGGTTTCAAAGTGTCGTACATCAAACATTTGAGGCCATCACGGTCTGATATACATACTTGGTTATAAAACTATTTCCAATCAATACCATTCCATTGCCTTGGAGATCCATTTAACGTTTTTGAAAATTTCCCTTAATTCTATCATATTTGCATTTTTTGAAATATAACTTCTCATACATTACAATCTGTGATTATCACTGCTAAGTTTAATACATTTTCCTTAAAAAAAACATATAGTTTTTTTCATTTACAAGAAACTAGTTGTTGAAGAAAAAAAAATTGACTACATTTTGCCTTTAAACAAGTACAAGTATCACTTTGAGACTGTGTCAACCAGTAAAAACTGCTTTAATCCATCATAATTTTCCACTCTTGCTATGACTTCTATTGTTAATCGAAACTAAAAACAAAACTACAGTATTCGTTTAATAAAATGACAACAAAAGTGATCTATCTGCTTGCTACATATTGCAACTGAGTAAATATTTAAAATTTTTTAAACACTTTCCATTTCTTGTTACTCGTAGACTCTTCTCTTCGTTTTGCACTTTTCATATGTTGTCGCAAATTTTTCTCTGAATTTGCAAAAAAACAAAACATGTTGTTTACACCAATCACAAACAAATTCTCCCACCAGCCCCCTTTTGGAAAAACGCACAAATGATTTTACTCGTGAGTTCATGATCATACCCGACAGTTTCGAATTTGTAAGTATGTATCAATTTTGTTCTTTTTTTAACATAATGTTTACTTAAGAAAACGATTAATTATTAAATTTAACGCTAATTCCCTAATGATTAGTAAACAATCGATTCTATAGCCTTGACTATAGTATAGTCTATAGATTCAAATATATTCTAGTCTATACTCTAAAATATAGTCAAGTCTATAATCTAGACTATATTCAAGTCTATAATCTGGTTTTTAGTCTAGTCTATAGTATGTATGGTGTAAACTATAATAAGGACCATAGTTTGGTCAATAGTCTGGACTATAGTAGTATTCAGGCTGGACTATAGTCTAGTCTATAG
Source organism: Lucilia sericata (assembly GCF_015586225.1). NCBI lineage: Eukaryota > Metazoa > Arthropoda > Insecta > Diptera > Calliphoridae > Lucilia > Lucilia sericata. The sequence goes on along the minus strand of NW_023994132.1, from coordinate 364,746 downwards.
GCTAGTCCATAGTATAGAGTAGTGTCTAGCCTATAGCTTGAACTATGGACTAGTCTAGACTAGACTATAGTGTAGTTCATAGTCTGTACTAAAGTCTACTCTATAGTCTGGACTATAATCTAGTCTATAATCTGGACTATAGTATTCAGTCTGGAGTATAGTCTACAGTATGGACTATAGTATAGAATAGTCTATAGTTTAAACTATGGACTAGTCTATAGTCTGAATTATAGTCTGTATTAAATTCTACTCTATAGTCTGGACTATAGTCTAGTCTACAGTCTGGAGTATAGTCGATAGTCTAGACTATGCTCTAGTTTATATTCTGGACTTGCCGACAACTGCAAGGTTTACGTATTGGTACTTGTATGTTTATATAAACAAGGCAAGATAAAAGTCACTTCATATATGTTATTAATTGCATTTGCTTGTTTCTTTTTTTACTTTCGCTTTAGAAAGAAATTTATCAAAAATCAAATTGAATCACATTTCTTGATTTTATTTGCTGTGCTGATTGTGGAAATTCCATTTGTTTTGTTGCTGTTTTGTGTAAAATTTACTTAATTTATTTTAAATTTCAAAATTCTACTAAGAACTTTAAAAATTTTTAATTATCTTTGTAGGTTAATATTTTCTTTATACCCACTTACTTGTAAGTACATACTACACACATATCTTCATTTATATTTTACTTTCAATAGTTTACACTATAGTTGTATATACATTTTCGAAATGCCTCGGCCTGTGTGTTTTTAGTTTTATTCTACTCTATTTGTTTTTTCAACTTTTTTTTTTTTGTTCTTATGAACTGTTTAATATTTAATCATGCAACAAGTGCATTGAAGTAGAAAAATTAATTATAAATCAGTGGCATCGAATCGAAAACATTGTAAATAAATATAAGTAAGTGGTAGAACAGTAGTAATATCTCTACTTGTCTGCCTAACTATCTGTCATGAATGAGTTACGTTCAACTGCAAGCAAACGTCATAACAGCTATAATAAACGTTGCAAAATATTTCAAAAATTTTACAAAAAAAATCTAGATGAATACGTAGTATATGAATTATTCCTTTAATTTAATGAAGATTATTGTGACAGAAATACTATATGATATTTAATAAATACAAATTTTATTAAAAATTCCCATAAGTTTGACCTTGACTTTGGAGTCTTATTTTGATGAAAGATTCAATATATGTACATATGAACATATGTATTTCATTTTGTGCTAGTCGGAAAATCGTTTCAGCATTTTATAATTATGTAACGATATTAATAAGAACATGAAGCGATTTTCGCAAAAGGGATTTCTGCATAATCACAGTTTAACAGTAATCGGAGAAACCTCTTGTATATTAATATTGTCCATTTCAATAGAAAGCAAACGGTACTAAGTAATAGAAAATATTTGTTGCTCTCTATATTCATTCGTTTGTTAAAATTAATTAATAATTTCCTTGAAATCAATTTGCATAGGATTGAATGAGAAATTATCTTTAGTTGTCATTATTTACATACATATATGTATATATAAAAATATTTGCCGATCTTGCTCTTTATTTAAAATTTAAAACCTATAAAATTGGACTAACAAAATTTAACAAAAAACTCGTTTCCCTGAAAACTACTAAACATTCTAGCACGTTCTATTGAATTAAAATATACAAATCTATATTTATTATTTACATTAAATTACTTTCTTTTTTCCAAACAAAAGATTTAGAAAAACAACATTCTCACAGCTTCAATTCATCTTTAGTTTTTTTCATGTTTTCAGAAAAAATTCTCACGCTCCTTTACTGTTATCGTAAAATTAAAATAATACACCTTCTAAACAGGTAATTTTAAAAACCGACTAAAACAAATGACACTTGCAGTAGACCAAACCGGTCTACTGCTTACCTTTTTGTCTGATCAAGAAAAAAATGCTGGACTTTCTCACATTAAAAATTTGTGGAAAAGAAAAGACAATTTATTTATTTGGAAAAAAATCAAAAGAAAAGAAAGAACATTATTTAAAAATGTTAATCTTTTTATTCTTTTACAAAATGACGAGCACGACGAATTGCTTTTGAAAGATAAAATTTCGTTATTTTAAAACTAATTAAGGAAAGTGTTTTACTATTAAATAACGAGTTCTAAAATATAATTTCTCAGCAGTAAATATTTAGAAATGGAAAGTATTTTTAGATTTTATTTTCTAGAAAGTTCTAATTTTATATTGAAATATTCTTTCCTTTTAAAATCATTAAATATTTAAAGCAATTTTATTTTGTAATTTACCTAAGGCGCAATATTTTTAAGATAAATAAATAAATGTCTTAATGTCTTTTATAATAAAACAAATAATTATAGAATTTAAGAATTTTCGACTCCATTAGCAATTGTTTAAATGAATAATATTTGTATTTAAATCGACCGTAAAATTAGCTCGCTACAGTGATTTAACGCTTAAAAATTACATTTAACATAATTTTTAAGATCTCTAACAGAATTGTAATCTGGAAGTCAATGGATTTGAGTTTCCGTTTTGGTTGGTGGTTGGTTTTCTTAATATTTACTTCACGTTTTATAAACAAAAATTGTGGTTTTATTTTATTCCAATTTTTTTATTGACACCACACTTGACGTTACAATCATTTTTATATATTCGATTCTTAATAATTTCACGTGTAGAAGTTTGCACATTCACATTTGTTTGATAAATAATTTACACTTAACTTAAAAAATAAAGCGATTTAAAAAAATCGTTGTATTAAATCGAAGTTTGTCGGGGACTACAAAAAGAGTTTGTATTACCGCAATGACAAATAAATATACTAGGGTGTTCCGTGTAGGAATACCTCTCTTGAAAATATTGCAGAAAGATTTTTTTGAACATATTGTACATTAAATTTTCTCGTATTCAGTACATTAATACGCATCGATTTCTACATGATATTCTTCAACCAAATGTTTTCACCAAAAAAATATTTTGTTCCCATTGTTTTGGAAAAAGCCCATTGTGCATAAGAATTCAAATACTGAACACTTGTTCTAAAGAAAAGGAAAACAAAACAAACAAAAACCTTATTAGGTTTGCATAAATAAATCAATCGTTTAAAAATAAGTTTATAAACAAAAGTATTAAAAAAATCTAGAAAAATACATCATTTTATAAATTATAAACAATTAAAATAAAAAAATAATTAAATTACATTAAAAATATACATAAGTTTTAGGTATTATTAATAGAGGTTATTAATTAATAAATATGCCACACATGTATGTCCACCATTAGCTTTGAATACTTCGAAGGTTTGTTATGAAGCAATATAATTTTGGTTTAATGAATAGACGATATTTTTTGGGGATTCTAATCTTCATATAAAGAAAATAAAACAACAATATCAAAAGCTTTCTCGTTTTGTAATTTAACAACTTAATAGTTTTTGTTGTGATAATGAGTTTTACTTAAAAAAGAAAAAAATTCCTAACGCTATTATAAAAAAAACTATATCCCTGCTGATGGTAAGGCTTTACATATATACAGATGTATGTATGTGCAGGATAAGGATGTGATCAGTAAATAAAGCCCACTTTTCGGCTTGTGATTTTAAAAATATCCAAATAAACTAAGCGCAAAGATAGATCTGAAAAATTTTAATTAAAAATATAGCATTTATCATAGGGTTCATAAGATTCGCCATGAGCCGAATATTTTTATAATTATACTTGTTTTCAATTATACATACTATAAATATTTCGTATTTTAAAGCATATTTTAACAAGATTTCTCACTGATATAGTTGTCACTTAATTGACTGACATGTTTATTTTTTCATACTTTTTTTAATTTTCTTTAAAAATTATTTTTTAGTAGAAGATTATGAAGAAATTGTTTATCTACTAACCCACAGTATAAATTGAGTACACTTGTGAAAAAATCATGAACTATTGTCAGAAAAATATCACGAGTGTTAACACCAATTAGTATTTATAGAAAAATAAATAGTTCCACTTTAGTTAGGCTCTTATCCCGCATTTCATCAATATTAATTAAATTAGTATGAAAAAAGAAATCAAAAGTTAAAAACTTGAAAAAATAAAAATTATTACACAAAATTTCTCTTAGGAAATCGAAGGATCGAAGAGATCGTCTGTAGATACTCCATAAAATTAGACAAATCTCAGACTTTACTTTTACCTTTCTTAAACTACATTTTTGATTTTACTATTAAACTTAAAATTATAAATCCCTTATTTTTCAAGCAAATCCCGTTACTTAATAGAAATCCAAAAACCATCTGGTCACGTTATATATGATTCATGCCATATAATGTTGTCAACTGATCGATCTAAATTCTCATAATTCTTAACTAATTCCATTTAATTGATTAAATACTAATCGATATCAATTGTTTTCGTATTAAATATTGTTACTATCGTCTGACTTTAGTTATGAATTTAATCGGTATGTACATATAAAAGATTATCGATTTGTATTAATATACCCTACTCCAATAATATCGTTTTAACAGTTATAAATAATGGATTATATCACCTGTTTCGAATCTGTCGCATGGCTAATAGTTCTTGGTCAACTTAGTATTAAAAATAAAGGTGCTAATTTTGAAGGTAATAACATAAAATTGTTCATATACCGACATACATACATACATATGTATGTATGTTCATCAAGGAAAAAGCCTATTGAATTTTAAGTTCCTATAAGTTCGCATTACCGACAAGTTGTTTTTGAATCAGAAATGTTCATAAATTGGTCAAAATAACAAAATTAGAAATATTGCAAGAATCAGTCTTTAAAGTCTACAAATCCTTTAGAAAAGATAGAATTAATATTAACCACCCTCAAAAATTTAAGGTCAAATACTACTTTCGTTTAATATTTCAAATATTTGCGACAACTGTACGGTTTTAAATGGTCGAACTTGTGCGAATAAAATGTTTTTTTTTTCACTTGTTTTTGTCAAGATATAAGAAGCAAGTTTAAACAATATCAAGGCACGTTATCATTATTAGTTTCTATAAAAAATTATTTTCTTTTTAATGTACACATATGCTAGTATAAATGTATTGACGTGTGTAAATATTTAATATAAGCGGTTCTAAAAAAATAAAAAGTGGAACCAAAAAGTAACATTATTATCTTGAAGTACTGCCAATTAATGTCACAGATATGAAGATCAGTTAAAGGAAAATTTACAGTGTTATATTGCTAAATGAAAGACTGATAAATTAATGGTCAAGCCTATAATTTTTATTTAATTTTAAAATAAATAACACTGACATTCAACAAACATTATATTATTTTATAAAAAAAATGTTTAGCTGCATTATTTAATATAAACTTAAATAAATTTTAAGGTAGTTTTTTTATAATAATATTTATTTAAGCTATTTAAAAAATGTATATTACATATACTTATATTTAAATTTAACTGTTTTAAATTAAATTGGTTTTTATTAAAAATAACAGTTACTTTTGAATTTAATTTTATTTTAAACTAATATTAACTGTTTTAATAAGTTCAACCTTCACTGAACATACTCTCTCTCTCTTCTTACCAGCCATTCACAATAATGCCACATTTCAACACCATTGTGATTGTTTACAAATGCAAATTTTTCTTGTTCTTGCCTTTTTAGTCATTTTCACTGTTTGTTTTGATTCTTCATTTGTATTTTTTCTTTTCTTTTTTTTTGGGTTACAAAGAAAAAGAAAAAAGTGACAAACAGTGCAAAATTTTTATTACTTATGTATTGCAGTAAAAGTTTATTATTTGTTTAAGAAAATATACAAACAATCCATCAAAAAAATAAAACCATCAAGCAAAAAAAAAATAATTAAAAACAACCTGTTATCGTGAAAGGAATAATTAAAACCATTTATATTTTTAAGTGAAATCTAACAAAGGAATTTGTGCTAAATAAAACACCCCTCATTTTAATAAAAGAAAAAATAATTTTTATTTGTTGTTTTAAGAAAAACAAAAACTATGATTAATTTGTTAAGCCTGTGATAACAAAAAAATTCTTTGTTGTTTGCATATAATTAAGTTTTCTGTTTTCAATCATAACCACATCAGCAACATTTTCAAAATTTAGGGATTTTGCAATATGGATTCAGTCTGCTTGGAAATTGGCATAAATTATCAACATGTGGCTGAGACAAATCAACCTTTGCGTTATCAATTGATATGCGACAAGCAGTGGCTGCAAATCTTAGAAAAGAAACGGAAAATTGCTAACTTTCCTCTATATCCAAATTTGGATAAAAGAGCTCACCCGGAAGGAGATTTAGAACACCCTTGGTGTCGAATTCTATTGCAATTGTACAAGAAACAGCCCAATGTAAAAGTGTACCCTTTAAAGAACTCCACTCTAGATGCTGAGGTCAATGGAGAGTTTGCCAAGTCCATGCCCTTGAGTTATTCCCAGGCTGTATTTGAGGTTATGGCGACAAATTTCAAAAATTTATGGGAAAACTATTATAAAAACTGCCCGGAGGCTCATTTAAAGACAGAAAAGCAGAGTAAACAACACATGAAAGTGGGACTTTCACCATCTGGGAGTATTTTGCCTCATGATGTAGTTCTAAAAGAACTAATTATGCGGTTCTACAAATGTCCTATTATACACTGTAAACTAGATCGTTTAAGAGAAGGTTCTTTGGATATAAAAGCAGAATCGGATGAGGTACAAGAATGTCATTCTAACATTATGCCTGCTTTAGTGGCCATAGAGACTTCTTCATATTTTGCCGTCTTTTTCTACCCACCCTGTATTTCGACTTCCTTATATGACTGCATTACCTTTAGTCCGGCTATATTGACCAAAAACTATAATAAATCCTTATTTCTGGTCTATCAACTACTACAACTTTATAAATTCCTGCATAGTCAGGGTTTACTGTTGGGAGATGTATTTCTACAGGATATTTTACTAAATGAAAACTTATGGATTTTGCTGGTGCCTTCTTTGGAGGCCAATATCTTACCTTTATATCTGGATGAGGCTCTATCACATTCTCCAAGTGAGGCTACAGGACATCAGGATTTAGAATATGATCATATAAACGAAGAGGCAGAACATTTATCCGTCTCAAACTTAAAATTGGATTTGAAATTCTCTTACGATTTGAAGCAGTTTTCTTTACGAGATTATTGCGAAATGTGGTGTAATGGTTTGCTAAGCAACTATGACTATTTAACTCTGCTGAATAATGCTGCTGGCAGATCCCTAACAAACCCTTCTTACCATCACATCATGCCCTGGGTGACGGATTTTTCTGCTCGTAACGGAGCAAATTGGCGCGACTTGTCCAAAAGTAAATATCGTTTAAATAAAGGTGACATTCATCTTGATCTCATGTTTCAGCATGCTGCTCAGCAATCACACAAAGAATTGGAATCAGTTTTCCCCTCAAATACACCACAAGTACCCCATCACGTATCCGACTTTCTATCCGAAATTACTTATTTTGTTTACATGGCTCGTAGAACATCCGCAACACATATTAAGGGAACATGTCAGACCCATATGGGTGCCAGCGGAATACCCGGTCTCCATACAAAGACTACAGGAATGGACTCCCGATGAATGTATTCCGGAATTCTACACAGATCCCATGATTTTCAAGTCTATACATGAAGACTTACCAGATTTGGAAATTCCGTCGTGGGCTTCTTGCCCCGAGGATTTCATATGCAAACACCGCGAAGCTTTAGAATCTCAATATGTCAGCGATAGACTACATCACTGGATTGACTTAAATTTTGGTTGTAAATTGAGTGGAAAAGCAGCCATAAAATCTAAAAATGTCTGTCTAACCATGGTTGATCAACATAAAAACCTTTGCCAGCGTGGTATAGTGCAATTATTTACCCATCCGCATCCAGCCAAGAGAACAAACTCCATATGGTTTAACAAAACGGCTCCCAGAATGCAAAACCTCTTTCCTGCCAGCGGCAAAAAAGCAGATAAATCTTCAAAATCTAGAAGCCAACATCTTAACAAAGAAGCTAAGCGTTTGGCCAAGAGTACAGAAAATCTTAATAAATCTTCAGATTCATTGGATATACTGGAAACAAAATCTAATGCTTCCTCTAAAGCCTCACCCAGGTTGTCGCTTAAAATACCTACAAATCACGAAGAAGTTTCTACAACATCCAACTTTTACAAGTCCACCAACTTTATAGAGCTGCCCAAGGATTATAATCCCTGTGCCCAATTGCAATCTTTAGAAACGGCTCAACAGTTCATAGCGAAAACTTTTCCTCTGCAAAAGCCCACTGAAAATGCTCAAGAAAAAATCTATAGCAGCGACTTACTGTTTGAAGACTACAGCGAGAATCACAGTTTTACCAATCAACTTTTCAATGACGTTTCTCCCACAACAAGTGCAGCAGGTTCTAAACAAAAACCCAAGCTATTGACAACAACAAAACTCTTGCCAACAATTCATAAACCTAGATCTCCGCAACATTCCATAGAGAAAAAACTGCAGGATTTACAAATTTTAGGTTGTCTGATAGTGGAAATATTTGCTTTGCCCAAGCTACGGCCTTTGATTGGTCATAATTTGACGCCGAAATTTGAGGATAGATTAAAGGCCTGTTTAACCACATTTGTTCTTAACAAGCACGAAATACCAAAGTGTTTGAGGTCCATTACGCTGCAACTACTCAATTTGAATTGCCAAGACATAATTACGGAAAATGGACTTCCCTTACCTTCGGCACAGCAGCTGTTGGAGCCAATATATCATAACCTGCTTATTCCCTTTCCCAGCAATTATTATCCCTCCTATGCCTTAATTAGATCTCTGCAATCGTTTGATTTTGCCTCTGTACTCCTGGAACTTCATACACATTTCCACTGCAATGGATTGGACTGTTCGAAATATGCAGAAATCGATCGTCTGCGGGTTTATATGAACGTAAAATAGCCAAGTGTAAAGTAATGTCTTGCTGCGCTCATATACGCCGCCTTTTAGATCCCATTGGTTATGAGCAATTTCCCTCAATTGATTTGCTTTTACCTCATATTATTGATCTGCTGACACAAGAACACACTTCCATACTGACATCTTGGAATCTTTTCGATGCAGTGGCCCAATCGCTGGGCATTGTGCAAACGCAAAAACTTTTATTACACCCACTTATGAAACTCTACGATGTTGAGAGTTTTGAACGTGGCATGACATCTGTACGAAATCGTTCTCTTTCGGATTCCATTACAAGTAATACAGGTCATTTACGATTTTCCACAAGCAGCTCGTTTAAATCTCGAAAATCTGTTAAACTCTATCATCAGATATTTTTGCTCAGGCTGATGGTACGTTTCGGGTTGAACTGTTTTTTGACCAACTTTATTGCTCCTCTCATAGAGGCTGTGGGCGGCTATAAGGAACCAGAGGATGGTAATGGACTTCACTACCATAGCGCGGTGACGGGAAGACGAACTAGTAAGAATCTCAGTTATGCCACCAGTGCCGCTGGTAATGAAGAGGATTTAACTTTAATGTCACCTGAAAGGGCCGAGGATTTGGAGGATAATACCATATCGGTAGATATGGATGGTAAGCTCAGATCCGCATATTATAGATATTGTCACATAAAATGCAATCGAACCTTACTAACAAAATTTAGAAAAAATTGTTTAAACAAATTTTACTTTTATAAGTTTTGTTCTTTTCATATATTTGTTTTTAAATACACATGTAGTTACCAAAGTTTTTATAAGGCCAAATTGCATTTTAGCTAACGGAATATTACTATTATTTTATTAAAATATTATCCATTATATTCGTATAAAGGATCTCATCTAAAGCCGGATATTGAGGATGTTTTTAGCTTTGATGACGATGCCAACTCGGATCGGATATCAACATCCGATCACATCTCCAACAGGTCTCTAGACTCTTTCGATATGAGGCCCACTACTGCCGAAGAAGCCAAAGAAGACGATGAACGCCAACTGGATACCACACCTGAAAAATTGGCCATTTCGGAAATAATCTACGGCTCTAAAATATCGAATAATTCCTTTGAAGAACCTGATAAAATCTCTTTAAGTAGTCAAAATGTCAGTGGTGATTCACCGGTTAATCTAAGCCAATTGGGACCACGTTCACCAACTATTGCAATACCAGCTAGTGTATTTCGCAGATCATATCAACTAAATACCATCGATTGTGATATTGGTTCACGCAAAAGCATTGATTCTTTTGAAATTTTACAAAATGCCGCCGAAGAAGAAGAAAAACAAAAGAGAAGAGAGAGCAAAGCAGAAGGACAGGAAGCAGATGCTGCAGATTGCGAAGATGACAAACGACCAGATGAAAATTCAAAGTCATTTTCTCAGGAAGCCTGCGACTCCCTACAAGCCTCTGTTATTTCGAAAATGTCCGAAGAAAAATCTTTACAGAATAATTGCATCTCCGAAATGAGTAGCAAAAGCTTGGTGTGGCTTTCTCATCGCTTGGGACCAGTTTTGACTTCTAGATTTATTACGAAGAATCTACTCAAAATGCTTACCTTATGTTATGTGGGTCAAGAAAATCTCTTACCCGAATCCGGAGCTTTAGATGAAGGTCATCTTTTGAATTATTTTACTGTGTCGGACGCTCGCGTAGTGGGAGATCGTTGTGCTGTGCGAGTTCTCGAATGCTTAATGACTATTGCGGCTTTGTATGGAGAGCAAGTGATATTATTACAATATTTCCCGCATATTAGTGAACTAGTGGCATTGAGTACAAAACGTATTACCGGTAGTTTGGAGGGAGCTTTAATTAGTACTTTACAATTGTTGAAATATTTGATACCATGTCTAACAGATGCCACCATAATGGAACATTTAAGGGTGAGCATAATAATTTTATATTTATTTTAATGCGAATAAAATTATTATTCCATTATAGGATTTATTTTTGGATTCTATTATATTGCCTGTTCTCCGCTTCTTGGCCTCAACACACGTCCTAATGCCTAGTGGTTATTTGGGCCGCTCTGTTTTATCACGTAAACTTTTGGATGCCGTATATGTCTTAAGCGTACGCCTTGGTTCTGATATGACCCGAGAGCATCTATGCAATTCCATTTTAAGGCCGTTCTTTTTAATTTTCGATAAAGCTTTCGGCGAAACTATAAATTTCGAGACAGATTACAATTCATTTAGTATAAGTCCACCTTCTAAGGAGAGTGAATTGGAAAACAAAAGAGAACTAGAAGAAATACGTGATGTGTTTTCTCCAGCTTTGGCTCACAGTGCCTACTTGGCTTTTTTGCGTTTTCTGGGTGAAGATATAATGAAAAGAACAGTTTTGAATTATGAATTTATACTAACACTATGTCACGAATTTGAATCACCTGATTACAAACCGTTTTCCAATGTACCTCGCAGATCAAGCGATGCTGTTGATTGTCCCACAAGTACCTGTTTAGATGCTGGATCAGAACAACAAGCCGCTAATAGTTTTGGCACCCAAGTGGTGGGTAATCGTATAGAGGTGGCTAGTCCAGTGACACAACCCTTGACTAGAGTGAAATCAAATGATGCGCCACTTCAAAATCTTGATACTATGGAGGTTTTAGATATGGTGGCGTATAAATTCGAACATTTACCAAATACTCGCCATTTAAAGGGAAATTGGTTGGCTTACTGGCGTCATGAGATAACACGTTCCGATAAGGATACTACATTAAATTTGAAACAAATCAAATTGCAATCGTTTGTTGGTCACACGAATTCGGTGCGTGCAATCTTGGCTTTGGACAATGAGAATAGTTTTATATCAGCTTCAAAGGTGAGCACTTAACAATTAAATTTTATATTTCCAAAATTGTTTTTTTAAAACACAGCTTAACCGAATTTATTGTCTCGTGTTTAGGACAAAACCGTTAAATTATGGTCACTTCGCAGCGAGGGAGATGGTACAAAAGCGAAATCCTGCCAATTTACGTATACTGCCCACAAGAAATCCATACATTCCCTGGCTTTTCTTGAGTCTATGCGTTTTGTTGTTTCTTGTGATTCTGGTGTTCACATATGGGATCCATTCATTGGAAGACCTTTGGGTATACTAGACTCTCCTAAACATAATCCCATAACTGTAGTAAAATGTCTACCTTCACCCAGTCCTTTGGTTTTGGCCGGCACAGCAGAAGCTTCAGTGAAAATTATCGACTCACGTTGCATGCAATATGTCAATGAATGGCGTGTTAGTACAAATACACAAAATAATGCCACCGTACGATGTTTAACGGTTGCTCCATCGGGTAATTGGATGGCAGTGGGTTTATCTTCAGGCTCTATTGTTATGTTGGATACACGTACGGGAATGATTATGAATTCCTGGCGACCCATGGAATGTGATTTATTGCAATTAGCAGCACCAAATGATCAACAGTTGATAAGTTCAGCTTTGGATCATAGCTTGGCGGTGTGGCATGCTCACGATGGTATTTTGCATTATCAGTTAATGTAAGTCAATAATTAGTCTACCTTCCATATTATTTAGTTATTTATTAAAAAGAACATTCTTTTAGGCCCCCCGCTGAACCTGCTCATTTTCTACAAACTATTGGCTCTGAATTGGTATATGCCACCACCGGTAATCGCATTGGCATATATTCTGATCTAAGTAGTTCTCATGCTTCTCACAATGTTACCAAATTACGTTCAGAAAATTTCCGTGGAGTTTTAACTTCTCTGGCAGTTTTACCTTTAAATCATGCCTTTTTGGCTGGCAATGAGAGTGGAAATATATCATTACTATGCTAAAATTAAATATTTTTTTTAAATCAAAAGAATATGTATTTTCACTTATGCATACATAAGTATATTTTGAACGTTTCATAGTACAACTTTTATTTTGTTAAAGCTATAAAAGAATCCAGGATATTTTACTTCCAAACGCAACACATTGTTATTATAATTTTTAACCAAACAATATTAACAATAAAAGTAGATTCATATGAAGATTAAAAATATGTATATTTATACACCTCCCAATATTTTCTCAATTTATTTTTCATATTTTTAAACAAGAAAAACAGTAGATGCAATTACATGTTTATTTTATAATTTTATTTTATTAAACTAAATTGTATACAGTTATGTGCAGAAGAAAAGTAATGAATTCAGATTAAAGCTAAAAGTTGTATGTTTGTCTTTTAGATCAGACTAATTTTGTTGCTTTTATTTTGCTCAAAAACAGTTACATATTTTTAAATGAAAATGATATTACTTTATTAAATATACTATTTATGTTGTTGGTATTTATTAAAAATATTCATATGAGAATATTAATATTTTAAACATTCATTAAATTTTTAAGGTACAATGTATTTTTAATTTAAATAAAATATTTAAAGACAAATGTGTAGTAAAATATCTTTAAAATGGAACTGATGATAATTGAAATATCATAAAATTTTGTGTTTGTATCTTTTAGAATTATCATTAAAAAATCAAGTTTCGCTAGAAATTAGAATTTTTACTAGAAAATAGACATTTTACCAGAAAAATTTACTTTTTACTTGAAAATCTACTTTTGACTAGAAAACCGACATTTCACCAGAAAAAAAAACATTTTTCTCGGAAATTTTGACTTTTTACTAGAAAATCGACTTTTCACTAGAAATCCGACATTTCACCAGAAAATAATTTTTTTTTTTTTATCAAAAAATCTAAATTTCATCAGAAAATTCATATTTCACCAAAAAATCTGCATTTTAGAAAAAAAAACGACTTAACTAAAATAATAGAATTCGCATAGAAATTCACGAAAAAATTGGCTTTTCAATAGAAAATCAAAATTTCTCCTAAAAATTAACTTTTCACCAACAAAATCGAAATTGCACTAGAAAATTAAAATTTCACTAACAAATTGAATTTGCACTAGAAAATAAAATTTTCACTAGAAAAACGATATTTCACCAGAAAATATGCATTTCATCAAAAAATCTAAATTTTTCTACATTAAAGAAATAATTCTTTATAACTCTGCCATAATTCGAGTTTTGTGTGTGTATGGAGTATTGGGGAATATATTACTATAATAAGGAACGCAAGGGAAGCTGCAGATGTAGTTTCATTTCATTTTAATATAAACTTAATGTGTGCGGTTGACTAGCTGGTGTCTTGTTGGATGTTTGTTTGGTGGTTGGTTGGCAATGGCTGTGGCTGGCTGGTTCGATGGCATCGAGCATTTAAGTATTTTTGTTGTATTTATTTTCAGCGTAGGATTCTCCTTAAGTATCTGCGGTATTTCTGCCTTATGATGCATCGTTTTTTTTTTTTCTTAATTTTTTTTGCTTTTATACTTATGTGTAGTATTTGCAATCATCACCATTATTATTGCATTAATTTTGTTGTAGTAACGTTATTGTTACTTTCAAGTTCATTTTATAAAAATTTCCATTTTTTTGAAATTCTGGTCTCTTGTTACAAAGAGGATTTGTATGAGGACAATAGTGCGTCTAATTTCTTTAATGGAATATGACTGGGTTGTGTTGTGTTGGTCGGTCGATGCCTGGTTTGATGTAGTTTTATGCATTGTATATTTAAGCATTATTATGTTTTGCTGTGTTTTTAGCCTTCCAATTTCTTTCAAAACCAAAGGAAGAGGAACTTGTTTTAAAAACATTTTACTTTATTCTCCACTTGATCGAGTAGACCTTGATTTTAAGGAAGTATGCGTAAGTTTTTACATTTCGCATCATCAAGTGCAGTGAGTGTTGTTTTAGTTTTATACATACATATGTATATATGTAAACATTGTATTATATTCATTCGTTTATATTGGATGCAGACAAGATCATCTGTTAAAAGTAAAGAATCTTGTGAATGAAGTTGTAATTTTACATACATATGAATGTACATAAATTGGTGCTTTGAGTAGTGCTAAAATACAAAAACAACATGTAAAAGATGACAAATACTTATTAAACATTTGTAACTTATCGCCAAAATTTAATAGAAAAGATCAATTTAATTCATAAATTTGTACAATAACCTTAAAAAAATCCTAAACTGCTCTCTATTTAGAAAAATACTCTAAAATTGTTTTCTTTATTTCAATATCAACAGTAATTTAATTAAAAAAATTTCAATTTCATAACATTTCTTTGCGTGAAAACACCTTAAAAGAGGTAATTTTTATCCTTTGACACAGCTCTCCAAATATTGACCATAGGACAAAAATTTTGATAAACATTAACTTAAAATGAACTAAAGCATAAAGATATTGAGTAAAGATATGAGAAAATAAAATCTCCAAAAACCAATACATATTTATTAGCATATTTTTTTGGGATATACATACATACATATTTCGAACATATACATAATTCTTTCCTGGACATAATCATTCTATAACACCGTTCGACACTCAAAATTAGACACGAACCAGATATCATAAGTCTGAAACTAGAGATTAAATTAAACAAAACTCCGTTCACAGTTTTTTATTTCGTGATCCATTTAAAAAAAATTTAAATACTTCTGCTTACCCTATTATGTAAAATTTGGTGTCAGGATCAAAATATATCAATATGTCTTTCAAATTCTTTTTGGAAAAAATAATATTGAAAACTTAAATAGATAAATGATTAACGTTTTAAAACAAATTTTAGACATTTTTTATCCTGACAGTATAAAATAAAAATAATAAAAAAAATTTTCCAAATTTTCTTGTTCTCTTGGCATCAATTTTGACACTGTTTGGTCATTAAAACTTTGAAGTCCTTTAAAAAGGACACAGGATCACGAAGTAAAAAACTAAAAACGCAGTTTTTCTCCATTAAATATATAGTTTCTGACGATTTGTTTTCTCTTTTTGTTGGACGGTGTAAAGATTCAGAATACATATATGAAGCATAGAGCCGAATAAGGGCGTATAAACCATTTGGGAAATTATACAGGAGAGCATAAAAATATCATAAAACTTTTAAATTATATATTATATAAATTGGATAATACTTGGACAGTATCAACATAAGAGACCATAGTATAATTTGCTTAAGTTTCAAGGAAGTCCTTGATTATCCTTTAATATTATTAAAGGACAAAAGATTAGATCACTATTTTGCTATTTTTATACCTTAAATTTCCAATATTTTTGGAGTTAGAGGTCTGGACAATGCCAGCTATAGTTATTATTATTACTTTAATGCCTTATAAGGACGAAAACCTTCTTACTGTTAAAACAGTTTAAAAACTCAAAAATTGTCTTGTTTATATATACTTATATTTATGAGATTACTATTAAAATAATATTTTTTTGCAATATATTTAAGGAATTCATGGAATTGAAATGTGTTCCTCCTATTCTGTAAATTTGATGCAATTATAATAATTATTTATACGATTTTTAACAAAAATACTTGATGATTCTGATATTTTTACCTTAAATAAAAAATAATATTACAAAAATGTGCTATTAAAGCTAAATATTTTGGCGAAATTTTTGGATTTTTCAATTTATCTCTTCAGGAATAGATATAAATAGACCAAAAGAAGACTATACCGTCGAAAAACGCGAATTAGGAAAAGTGGTCTTTACGCCCTTATTCGCATCCATGCTTCATATGTAGATGTGCAGTTGAAATATTTTTGCCTATTTTGGCAACTACATACATAAGTATCTCCAAAGTGTATACAAATTAGATTTTTTATATACAAATACATACATATATTATAGACTAGACTATAGACTAGGCTATAAGATATAGACCATGCAGAATTAATTCTAATTCTTCCATGAACAACTTTGGTATAATGAATTTTTTGTGTTGCCTACTTTTTTTAAATTTCAACATACATATGTAAGTACGTACATAAATATGTACTTACATATTTATTTATTTACTTTTTGTCATTATCGTTTATCATCATTATAATAATGAAATATTATTTATAATCATCATTATTTATTTCCCTTCTCTTTCTTAACATTCACTCAACACTATCTCACTCACACCGCATTTTTTCATTCATCGTCCGTCGGGTTGTTCGGGTTGGAATTTGGAGAATTTCAAAATTTCAAAGAATGACTACAATCCACATCATTTGTATTAGGAAAACAGCAAAATATGGCAGCCAAATAAACAAAAATTTCAAAAATGTTCATCGCTCTTCAGTAGACCGATACGACGACAACAATGTTGTTAAACAAAAAATGTTGTAGTATATTTTCGTTATTTTTAAACAAATTACAACAATAAAATATGTACAAAAGAAATATTTCATGAATATACAGCGTACTTTTTGTATGGAGAAAAGTAAGTAAAAAATTTAAGGGATTGTTTTTGTTTTAAAATATGTAAGTATGTATGTATTCAGTACAATGGTATTTTAAAGGGAAAAAACATTGTAGGAAAAACTTAAAATAAATTCAAACTTTAACCACCCTCATTCACTTCAACATCATCATAATTGGCAACTCCTTTCAAACGAATTCAAAAAAAACTGAAATTTTTCATTTCCTTACATTCAAATCTGTTAAATAAAAATAAATTTCAACAAAATATTGTTGCCATTTGTGTGTAGCTGCATTTAGCAGTAAACACAACAACACAACACTAATTTTATAAATTATTGTACAATGTTACCAACATTTGTATTAAACTTTTTAACAGGCGCTTAGTTTTGCCAGAAAGTGAAACAACTCATTTGAAATTTTCTAAATAATACTATGAAAACCGCAACTGAAGAGAGAATTATTTCTTAAGTAGTTTACGTAAAGGTCGACTTGTTGTAGTCACTACGTAATTAAAATAAATCGGAATTCAATATATCATAATATAGAATTTTTTAGATAATAGTATGACTTTATGTGAAAATTATTAAAATAATTTTAATAAAAATATCGAATAAAAGCATTTTAAAAATTGCGGGAAGTTGTTTAATCGAATTGACCTAAAATTTTTTTTTATTATCAGATCAATGTTGGCAATACGGTAGTGCTGTCGAATTTTACCACCCAAAATTGTTATTATTATTGTAAATTTTTGATTAATCTAGAGAAAGGAGAACCAAAACGGGTTTAATATGGAGAATATTTTTAATATTGACCAGTTCTAGGATGATATACATATAAACATATTTTAAGAGTAGTATTCTATAGTTAAAACGACTTTCATGAATACCCTTATTAAGGGTATTCATGAAACATTCATCAAACAAGGAAAAAGGTTCCTTACAAAATGGTCGATTTCTTGACTTTGTTATTTTTAAATTCGGGTATTGTCATATACAATATATGGCAGTGAATGCATTTCATTTCGTACACTCATTATCTAGTATCTCATTTGGTATTGCTATAGTAGTAGCATGTTATTGACATTTTTATTTATACTTTGTTGTATTTTTATTTTTCAAATAAAAATCAATGTCATATGACGGGCTAGACTAAGTAAGTAAGTATCTCCATAGCTAGCTATAGTCACCACAAACAACAGCAAATAAGCAACAACAACATGTTAGTGCAATAAATTTTCTCAAATACTCTTAAAATTATAGTGGCACTTGCACAGATCTGACATAATCATCATTGGGCCAACAGGAAAATCAACAAGACGATAATCCCCCTTTTTGACAGAAATAATATAATAAAATAATACTGACAACATTAACATACAACAACATCATTTAACAATCATTATACATATTCATTTCGAAACACACACATGTATAGACGTTCATAAACGTATAAATAAATAAGAGGGGAATTTATTTTTATTTATTTATTATTATTGTGTTTTTTGCCCGTTTTATTATTATTTATTATTTTTTAATAAAAAATAACCAATCACATTGCTTACCCAACCATTCAAGAAGTTTTTTAAATTTAAACAAAATTTTTTTATTAAAAACGAATTTTCTACGTGCAAATCGTAACAGGGTGTCAGCATTTACTGCAGACTGTAATTGTTTTTATTATTTAAAAATCGTTTTTACGTTATATTGAATTTAAGATGGGTTGTCTGTTTATTAGGAGGGACTCAAAATTGTAAGATATTCCAATCCAAGATACCTTCAATTTATCAAATTTGTTGTTCCAGCCTTCTAGCCATTGTTAACCTTAAAGACATGTTTATCAAATGTTTTGTATTTTACAAAACAGTTTACTATTTGTCAACATTTTTGTGGGCCTGCTTATGAAACCAACAATTAGAATTTGTTTTGCAGTTCTGCTGTGTGTGTTTAATTTTTGTTGTTGTTGTTTTTAATACATTCATATATATGTACATACATATGTACATAAAATTGTATTTTAAATTTCAAAGTTACTTGCTGTTTTTTCTTTCATTTTAGTTTTATTAAGTCGCCATAGTTTTTTGTATAGAAATTCTGCTTAGCAGCACCCACCCTTTAATTTTACATTATTAGGATTGCGAAAATTTTAGCAAGTGACTTCTTGTTTTAATTTTTTTTTATACCATTAATTTCTTTGTTTTGATTTTGCAAATTTAAAAATTGAGAAAAAAAGCCACAACGTTTGAAACGTTTTAAGTATTTTTGTTTTTAAATTTACTGCAAAAAGTTAACATTTGAAATTGTATATTCTATTAAGAAGTTATTAATGGGGCCCATTAAAAAGAATTTAAAAAACAGACTTTCTTAAAGGACTTTGTATAGAAAAATAGTTTTATCAATTTCTATACCCAACAAGTAGGTGTTTTTTTCTCTTATAAATGAATTTAAAGAAAATACCGAAAAGCATTATAAATTGGTTCTTTCGGAATTTATCACCATGATTTTTTATTAGATTTAATGCTCATTTATAGTATTGACATAAATATATCGATATTTCAAACAGCAGAGCTATTTTCAGATCCTCTTCTGATATGAATATCATGTAGAAATATCTCTCAATCGATGCGTATTGATATAAATATTTTTTGAACTGAAAATCCTGACATCAGTACATATATGTAATTTGTAAAACTATACCAAACTTTTATCAATAATGTTAAATTTTTTGAGCGTATTTTTGGTTCACAAAATTATTTATTGTATTTGAGAAACATATTATTTTGCTTTTTATTGAAACACATATGTAGGTGTCAAAATGTACATACATACATATGTAATTTTCTGTTTATATAGAAAAATATTTAAAAAAATTTTTGGCATTTGATTTGGTCCATTTACTGAGATCAAGATTTTCAATGGCTGGTAGGGAAGTGAGACCCTTTTTAAAATGAATATTTTTTTATTTTTCTTGGAATTAGTAGTTTGAGAAGTATTCCTACAAAAAATATGGTCCACGGGATACCCTAATATTTTTCAATGGAAAAATGTGCTTTTTTTAAATACGTCTAGTTGGTGAATGGTCATCAGTAGATCCCAAAATATTCTAGAAAACATGATTAGACCAAGCAATGAAAAGGAATAGTTTGAGCGATTTATTTTCTATTGGTGCATTCGTTCCTTTTCAATAATATTAAATTATAAACCTTAAAAATTCCTCAATCACTTAAGTGTCCTCATTAGTGGCTTAATAAATGAAAACCGAAGTCAAACTAATAATTAAAATGTTTACCATACAAGAAAACAATCACTAGTTGAAATTACATACACTGCTATTATAAGTAATTACTTTTTTATAAATACGTAATAGCAATTCCAAATAATAAAATTATTATTTAATTTTTTTCATCCGACGTTTCGCCGTTTTTTCAGCATCTTCAGGAATAGTTTATACATATACATATGTATGTATAACCTATCATCAATTATTTTTTATTCCACAACAATCTATGTGTTATTAAATAAATTAGTAAGGTGTTGATGCTTAAAAAATTATCATTAATGTTTTTTATTAGATAGAACGACGACAACAATCTTTTTTCTCTTTAGACTTTAAAATACGACAACAAACATTTTTACCAGGTTAACAGTAATTTCAGATAGCTGATTATATCAAATAATACAAAAAATGTCTATTATAACAGCAATAGAAAAAGTATTAGATGTTTAAAAAGAGAACGATATAAAAATAACTTAATAATACAATACAAACAACTGTAAGTTGTTGGAAGAGTGCAAGTACTTGTACTCGTAAATAAAGAGTATGTATGTATTTGTTATTGTTTTAAAATACTCATTGAACAAATAATTTTTCTATTGAATAGACTTTGTTTATAAGAGGTAAAGTAAACTATAGATACATATTTGCATATGTATGTATGTTGAATTCATTTAAAGAAAACAAAAATAATAATTATTCTTGCAAGAAGCAAGTATTATTCTTGAAAGAGCAATAATCTCTTTATCGTCGTTGCTCCGACAAAAACAGTCATTTGAAAATTTTAGATAATTTTTTTATTTCACTATTGAATGCCTTTACTGGTCATGCATCCACCCACCAAATCCTGTGAAGATATCATTATTTGTTCAGAAATGATGATGGTATTTGATCATACAAGTACAAGTTTTACGAATAACATCAGTTATGTATGTGTAATAAAATATTCTAATTTAAATGTGTTTTATGTGTAGCTTTTAAATATTTAATTACATGTAGATCAGAAATGGCGAATCATTCTGGAATATATTTACAACACTCTTGTAGTAAATGGGCTTAGGTTCACACGAAACATATGTATAACCTCAAATGTAGTTTGCGTAATTACAAAATAAAACAGTTTATATAATTTATAAATTCCTCAATATGAAGAAATTTTTATAAGATTTTTGTTCTTAAAAATTTGTAGGATTGATCATAACCTATTTTGTAAATACAAATGTATGTATACTTTTTAGCGCAAAATGATCGCTCATTAAGCTCATCGGAACCAAAGTCGTTGATCGAAGAATTGGTTCTATTTTTTTTAAATATGTACCAGGAAATTCTATTAGACCTGTGAGAAGAGTTGAAAAAGATATCAAAAGGTGACATTCAAAATTTATAATAAATACATTTATAGATCAAATAAATAAATCCTAAAAGACAATTTGATTCGTTATTATACATAGTACATACATACATATCGAATAAATAATGTTATTTCAATTATCATTACTACCACAGTTACAGTTAAGTGTATTGGAATGAGTTTTTTTTAATTTCATTTACTATAATTTTTGTGTTCATAATGATTGACGTTGTTGCTTGATTGTTGTGTCTTTTGTACAGAAAACGACAGAGTAGCTTTTGTTCATTAACTTTTAAATGTAATTATTACTTGTTGTTGCTGCTGCTTGTTGTTTCTTATTGTATTTTGGTGTCGTTAACGATGATGATGGTTCTTTTTAGTGGATGATTAAACTGAATTTAATCGTTTGCGACCAGGCTCCCATAATTACTTTGAAAGCGCATCATCATTTAGTAAGTTTGGCGTGTATAAATGAGATTTGTGTTCATTTTCGATTTCAATTCTTTTTCTTCGTTGCGTTATATTTTCATTATAATTATAATGCTCATTATTTTGTTTTTAATTGGCATGTACAAGTTTTTCAGCATGCACATACATATGTATTGCTTTGCCCATGCCCATAGGTGTATGGATGCAGTTGGAGAATCGAAAGAGAAGAGAGTTGGTACAAACAAAACGAATAATTAACGGACGAACTAAACAGAAGGAACGACAACGAACGAACGAACGAAACGATACGAACTAACTAACTAACTAACGAACGAACGAAACGAACGAACGAACGAACGAAACGAACGAACGAACGAACGAACGAACGAACGAACGAACGAACGAAGAACGAACGAAACGAAACGAACGAACAACGAAGAACGAACGAACGAACGAACGAACGAACGAACGAACGAACGAACGAACGAACGAAAGAACGAACGAACAAACGAGAACGAACGAACGAAACGAAGAACGAACGAACGAACGAACGAACGAACGAACGAACGAACGAACGAACGAACGAACAAAACGAACGAACGAACGAACGAACGAACGACGAACGAACGAACGAACGAACGAACGAACGAACGAACGAACGAACGAACGAACGAACGAACGAACGAACGAACGAACGAACGAACGAACGAACGAACGAACGAAGAACGAACGAACGAACGAACGAACGAACGAACGAACGAACGAACGAACGAACGAACGAACGAACGAAACGAACGAACGAACGAACGAACGAACGAACGAACGAACGAACGAACGAACGAACGAACGAACGAACGAACGAACGAACGAAACGAACGAACGAACGAACAAGAACGAACGAACGAACGAACGAACGAACAACGAACGAACGAACGAACGAACGAAACGAACGAACGAACGAACGAACGAACTAACTAACATAACGAACGAACAACGAACACTAAAACACGAACTAACGAACGAACTAACTAACTAA
This sequence comes from Lucilia sericata, assembly GCF_015586225.1. Taxonomy (NCBI): domain Eukaryota; kingdom Metazoa; phylum Arthropoda; class Insecta; order Diptera; family Calliphoridae; genus Lucilia; species Lucilia sericata. Next base: position 341,388 of record NW_023994132.1, on the reverse strand, counting down.
CTAACAACTAACGAACTAACTAACGAACAACTAACTAACTAACTAACAAAACTAACTAACTAACTAACTAACTAACTAACTAACTAACTAACTAACTAACTAACTAACTAACTAACACTAACTAATAACTAACTATAATTTTAATAATAAGTCAATAATTTTCTTTAATACATTGGAGTTAAGGCGAACTGGATAGGGTATCACATGGTCGTCCATGCCCGACTATACTTTCCTACTTGTTATAACTTGACAGTTATCGTTTACAAATATACCAATTTTACCAACCCTGCTCTAACTCTACAACAATTCTTAATAAAAACGTACATGATAAAAATAACAAGTATGTATGTATGTACTACTTTCATGGAAACATTAATAACAAAGTAAATATACAACACAATACACACTAGTGCTGTTAAAGTATTGAGTAGTGGGTATCGAGTATCGAGTATTTGCCGTATTTTTTGGGTACTCAATACTAAAAAGTAGTTACTCAATACTTTCAGACTTGTATATGTATTTAACTTATTTAAATTTAACGGCTATGATGTCGAAAAATACAGCTCTATAGACCATATCATTATTAGAAATGCAACTCTTAGCAATATCAAATCAATGTAAAAATAATTTAAACACTGCAATAATAGTTAAAAAGTTACAAATATTTATCGACGCTATCTAAAAAAATAAAATGTCTCAAAAGAGGTGTGATGTCTGGTCTAACTTTACTTAAAAAAGGGAAAAATTCCTCGTTTTTAATTTAAAATAAAACCGTTAAAAGTATCGAGTAGTATTGAGTACCCAAACGAAAAGTATTGAGTAGTATTGAGTAATCAAAAGTAGTAGAATATTACAGCACTAATACACACCACTTGCTATTTTATACAGTACTACATTTATACATACACCACCATCATTCCATTTTACACCAACAACAGCCAACGCCTGCCTGCCTTCCTATCAGCCAATCACTTTAATAAACAACAATGCCGATTTTTATACTCTCACACCACAGAGAATCAAACAAAAGAAATGTTGTTGAAGGTTTGTTGAAATTACTGTTCGCCTGGTATCATGTGGAACAACAACGGCTGAAATACGGATTTTGGCTACGCGGATTGGTCAGATGCGACACAAAACATGTGCGGCTCTATAAAAAGTAACAACAAAATTTGGTTGGATGAGACAAAAAAGCGGCGACAAACAACAAAATAAAAAAATAAACCGCCGCAAGACTGCCAGCCGTCCGTCGTCTATTCCATCATCCAACATTTTATATTATTTCTTAGGAGCAGAGATGGAAAATGTTCAGTATTTCTTAATTACATTTCTAAATTAGCCAAACATTTTTGATAACCGATTTTCGTTAAATTTACTTTTGAAAAATAAAAAATACGTTAATTTATAAAAAAATCAAATGGGTAGGTACATATAAACGTAGCAGTATTATATGACATATAGGTATTAACATTTTTTTCTATTATATACAGAGTTAGTTGTTATTAAATTCAAATTCATATTTTGAATTTAACGTATTGACAGTGATTTGTAACGGTTTTTTAGGAAGAAATAAGGGAACAAAGAAGCATTTTTAGAAACAGACTGCGATGATGATACCCAACCACATTTCAGCGATGACACTACGGCGCAACCGAAAATTCGAATTCTGTGCGAAATATGACACTAAATATTAGGAGCTTAAAATTGTGTAGCAAGTAAAAAGTTGTAGATTTTATTTTTATTTTAATTATGAGAGCAGTTGAGAGAAATTTCTGTTACAGAGATGGAAAGTTTAGTACCAATTTAATTTATTAATGATTAATGAAGGTCTATTTAAAAACGTAATGTTATGTATGGAGATTTTTTCTTATATAATAACTGTTCGTGTAAAATTGTATGTCCATGCTGTTACTCTTAAGCTAATTATGAGCTTTAAAGTAATTTTTTGAAGGGAACCTTACATATAAATTGTGACTCTATATTGTGGACCATTTCTTATAAAATTAAATAGAGAGATTTTAGTTCCTATAAAACTTGTTCCTGTAGTTTCATTGCGTTAAAGTTATTTTCTGAAGTGGATCTTATATGAGGAATAGGATCAAATATAGTCCGATTCTCATAAAGCCAGTTTTTATGCGTTGATGATATACTGTTTTTTATGCCTGTAATGGGTGTTAAAATCATTTTCTGAAGGGGGTCCGATATTGCCCATTTTCAACAGGAAACATTTCTGAGTAATGTAGAAAATTTTAAATGAGTCGGAAGCAAATAGAATCAATTATGTCGGGCTCTAGTATAACCTTTATGGAGTAAACATGAGATACTATTTCGATGTGTTACTAACGGAATGACAAAATCAATATACCCGCATTCATATAAGAAAGCAATTAGCTAACTGTATTATTTTAAATAACAATTGCATAAATCTAAGTTCACTTGAAGTACGCAAACGAATAACATTATAGATATTAAACTTTAAGTTATTTCGGTTACGATATTTAAAATTATTTCGGTATCGGTATACCGGTATAAAAGTAATATATCGGTATTTATACCGGCAGCAGTAATAAATGTTAATGAAAAACAAATAAAAGTATTATATTCTCCGAATCTTATTATACCGTTAGCAAATCATTCTAAAAAAACAATATAGAGTCCTACAATAGAACTATCCTCACAGAATTTGAAAAGGTAATTAAAATGATTATTATGCTTACTTATATCAATATTTATCACAAAAAATGCATTTATGAGTGTCCTTCTGAATTTCCAAATAGTACCCTATAATGGACAGGAGACTACATAATCTTATAGAGTGATTACTTTTAATACTAACCCCCGTTAACACCAACTCCGGTTATCGTTTAACCGGTAGATATTCTGCCGGTTAAAATAATTTTTGTATAAAAACTGTCAATTTAACCTTACGATAAAATATAACCAGACATTGAGATAATGGGGGTAAGTGTTATTAATAATAAACTGGTTCGGAGTATTCTGATGAAAGAGAGTGCTGTTAATTATGAACCGATTCTCTCTAAGGTCAATTGTGTTCCTTTTTTGTCATATTTCACTATATGTCTTATGGATACTTAAAAGTATTGAATTCTAATAAGTGGTCGGCATCACAATACTACAGATATGATAATTTTAAAGCAAATAGATGCAATATATTTATTTTAATATACTTATTATTAATATTATTCATTTTTAAACGGTATTTAATCGGTATCGGTATTAATGACGGTTGCCAACCTTGGTTCTCATGTTTTGTTAAAATCTGATTAAAAAGTGAAAAGTGTTCTCAATTACGTACGACACTTTTGAACATAAATAAATAATAAATAGTATACATTCTCATCGACTTACCATCTCTGAAATGTTTAGTTTTAGTTTTTCTTACGATATAAAAGAAAAAACACAAATAATGCCATTTGATATTTCTGTTTGCCTAATTAGTTCGGCGCTGTCATTTCACAATGAACCACCTTTACGACACAACAAAAAACCGACGACGAGACTGACAGCAGACATTTTGTAGTAATTTTGTTAACTATTAACAGTGTTGTCAGAAAAATTTTGACTCATGTCCCCCATCTTATGCTTGTTGCCCCCAAAAAATCCCCAATTTTAAATTGATTTCCCCAAAATTTGTTTATGAAAAACTCTTATGTCCGTCCGACACACATATTTTCCATTGATTGGCACGGTTTGATTTTTTAAAAGCGCAATATCGGAATTTGATTTCAAATAGGCCACCGGAATACAATTAAAACAGCTATGCATATATTAATTAAGCAGCAATCGTAATTTAATTTTGGACAAGTTGGTACCTAGAAAGTATACTGTAAAGAATGGCAATCATGATAAACAGAAGCAAAAGGAATATAAAATATGTATTGAAAAATTCTTAGAAATTTGAAGGTATAATATATTTAAAGGACATACTTTATAATCTTTCAACTTTCAAATGAAAACAATATATTTTTTAATTTCCAGAAATCATCCTCTTTAATGTCATGCCCATATTGATATAAGATAAAAACATTAATTAAATGTTTATATCCTCAACATTTTGATGTCCTTTAAAAAGATCAAAAAGTGAAAACTGAGTACCCAGTTCTTCTGTATGCAATCTCTGCATTCACGAGTATTTCCTTATTTAACAAAAAATTTTTTGTTTTTAGAGTAATAACCAGGGCAAGGATTTTTATGCAAATGCATGTTTGTAGTCAGTAAATCAAAATAACTTTTGGAATGGCATCGATTTGTTGTTGAATATTTTGTTATAAATGCAAAATCCAAATCGGTTTTTGAGTTGGGTCACTTGACACGAGATTGTGATTCTGTTAAATTGGTATTAGAGTACATTAAGCGGTACCTCTGACATCAAGAACCTATGTATTTATTGTCAAAAACTTAAGTTCTAAATATGTATCTATAAAAATTTACTTAAATACGATAAAAGAAAAATTTGTGTTAATAAATAAATTTCAAAAGGAAATATTATTTGGTGCATATTCTCCACATTTTTAGTGCATATTTTCCCATTTTATAGTGCATGTTATAAGCGCATATTTTTAATTTTTTAGTGCATGAAAATCCTTGCCTTAGTAATAACATATTTTTTAGCGACTTCAGTAATAATGCCATAGGAGCAATATTTATGTAATATGTGGTAAAGAATGCATAAGGTTTCAATATATATTTTTGGAGAGAAATATCGTTAGCTTAGTACGCAAACATAACAAGTCCACTTTTTATAGAAATTGTGATTTTAATGCACATGGTACAATAAAAAAATTAAATAATTTTTACTTTAAACATGTATGTATGTACTTTTGCTGTGATATGCAAATGCGCTAAGCCATGATAACAATAAAAATATATAAAGAATAAGTACAAAGTCCTTACAATTGCTATTATAAACGCATTAATTAGTCATGTATGTCAGGTAAAGAATGAATTTAAAAAAGACTTTATTTACACTTCTTCGTCCTGAAAAGTAAAAACAAAATAAAGTTTTGTTTTCCATAGTGCCGGTCCACTCTCGGAAACTTTAGTTGAGAAACTTTTTCTTAATTCTCGTTTCAAGTTTCCGTAATGTCTACACATAGAAACTTTTGTTTCAGAAACTACGTGTTAATTGTATTGATTTGTTTTTCTACGAATGAGAAGAATAACAAAACAAGTTTCCGACTGTAAACTCCGTACCGCGAGAGAGATGAATGATATTTATTTCTCTCTCACGCAAAATCAAAAGTTTCCCAAATATAGTTTCCTAGTGTGGACCGGCAAATAGATTATCCTCTTTCATTTGATACCCATATTGACGAAAACTATTTGATAGAAATATTTTAATACATTTTTATATCCTTAAAATTTTAAAGTACTTTAATAAGGAGAAAATATCAGAAAATGAAAAACTAAAAACACAGTTTTACTTTATAAGACCACTATTATCATGTGTATACGGTCTCGTTTAAGTCCAATAAATGCTGTTGCTATCTTAAAAATTTATTTTTTTTATTTTTTATAATTCCTATACTAAAATTAGGTTATAATGTCAACGACAACATTCATATGTATATAAAATTCTGTATAGGACCATGGGGATTTCCAGTTTAAAATTTTTATCCTTGATGAACAAAAAGAATTAAAAATTTCTAATAAAAAAAGAAAAATCGAATATATCTTTTTATAATGATATATACGATGTTTAACTAAACTGTTTTAAAAACGTTTTTACAAACTGTTTTATACAAGAAAATCGTACTATTTATTAATGTATTAGAAACAGGCCACTATCGAGCCTGTTGTGCGCTGCTTTTCATGAAAGAAAAAGGTTTGTTGGTAAAAAAAACAAGTTAGAGTGCTATATTTGTAGAAATAAGTTTTCTCGTGTCTTTTAATAGAAAACCCCAAGATAGCGCCCTAAAATATTCTTTAGCGATATTTAATAATTTGCTTGTATGTGAAAGATTTAAGGAAATTCAAATGTATTGTTGTACACATATTAATTATACTAAACTAATTTTAATAAAGATAATACAACTAGTTAAATAGGGTTCAAGTGATTTTCAGAACGGATCTAGTAGGTAAGATCTGACCAATTGTAGACCAACCGTAACAAATTCTTACAGCAACATTTCTGTATATGAAAGGTATATTTCAGTCAAATTTTGTATCTATATCGTTATTTTTTTTTTAATTTACAAATTGGGTAATAAGTAATATGTGTCTAAGTGCTTTTTGGAAGCGGAATTGCATAGGAATGTTCGCACCCATATTATGAACTGATAGCGAAACAAACTTGAAATAGCGTTTTTGTATACAAAACTAATATTTGTGCCAAATTTTGTAAGGATTCTATTATTTGGTAATGAGTAATATACGTTTATGTGATTTTCGGAAGGCACCCTGTATGGAGCTACGACCAATTATGAATCGATAGTAAAAAATTTTAAATAACATTTCTGTGTACAAAGGTAATATTTGTACCAAATTTTGTATGGATATCTTAGTTTTGTAAAGAGTAACAATGTGTGTTTAAGTGTTCTTCTGAAGGGGAACTTGTATGGGAGCTATGACTAATTCTGAACCAATGCGATAAAAATTTCACAATAACATTTCTGTATATAAAAACAATATTTGTGCTAAATCTTGTAAGGAGATCCTAATTTAGTAGATATGTGTCTTTAAGTGATTTTCGGGAGGGGACCTTGCATGGGGCATATGACCAAATATGGACCAATCGTAAATAAATTTTGAAATTACATTTCTGTGTACAAAAGTAACATTTGTGCTAAATTTTGTACGGATATCGTTATTAGGTAATGAGTTATATAAACGCATATAACTCATTACCTAATAATAATAAGTGATTTACGGGAGGGGACCTTGTTCGGGGGTAATGTTCGTGAGAAATGTTCTGGGCTCAGTGTTTCAAAGTTTCCGACATATTCTGTCTGGTATGCGATCAGGCACGTCCGATGATTGTTTATAGCCTTCCAATATGTACAGTATACATTGATGACGTGTCCTATAACCGCTTTTGGGCAGTTCACCTAATGTTATGAGCCGTTCGGTTGTAAGTGCTGCCTCATATCTTAAATATGTTTCAATGGGTGGAATATCTATCAACGTTTCTGGAGCCTTGCTTGGCGTTGTGCTTATGACATCACTTGTTCCCAAGCAGCATGTACGCTTAACTCCTGTAGTTTGTAGTTTGATGTTACATTTTTTGTCCAAAAAAGTTCACCAGATTATTGAAGTATAAGTTAGATATCGTCTAATTGCACTTTTATAATGTCAATGTGTTATAGTAGGACTAAGACCCCATTTCATGCCTATGGTTCTCCTTCATATCGCCCAGCACCGATGTGCCTTTTTGATCCTAGTTTCTCCGGACAAACGTGTGATAACCTTGGCAATATTAGTGTTTGATGCACCGCCAACCTTCATGCTTCATGAAAGTATGTACTTAAAAAATTTTAGAATTTTTTTGGCATTTTATAATCAATTTACCATTTTTTCTAGCATTATTTTGGATAGAATCTAGCCGCAAAATTTTTTTAGACCTGGTCACACTGGCTTTGACCGTAAAACAAACGAATACAACGACCGTGAGTGGCCTAGTTTCAATGTTCAAGGATTTTCAAACATTTTGAGGTCGTTATATAGAATTTTGACGACTATCAAGGTTAAATTCGTGCAAAACTAACAAACTCAAAGCCAAATGTTTGCGAAAAATATAATAATTCGCAAAACTAAAACAACAACGAACATATCAGTTTTGCAAACTTTTCGTATGATTTTGTTTTAGTTTTTGGCAGAACTTTAAAAAGTTCTTCGCTAAGTGATTGAGACAGTGTGTTTGTGTATGTTTTACTTGCAAAGATTTGATGGTACTTTGTACGTTCATGCGTACTTAAGCAGTAGTTCGTTCATTCATTCTTTCGTTGGCAGTGTTTTGTATTTATTTATTATTGAGTTTAATGAACTTGTTTTACAAAGTTTATTCACCGACCTTCTTCAACACTTGATGAGTGTGTGTGGAATGGAATTGATTTTTGTTGTTTTTTATTATTTTGGGGGGCATTGCGTGTATTTTTTGGCTGTTAGTGTTTTTTGTTGTTTTTGGTTGGTTGATAGGTTTGTTGGAAAAGAGATTTTTTGACTGTTTAGTGTCTTACTATTTTATATGTTGCCCGCATACGCTAGGTTGTGCTGAAGCTTTTTTCGAAGCTAAGGTTAAGGTTAAAAAAAAAAAGTTTAATGACAGAATAACTAACTAACTGACTACTAAAACATGCATATGTATTAGTTTTTAAAGCTTTTTTGTTTGTTTAATAATAAATATATTTATTTAAAAATACCTTAGAAATAAAATTAATTTATGAATATACATATGTACATATGTATGTATTTTTAACTTCTAAAACACTAAAATTACTTACCTATCCCAAATTAATTTTTTTCCCACTGTTATTTGTTGCTGCTATTGGTAAGTAGCCGGTGGTCATTTTTATAGACACAATTTTTTTACACTCATTACTGTTTTGTTTCTCGTTCCTCTTGTTGTAAATGCGTGTGTCTATGATTTTTTTTTTTCAAAAATAGTGCTCCATACATTTTTTGTTTTTTTTTCACTGTTGATGTTGTTGTTGTTTAAACATGCGGTCAGTCAGGTCCACAATCCAGTTTTATTACTAGGCTCCCATAATACTCGAACAATGATTTAAAATAATAAAAGTAAATTGTCCGTCTCGTCAATTTTCAATTTGTTTTATTTCTTGTTTTACAACAACAAACAACCTGTCATTCATTGCCTGTTCTTCTTGTACTGATGTTGTTGGTATTTTGCCTTACAGTTTTGTTGTTTTTTTTATTTTGTATGATGGTCACTATTTTTTTCTTTCTTTCATTATTATAGTGCTTTTTTGTAAAACTTATGGCAAATGGCCAAGAACTAAATATTTATAAGAGTGTGTGTTTAATTTTTTTACACCAGAAAAATGTCTGCCAAAAAGAAACACATACATATCTACAAATTCTTAAAAGAAACAAAAAATATGTGGAAAAAATTTGAATGGAATATATAAATAACAGGGTATCAGTGGTCAATTGTTGTAGGTTGAAATTCCCAAGGAAGAAGAAATACCATAAAGTAGTTGGGTGTTTTTTTCTTCTTTTTTTTATTAAACTATAGAAAAATAAATTGTACAACTGACCAATAGCGCCAATAGCGAAAAAAAGAATAATCATTTGATTATGAATTTTAGTATTTCATAAATTTTGTAAATAAATAATATTGAAAGTATGTAAAGAAAAAATCTAAAAAGATCAAATGGCAGTTCAGAGGTCATCAATTGATATCGATTTCATTACTTATAACATGCGTGAAAGATAAACAATCGATCTGCAGTTTCACATGATGTTTGTAACTTTGTGTCAGATGTACCATTTTATAATATTATTTCGATCAGGAAATAAATGTCAAAAATTGTTCCAAATGGGTCATTGGTGTACCATTGTACTTTCAAATATCGTTTTTAACAGAATTTTCGGGAGAAAAAGGTCATAGTAAACTGTCGATGTTGTGATTACTTTGGCTTCTTAACTAAGACAAGCTGGTTTATCGATTCCTGATGCCGTAGCTTAAGTCAGCTTAAGCAACTGTGCGAATACATATAAAACTTATGTTCCAAACTATAATGTACTTAAGAGAGTTTCGTCAAGTTAAGACGATCCCATCCGTACTCTTCTACACAAATTCGAGTAAGAACTGTACTGGAGAAAATATTATAAGAAAATTACAGAACCTAAAAATCCATTTAAAACAGAAAATATACTTGATTTTAATTTTTCGAAGAAATGTACAATTTTTTTTTATATTTATGAATGTGAATCTTTAGCAAAAAAAAAATAAATATTATATCACAACACGCATTGCAGATTGATTGTAATCTGCTAGAATAATGTCTTACAAACAAGAAAAAATATGTAACATTTGTTACAATAACATGGTTCAATAATAATATTTTCTGCTGGTCGTTCGGCCGGTTGGGGATTGAATAGTTTTAGAACGGTTGCGAAGATTTCTGTACGCCTGTTCATTAACTTGTAGGAAAGTGTTAAACGCCCACAATAGCGTGTAGTTATTTATTTCATTAGTAGTTGTTTGTTGTTGTGTGTAGTGGACAACGAACTTTTTTAACAGAATGACAGGCGGGTGAGAATAAAATACAAAATAGTTTCTTAAAACTAGTGTATATTTTAGTGGGTCTTATTAACAAATGTAACAGGGATGGATAATGCTGCAGTATTGTACTTTTTTGTTTTTGACATTAAGAAATCCAGGATTGAATAATATTAAACTTAAGGAACTGTCATCTCCTGGCATTCGGCACCATGATTAAAATTTAAAAAAAAGGACTCATAGGATAATAAGAAACTTTATAAGGATAATAGAGAAATTGATTAAAATCATAATTGAAAAAATGTGTCATTATAACCAATTTATAAACTCTTCAGATTAAAATGTACGCTTAAAAACAACGCACTGCAGTTGTAGAAGGTGGATTCGGATATAAAACCACACCTTTTTATTGAATGCTTATAGGTACATACATATGAATGAACGTATGTTTTTAGTTAAGTGCATTAAGATTTGTATAATAATTCACATTATGAGAGGATAATTGAAACAAACTGTATCGCTACAGTATTATTTGGATTTTCTTATAATTTTAAAAGTTCGCACCATTTAACAAGTGCGCACATATCATTTATACCACACCTATTTCTATACGCTACACACAAATTTGTTTCTTCTAGCTGCCTTTTAGATTTCTTATCTAGTTTTCTTTCTATTCGTACATAGAAATAAACACATTACTTCCTCTTGTAAGAAATGCTGTTGGCCTGCTAGAAATTTGTGAAATAAGCAAAATGACGGGCATAAAACAAAATGTCGACCCACACAGAAATATAAATGGTGGACCGAACGCTGCCGACCGAACATCCGTTTTAAAAACGCCATATCTAATATTTTCAAATAACTAAACAAATCGCACAGACGTTACAAATTTTGAATTAGAAAAGAAGAAACAAAACATTAACTGGCAATGGCGGGACAAAATATTATTCAATTAGTATACTCTAGCAGCATTTGAATTAAAAAGCTTTTTAAAATACAGCAATAATTATTCTTGTGTACTTACTACATATATACTTTATTCATTTCATACTTGTTTTCAGCAGAGGGCGACTTTTTATAAAATCTGTTCCCCCATGAAACGAACAAACAATATGACTACTCAGTAACACATTTATTATTTTGTATTTGCTTGTACCCTTTTTCATTTGTCGTTTGTTTATTTCTTTCATTTTGCCAAAAATAATCAGATACGTATAGTGTAGCTTCTTGTTGATAGTGCTTTTGGCAAAATACAACTTTGTTTTGAAACTTTCATAATCAAACATTATGTTGTTTGACGCTTATGGTCGACGGATATTTTTTATACATACATATGTATGTACAATCTATGTTCGATCTGGTAATAACTCAAGTTTTTATGCAAGTCTTTATTCTATTTGTTGTCTCATCCATGTTCTACAAGTATGTGCAAAAATGTATTTTAAAAATATTGGAGTCCAGGAATTAGAGAATATTTTTCTAAAGCATCTTTGGTTAAAATTTATTGATTTTGCTAATTAATTAACAAATTTTATTTGTAAAATTGATTGGAATAATTGTTTAATAAAATTTTATCAATCTTAAGATTATATTCCAATTCCAATAATTAATTTGCGGCTGAAATATTATGGAAGTGTTGAAATGCCTATACAGGGATTTTAGAATAAGCTGGGATTACATGGTTCCTTATGTATAACTGAAGAAAAAAATTGTTAAAAATCAACTTATTGTTGGCTTAAAGAAGGGTCGAGCCTACAATAACAGGAACAACATAAATATCACAAAGGAAAAAATGTAGCGTTCAACATGTCGCGTTGCAACATGATTAAAATTAAATTAAAAAAAGTATAAATAATATTTGGGTAAAATTATAGCCAGTTAGCCATCAGTTAACAACATTTTAAAATTAGTCCCATTGAAATACGACCTCAGGTTTCGCTATTGACAATTGAATTGTTGCCCAAAAAAACAACTTCTATTTTTGAAGCGTTCGAACACTCAGGGCTAATTAAAAGCTAAGTAACGGCTATTGCCAAATAAATTACTCTTATTTTGTAATTTTATCACTTTAAAATAGTCGAATTGAATTTTGAATGATATACAAATATTCACATTATTGAAAATTATACATGCAAATATTATCTAGAAAAAAGTCTTAAAACTTTTTTAAAAATCTTAGTTAATACAATATTCAAAAATAAAATTTTTTGGGAAATATTTATACCTAGAAAATGTTTAGACTTTGGCAACACTAAAAAAACACAACTAAAAAACAAACCCACCTATTAATCACACACAAACTCAGATACTGATGGGAGGGAAAGAGACGCAACACCAAACACAAAATCAACAATCTCATCGTTTCAAATAAATTTGCCAGTGTAACAGTTGATGTAGTATTGTGTATAGCGGTATTAATAAAATGTGAAATCTTCAACCTTTTTCTCCCGTTTATTTTTTTGTGTTTGTTTCATTTATAGTATCACTCTCTATGTACTTGTTTGTTTTTTTGGTTGTATGCATTTGACAGCATATAAATTGTTTACTTTTCTGAACCGCCTGGTAAAAAAGAGGGAAGCGAAACTTCTTTTGGCGGGGTCTCGTTTTTCCTGGTTCGTCCAAAGTCAAGTCCAACCGGCATTCACGGGTGGTGTGTCTGAGCGTTATAGCTACCCATTAAAATTCCCGTTCGCTATTTAAAATCTTTGTGGGTCGTACACTCATTTAATCGTGTGTGTTTGTTGTTATTTTGTCAGACTTTATTTGTTTTTGCTTTCGTTTTCTTTTTTAATAATATAGTAAAATGTTTGCCCCTGCAGCTTGTGTGCCCTTCCCCTCTTCTAAATACGTATAAGTTTGTGTATGGGTGTGTAGAGTAAATACAATTGTTTTTGTTTTTCTTTATTATTGGGTTGGCTATTAATTCTCACGCATTTGTAGACAGATACTCGTTTCTTTTGTTGTTCGTTGACAGAGTTGGCAACTTTTTAATTTTTAGAAGCACTAAACCACAAAAAAGCACTAAAATAATGAATTCGAATAGCGTCATTTTAGAAAAAATTATGTAATACAATTGGACTATGACCTATTAAGACTGTATTTTAGTAATCAAATGTTGAAATTATTAATATAATTTATTAGTTATATGAATGTAAAGAATTATCCCATTCTTCTTTACTTATTGTTAAAAAAAAAACGTACTTCTATACTTGGTGTCTCCTCCAAATAATCAAAGAACATTTATATTCCTTCTGTTGATCACTTTTTACTTGGTTTTTTCTTTTTAATTTATTTTGAATAATTTTTGTCTCTATTTAGTTTTATTTATTTTGTTGTTTACAATTGTCAGCTGTTTAATTAAAAAAATTGCAAACAACGTTAAAAAAAAAAAAATTATACTATGGTGTGACAATTGCAACAGTGTGTGTTTTGTTGTTGGTTTGCAATCACAAAGTATACAGAGATGTCACTTTTGACATTTACAAAAGTCAAAAATCAGCTTTTCTGCGGCGTTTGTAAACATTTGTGGGAAGAGGTATATAAAATACAGCTAAAAAAATTGGTGTAAAGTGGTGTGCGAAAGAGATAGAAATAGTTTTTTGCTCGTGTCGCCTCTGTATACCCTGTGTTGCAATAAAAAGCTATGATATTTTGCATTTGCTCTTTTAAAAAACCATTTTCACTAAACACTAAACTCCGCTAATGTTAAAAAATCATTAAAAATATGAAGAGCACATGTTCCGTTATTACTGCATATTTAATGCGCATAAAACACTTTTAGAGTATATTATTGGTTTCCCTGATTATGACCGTTAAACAACTTTTGAAAACTTAGCCACCAGATTTTAAGCCGTCATCGAAATTTAATGTATCATCCGGCGTCAACAATTATGGTCGTCGCAGGTCTCTGATGCTCTCTCGCCGCACACTGCACTGCAGTTGTTCTGTTTTTCTTGTTCTTACTACTTGTTTAGTGAAGTGCTAAAATCGGGCTTGAGTGAATTAATAAATATATTGTATCAATGAAATAAAATACAAGGGAAATTAATATCAATTAAAAATAAATTTTTCATTTTAACAAGTTCCTCATATAATTGTGTTCAAAATGATTATAAGATTTTTAAGAATAGTTGTCTGTCTAATATTTTGTTTTTCATGTTGCTGTTTAGCGGCGGGTAAGTTGCCGAAAAAAGACTAAAAAGGAAAAAATAAGAAATTTATAAATTCCAATGGTGCTTTTAGTGGGGGAAGAAGAAATTTAATAATTTTACAACACAATGTGAATGTACCTATATGAAAGTAAAGCTTAGAATAATTAATTAATTTTCTAATAAAAGTTTAATGAACTTAAGACAATAGAGAACGAAAACATACAGTTATAAATAATATTAACGTTTTAAAAGAGTGAGTAAATGAAGTACCAAATGTCAAACATTTATGTTCTTTATTGAAACAATCAGTAAACTGCAATTTTAAGTCCAACAAGTGTTCATACATAATTTTATATTTTGTTAATATTAATCTTTAGAGTTAGTTTTACTTTTATTTAAAATTTTTTTATAGTTTTGTGTATGATAACCTTTTTTAAGTAATCAGTGTTTTTAGGTCATTTTAATATTAAAATATTTGTTGTTATTGGTGAAAGTTATCTTGTTTATTATTATAGTTGTTGTTCTCTTTATACAAATTTAGCATCATTTAGGTATGTATTTTTAAATTTATTCTTAATTTTATTCTTTCTGTGTTGAAAATTTATGAAAAAAATGACGTGGCTAGTTGACGTCTTCCTACAATTTTCCTTATCAGTTTATACAAAATCTAGCTTTTCGTACAAATTTAATTTTAAACAGATCAGATTTAGTTAATCACTTCTAATACAGTGGTGTCTACTTAAATAGAACACACATGTCTATTAAATTCATTCACTTTCTAGAACAATATCTCTTAAATGGAAAATATTGATTTCAATGGAAGATTGATTTCAATGTAGCAAGGGATTCCCAAATTATTTCGAAAATACATATTTTAAAGTTAAACTAATGATTTTAAATGTTGGCCTAAATTAAAATTACTAGCAGTTAATATTTGAAGTTTCTTTTATAATCTGAAAGACTCTTTATTTCCAATAATTTGTTTTAAAGTTGTGGGATTTCCTATAAATCTCATGTAGGTACATACATATATCGAATTTCGTTAAAGTTATATTGCTCCATAATTAACATATTTCCTTACAGCATTTTCCCCTCTCATACCCTATGAGAGCCAACAGTACTATGTTCTTGAGAATAAAGTTTCTACAAAACAATTGCAACATGTTTCGTCTCAAGAAATCAGCTATACCTTCAATTCACTGCTCAAAATAAATTCAGTTTGGAATTCAGACAACGAACAACTTATACAAGTTTACTTTACGGAAAATCGTGTCTCCGCTCCTGGCAAAAAGGGCAATGTAAAAGTGCAAGAAATTGAAAAGATTCCCGATAGACCATTTTATATTAGCTTTATTGATAACAAACCAAGTAAAGTTATTGCTCATACATCGCGGGATCAGTCTCTGCTAAATATGGAACGAGGCATTGCCTCGTTAATGCATATTAATTTTGAAAATGGACCCGTTAGCGAAATAGATGTTTCGGGCATGTGTAATAATTTCTATAACATCAAGTCGTCTACAAAAGTAAATAAAATCAAAACTGATTGTTCCCACTGGGATTTAAAGGTGAATTATAGAGGCGAAAAACCTTTAGGTAAGTGAAATGGATATTTTAATGAAATCGGTTAATAAACTAAATTTATCTTATATCAGGTGTTCATCAAAAATCATTCGAAAGAGTTGAATATGATTTGTCGGCCGACGGTCAGTTGTTGCTAGCCTCTTCGGTGGAAACTCATAAATTAAGTTTGGAAGCCCAGCCAGAAGTTGGTACTCAAGTAGAATCTTTGTTGTTTTTAAAGCACACTGCTTTTGCCGCTGAACCAGTTGAACAACTTCCCTATAAAACTTCAGAAGAAGCTATTAAGAGTTTATTGGAATGGTATAGGGTATTTGAAATTGAAGCTGATGTGGATGGTGTTATTAGTGAAATTAAGGACATTACAGTAAGTTTTAAGTAAAATTAATATAGAAATCACAAAAATTGCTAACTATTTTAAAATTACAGCTGAAACAACAAGTTGATTCATTTAATAATGATTTAACCGATGATTTAATTGGCAAGGAAGCCTTGGCCGAAGCCTTTGTTAAACTTATACCTTTGGCTCGTATTACCAAACAAGAAGAATTTGTGGATATATTAAAATCCAATAAAAAATTACACTCTCAATTGGTAGATCTTCTAGGAGCGGTACAAACTATTGATGCCCATAAAGCCATTCATGAAATTTTTGATTATAACAAAAAGTCAGATGTAGATTTATTGGAGAAATATTTACAATCCCTTTCAGTTGGAACACATCCTGAAAGATCTATAATTGAAGATCTCTTTGAACGTCTTACAACTGCTGAGGAAAATGCCATCAAAAATGAAAAATTGCAAGATTCAGTA
Source organism: Lucilia sericata (assembly GCF_015586225.1). Classification (NCBI taxonomy): domain Eukaryota; kingdom Metazoa; phylum Arthropoda; class Insecta; order Diptera; family Calliphoridae; genus Lucilia; species Lucilia sericata. The sequence continues at coordinate 324,642 of NW_023994132.1, read as the reverse complement.
CTTCAGTGTGTGGCCTCGCTCACCCATCAATCAGGCTTTGATTCTAACGATAAACTTTTGAAAGAAATTAAAGACTTTATTTTTAAAAATCTCCTTGAAGTTTGTGAAGAGGAAGTCTGCAAGACTCGTTACATAAGAGCTTTACAAAATCTACGCGATCCTACAACCATTTCCATTTTAATGAAGTATGCTTTAAAGGAGGAAACTAAAATATCTGTGGCCGCCATGCAAGCCTTAAAATCATTCCCCATTATACACTTCAATGAGAAACATCGTCAAGCCTTTACTCACATCTTCTATCAAATACCAAAGAAATACGATTCCTCTGCTCGCACTTTGGCTTTGGATATACTCTTGGCCATGAAACCAACACCCGAACAATTGGGACATTTATTGGATTATTTGGCCTCCAATGATCGCCATTTCGAAATTAAAACTTATGTTATACAAAAGCTGAAAATGTTGTCGGATAAGTGTCCACGCTTTAGGGCTCTGCTCGAGGCTGGTTTGTATGAGAGACCTCATATTAATAATTATCACATAATTGGTCAAAAGGGTAAGTGAACGAATTGAATTATTATGTTAGATTTTTTTTAATACTCTACATATCGTTCCTGTTTTAAATTTTAGTACTATGTGGATTTTTTCGAAATTTTTTCATTGTTGCAATTTGATTTAATAAGAATTATTTTCTGCTAATTTATGCAAGAATAGTAATCACAATATCTTTATAAGTATTAATCTTATTGATATTTTTAAGTAGCACTGCTAAGCAATATAAAAAGAAAATCATTCGAAAACAACTGATGATCTTTACCTAACAATCGCTGCATGGTATTATAATTGATCAAAAATCCCTAAACCCAAATTTCGAACGACATCTTCAATCTGTACATAAAGGGGAAGTACATTTCAATATAAAAACTGTTAAAAATTCAGTTATTTTTCAATATATATATTAATTACACTAGTTAACGAATCCGCGAAGATACATATTTTTCTAGTTAAAATTTTTTTTTGCTTTTCTGAAAACTTTGTTAAAAAACACATTGTACTAATATTCAAAACAGGGACGATATGACTTAACGCTTTTTGAACTTAACACCTTTCTCGCATATATTCTGGGAAATGAAATTTCATAGAAAAACGTTAATGTTAATTTTGTTAGATAAAACTTGGTCTAGGTCAAATTTAGGTTTGAAATTTTATACATAAACTTTAATCTAGACTCATATTCCTAACAAAACTAACAAATGCCACCTTAATATTAACACAAATTCCTCTATCGATACCATTAACTTTTTGAAAATAAAATACAAAAACATAAAACAGTTTAGCAAAAATTAACAAAAAGAAAGAACCTAAAGGCAAAAATATCATAAATCAGATTAAAGTGCATTTGTTGTAACGTATACATTTTCGTAACCTATTTGTAAATTTTTTGTTAAATAGCAAAAAATTATTGCTGAACAGCGATTTTTGTTTAATGGCCAATATCAAACAGAAATTGAAATCAATTTATCCAAGTAGTTGCATAGAAAATTTCAAAGGGACTGGTTGGCATATAAAAAAGTTGTTCCTAAAACTAATAAAAATTTTGGAAATGTTTACCTTGAAATCCTTTTGTTTAATATGGTTTCTCTTGGGCATCGTCGCGGAGATAATGTCAGAGGATTATTTACATTTCGGCGGTACCGAGGAAGAGTCTAGACAGGCAGCGTATTATTTGTCTGCCGATAGTGGTTCTAATATAGGTCCTACGGATGAGTTGAAACGTACACAGCGTTCATTTTGGAAGAAATTATTTAAAAACGGGCTATTTGGAGAATGTGATAACTGCTGTAATAACTGTAATTACGATGTAGGAAATGGTGATAATTATAGTCCGGCACCTTTGCCTCTTTTGCCATTTCAGCCCTTTCGACCATTGCCACTGTGGCAAAATTTACAGCCTTTATTCGGTCCAATAAACTATGACAGCTATGGCAGGGGTAGTTATAATAATGCCAATCCTCCGCGTTATAATGGTAATGCTTTTAACAATCCTCCCAGCTATGATAACAATGTTCCACCTGCACCTGAAGCGGTATATGAGATACCCACAGAACTGCCACCAGCAGAGCCTGACTACAATGTTAATAATAGCCCTGCTGTTGAAGAATTATATGAGCCGCCTGCTGCTGTGCCTGAAAATACTTATAGCCCTCCGGAGCCTTCAACATATACAAAAGAGGAAACCCCTAAAGCTAACCAATATACAAATGGAAAAGTACCACAAATTATATATCAACCCATTATATATGTATCACCTCAGTATCAAGGCAATAAGGACTTAATCAAACAAATCCAACAGGAAGAGACTAAATATGATGAAAAACCTAAAGAGGAATATAAACCCTTGAGTCCTAGTTATGAAACGGAAACTGAAAGTGAATCCGCATCACCTTCATATAGCTCAGAGGCAGATAGTGAAAAATCAGATGACAGTTCTAAAGATAACTACAATAAACCGGAACCACAAACTCCTGTTGTAGTAACACCTTGCAGTCAATCTTATGCTGTTCCATCTACACCTTGTTTAAGCCCACCACTCACAAATCCAGCTGTATCAACAGTCTCTACTGTTTATAATATTATTACTCCATCATTGCTACATACTCTAACAGCAGGTCAAAGCCCTTCATACATTACTAGTGTAACTGCACCCAATGTGCCCTGCTCAAATGAAGAACCTTCAAAGTATTCCTTAACTCCCTCTAATGTTATACCTTTGGATAGTTATTCATTGCCATCCTCATCTCCAGCGCCAGCAGCAATGGCTTACTTGTCACCTCCAGCCCCTATGACAGCACCAAAACCTGCTCCACCTCCAGCTCCTATGCCACAATCCTATATACAACCAATTCACTTGTCATCTGATGATCAACCATATCGTGTCTGCCCGGAACTTTTTGAGGAATATCAGCGTAAACTAAATACAATTTTACCACACATTCATGCTGGCCAGGGAGGAAGTACTTTTGTCAATGCCCAACTAATACATTATTGATTTTGCTCGGGCTGTGCAGTTTTAAAGAAATTGTCTCTTGTATATGTATTTTCTATTTTTAAAAAATAGGATTAATTTGATTTTAACTTGTAACATGTGTATAATAAAATTATTGTATAGAAAATGTATTGTAAATTACAATTTTTATAGAAATTCAGAAAAGCACTATGCTAATTTTCAATTTTGCATCTCAAAAAACCTTTACTTTTAAATTTTCTTATGAAAATTCTAAATATGAAATGTACTTTGAGTAAAAATTTTTTTATTGGAAATTGTAAATTTTAGTTGAAAATTCTCAATTTTAAACATTTTATTTATAATTAAAATATGTTTTCATGGGTCGTAAAGGTGTGCATTAGGTTCAGTAGGGTCCTAGTAGGGTCCTAAAATAAAAATCCCATCCAAAATTTTCAAAACTTTTGATTGGAATTTGCTTGAATACTCATTAACGTAAAAATCAATTTAAATTAAAACTATTGACTAAAATTACATTTTCATATTGTGAACAATACAAAACGAATATAAATACTTATTTTGTGTTAAGACAAGAATGAAATAGGTAATTTTCATTTAATACATATTTATAGAAGAGTGATTGTTAAGGGTAGTATCATTTTCAAAAATATTCATTTTAAACATTTTTTCTCGATCTTGATTTTTAGAACAAAAAATCTAATCAATTTGTTTAAACTTAAAAGTATTACTAACTTCCATTTTAAATAAGACAAACAAGACAAATAAGACAATAAAAATAAACAATAGTTTTCTTTATATTTTAGGTCTTACTACAGTTTTATCTAGAGAATTATCTTGGGCTCCTGCTTTCAATGAAAGTCTACTCAGTACTCAAGAAATTTATCAAGGCGTTTTGAAACGAGGTTCGGTTGAATTGATATTATCTGCTGGCAGGGAAGAAACTAGCACCTTTAAGGTAAACAGTTACAAATCCAAAACAATTTAAAAGTACAAGCAAAATAGTTGCTGTATAAATATGAACTCATTCTTATATTATTTTAAAATTAATATTGTTTTCCAGCTGGGCATCTATACTAGTGGTTTAACATCGTTTGTAGGAGATAGTGAAGAGGATACAAATGATGATGACGAAGAAGTCGATGATAGTCCTGCTACTGCTGGTATGGAAATTGCTGTACAAGGGGTTCTCTTGAGACCTTTGATATTTTTCACCGGCCAATCAGAATTGATGGGTCATGTTTGGAGTGGCACGGCCTCAGATCCCACACCTGCCTTCCAAGCTACCACTTTAGCTCAAGATCATGAACACTATATAATATTATCATCAGGAGCCACTGTTTATACGAGAGTAATCGGTTCTAAATCGGTGGATTTGAATGGCAAAGTAGATTTCAGTATTTGGAATCGTAATGCCAATACCGAAATTCAACAAAAGTAAGTAGATTTTATTAAAAATCAAAACTTATTTTTAATAATAAATAATTTTAGTTCTGCTGCTGCCGTACATGGCATAATGAAAGCTGGCTTTACTTATGCCCAAGTAAGCAATGAGTTCCTTTTGACCTATGAGCCCAAAATTAGCCTTCAAGCTGATATTGATTTCTATTCTGGCATTAAATTGTGCATGCAATTGCAAAGACCTAAAATGCAGTTAAAGTAAGTTAATATATAATTTTTTTATTGGATTGATTTTAATAATTTATTTTTTTCTTTAGACACTTCAACACCAAATTGGTTACTTTACAAGCCGACCACAGATTTAGCAAAAAAGTCTTGTCCAAATACTCGTATAACTTCCCAGGCCGTACTTTAGCTTTAAATCAAAAGAATAATGAAATGTGTAACATGATTTTCAATTGATTGAATTTCTTAAGCATTTAGTTTTTTCACTCGAATTCCTAAGTTTAATTAGGATTAGTTGTTTCTTACTCGTTACTACCTCTTGGAACGATATAGAAAAATAATTTAAAACATGGTAAATTATATAAAAGTGATTTTGTATTTTTGTATAGAAAAGTGTTAATTTTTTTTTTTTTTTGATATTTTATCACTGTTGTGGTGCATACTCATGTATATTTTCCTTTCTGTATAATTGTTTTGCTACGAATTTATAAAGCTTAGCTTAAGTTTAAATTCTCAAATAAAATAAATAAATTTATATATGTATAGATTTTGATCCTATGGAGTGATGCATTGACTAGTCTGTAGACTAGTTGACTAATTTATTTATTTTCAAGTATATGCACTAGTCAAAGGACTAGAATAACGACTATTCTATGTACAAACCCAGTAAAAACTTATATTGAAAAGTAAAAGTAAAGAAATTTACTTACATAATAGAATTTTAAGTTATTATTTTAACACGGGGATGACATTGGAAACCAGAACTAACTTTCCTATGCATGCGTGTTGGTCTGTGAGACCTATTTTTATACCCTACACCACTATAGCAGGAAGGTATTATGCGTTTGTGCTGATGTTTGTAACGCATTAAAATATTAATACGAGACCCACCTTAAAGTATACCGATCGACTCAGAATAACTTTCTGAGTCGATTTAACGATGTCCGTCCGTCCGTGTGTCCATGTAAACGTTGTTATCAAAGTACAAGTACAATTTTCAATATAATTTAATGAAATTTGGAAAACACGTTTGTTTAGACCCAAGGACGAAGCCTATTGGTTAAAATTGTTAAAATCGGTCCATTATTTCACCTAGCCCCCATACAACTGAACCCCCCGAAAAGGGCTTTTGAGCTAATTATGTGTAATATAAATGTATCTCAATGAAAGTTCGCACAACTAAGTTTTATACAAGCCTTGATGAGCTTGACGAATTTCGAAATGATCGGACTTCATTTGACCCTAGCCCCCATACAAAGCCCCCTTCAGAAAGTGATTTGAATATCTGCAATTAATTTATTAGCAGTGAAATTTAGCACAGACAAATATTATATAAATACAAATTTATCCAGCCCATTTTATCGGGATCGGTCCACATTTGCTCCTATCCCCCATATAAAGCCTCTTTTGGAAAATAAGTTTTTTATCAATAAATTGCTTAAATAAATCGGAATCAAGGTAATATTCAAGATTAATGCTTTATTATGAAAAATAAATCACATTTAATATTCATAACTGGTGTAGGGTATCATATGGTCGGCCAAGCCCAACTATACTTTCTTACTTGTTTTAAATTGTGATTTTTTATTATAAAAAAGAAACGGCAATATATTGACGCTAATATACAGCTTCATGATTTCATGTAAGCTTCATTTTAATATAATGCAGACGGTTTGTAGTAGTCACTGAAAAGTAAGTTGTTGAGTAAGTACAAGCCATTACCATGATTTTGCTGGGATTTTATGGTCACTGAACTAGTATATTGACTAGTTTGGATTAGTATAATGACTAGAATGAATATTGGCGAGTATATTTACTTGTTTATTGAGTAGTCTATTGACTAGTCTACGGAATAGTGAACTGACTATTCTATGTGTATTAATTATGTACCAGGTTTTAAATGTGTAAAAACTCTGGTAACTTTTTCCTTTTTCGAGATATCTGAAGACAAAGCAAAGATTCGGATTCAGCATCCTATAGAAAAGTTTTTTTAATTTTGTTGGCCTGTGTAATTTTACCATATATTTCTGGACTACCAATTTTTACAACCATGACTTTTTTGTTTAGAATAACACATCGAAAAGAAATGTCAAAATTACAACCAAAAAAGAAACATGTAGATGGCGCTATGTTACAAGAGAAACCTATATTGTTCTCTTATTTAAGAGAGTCGCTAATAACAACCAACAACAACAAAAAAAATCGCCATACAAAAATTCTTTAATTTTAATTTCAGTCTTTTAACGAAACTCTATTGGAATGTGTGAATTGTCGCTAAATCGAAGGCACGCGTTTAATTGAAGTGAAAATAATTAAAAAGTAATAAGTTTTATGAAAAATCCAAGTAAATTTAATAGCAAATTTAAAATACTGCGGTCGGTGTATTAAAAAATAATAAAAGAAAAGGTGATTATTTAATAGATAAAAGTGTTTTTAAGTGAACTCAAAGAAAAAAACTGAAATACCTAGGTATTGATTTTTTTACAAAACTAAATTGGGCTAAAGAAAAAAAACCCAAGTAATTTCATCACTCACTTTCTGTATGTTGTTTTTTCTACTTCTACTTTGAAGCCCAACAAAATCAGAACTTTTTTGTGTTGAAGAAACAAAACGGAGAAGTAAAAAATTAAACTGCCGTTATCATTAAACAAATAAAATAATAATAAGAAAAAAGAATTTAATTTATAGTGTTTATAAAGTGAAATTAATGTTTAAGAAATTCATATAAGCAACAACAACAAGAAGAAAACAAATGTGTATTAAAAAGCGTTGATTGCAAAAACAAAAAGAAGAAATGTGTACACTACAGGGCTGCAAGAGAGAAACTAAAACAATAACCAAAGTACTTTTTTAGAATTAGAAATAGTACCTACTAAACTTAATGAGGACATAATTATTGTGAGATTATGAATAAAATATTAATGAAATTATGAAAACGTGTAGATAGAATAATTTTAATAATGTTCAGAGTTTTTTTTTTTGAAAAAAAAGTACCCAACATGTGTTCATCTCTGACTTGTACTAAATTTATAAACGAGCACTACAACGGGAAGAGTAATCACCCTGCTGTTAAATGCCAAATTAATTCACATGAATATAAAATAATTTATTTATTTTTTATTTCACATCAACCTCAATAAAAAAAACAGCTTTATCAAATTATCATCACTTAAATAAATGTTGCTATTTTCTTTTGCTGATTTTAAAACACTTACCAGCCGCTCTAATCATTTTGCCTACTACAACAACATTTATTTATGAACAACAATAATTTGTCTTTTTACGTTTTTTTTGTTCATTTTTATCAACTTGTCTAAATATTTGTATTTGTTTATTTAAAGATGAAAGAAAAAATGTGTGTATGTACATTAAGATTTCTTATGTTTTTTGCTTTAACATTGCGTACCGAAAAAAATAACAAAAAAAAAACATTAGAAATTGTATGTAGGCAACCAAACAACAACAATACTAACATTAATGCATTATTTAAATCCTTACTTTCTGTTGTTGTTTGTTTGCTAGTTTTTGTACTTCTATTGGAAGAGTTTTTTTTGTTGGTTTTAATAACGAGAAGAGTGGTTATTTATCATGTGCACTTTTCGTTTTCGTGAGAATACTTTAGAATTTTAGTGTGCGACTAATAGAATGTGAAACAGGGTTGTATATTTTAGGTTGTTTATTTAAGAAATAGCTGTAATGGTTACAAATTATTATTTTGGTTATACAGTCAAACCCGTTTATAAGGTATTCCGAGGAACCAGTAAAATTTATTTATTTATTATTTCATTCTTTTTATCCGACGATAAACCGAGTTCGTTTTAATGTATATGTGAATAAATTGTTTGTCCTCTTGAGTTTTCCCAAAACTCTAATCGTAAGTACATATATTCTATATGTATTTAAATGCGCTTTACATCATATGTTCCATAACTTATATGGTTCTCATTTAAAAACCCCTCATGTTGGGAATATTTTTAAAAAATCAGCAATAACCACGAAAAGACTGGATTTAAAATACACAAGTAAAACAATTAAGATGACTATGGGAATATTATGGTATGGAACTGTTTTTTTCAGACCAAGCTATAGGTCCAGTTCATATTATAAAAGATATTATGACTGGTAAAGGATATAGAACCATTTTGAATTCCATAATCACCACTATTTCGCATTTCGATTACGTTTCCGCATTTAGTTAGCCAACAATCGAAAAAAGGTATTCCAATAACAACAACAGAGTCGTAAAAAAAGAAGAAGAAGCAACTAGAGAAATCCAGAATATGGGTGTATATATACAGGTTGGTTACAATCTTTAGAGGTAAGTTTTGTGAAGTGGCCTGCCCATAATTCTATAGAAACTTTGTGAGAAATAGTACATCGTAAGATATATATATGTATGTATATATTACAGACGTTGTAAAACAGTAATAATTATCAACAAATCGATATGATTTTTTATTATAAATTAGACTTTTATAAGAAATTCAGATAAGAATTTTTTATTTATTAAAATTTTCTTAAAAGTACATATTTTTGCAACACTGTTATTTAATTTAAACAGAAGAAATATCTCACAAGAGAGTAATAAATGAAACTAAAACTCTCTTTAAAAAAAAGTAGCACAAATAAATAATTATCTCTCTCATTTTTTCTCTTAAAAAAACAAGCCAAAGAAAAACGTGAAAAAATCATACATTTCTTCGGCAAAAGAAAAATACAAATATTTAGTGTGGCATTAAAACGTTAAAGTTGAGGTCGAGTTGTTAGGTGTGTAAAAGAAAAAAAAATAAATATTTTATTTTAAAAATAAAATTATACAAATAAAAATTATTTATATTTTAGAAAGTGCTTATAATAGAAAAAAAGGAATTAACAGTTGAGATCTTCATCCTTGTAAACAAGAATTGAAAAAGAATTTTTGCACATACAAACACACATAGTAATTGAGAAATTACGTGAACGTGCTTCACAAAAACGTGATTTTCTTATTTTTTCTTTACTTGTGGTACATACATATAAACAAAAATAATATAAACACAAAAATATAAAAAAAAGCAAAAATAGTGTGCTCAAAATAATAAATAAAAAACAAAATAAATTTTTGTGTTGAAAATTATAAAAATAATTTCTTTTAAATAGAAAAAAACAGCAACTCGCAGAAAAAAAAAAAAAAACGAACAACAACAAGTACGGACAAAATTTGACAACGACAACAAAAAATTGATTGTCAACATACGAAATATTCGCAACAATAACAACAACAAAATAAATAGTAGGTAAGTGTTTTTTATACATATTTTTTATATTTATTGAGGGTTTAATGAATTCCAGAAATTTTGCACACATTAATTTTCGAAAATTCCCTTAGATATTTATACTCAACTCTACTTAAGTGGTGAGTGTATTATGCGTTTCTTCATATGTTTGTAACAATCAAAAATAGTGATGCGACTAACCATGTCAAATAGCCTGCATTTATAAAAATAACTGTATAAAGTTTAATAAAAGTCTACCACTTTTGAGCCAAGATGATATCTGGTAAAATCGCTCCATGATTTCGCATATCACCCATTAAAGATTCAAAATGCTACAACTTTAAGAACTGATTTAAAATTTCTAGCATAACGATAAACTTTGATATAAAACAATTTGTATGTAATATATTTTAATTGTTATGACAATCGCTTCAAGTTTTCAATCAAATTCGCTTTTCCGAAATGCAATCTTACGCTCAGATGTATTGTAAAAATATCAATAGTGATGAAAGTTAGTTTCATAACTTAGGCCAATTTTAAAACTTCTTCCAAAATTTAAGACAGTATTCTATAAAATTATAAAAAATATTATAAATTTGTAAATGATTTTTATACATTTTTCAACATCGATTTAATACCTTCTTCGCAAAATCACTTTAAACGTCTCATTTTATAAAACGAAATGACATACTTTAATGTATGGAAAAAAGTCAAATTTTGAAAAATTTCCCAATATTTTACATAAAATTTTTTTACTTTTACGAAAATTTAATAAAATGAGGGATAAATAAACTCCTAGTAGGGTATCATATAGGGCATGCCCGACTACTAGACTTTCTTACATGTTTTATTTTTGTTTTATATTTCCATGATGTTCATTTTAGTTTTAGGGAATAGATTGTTTTTTGCCTCTGATTGTGAGCTTCCTTATCTTATCTGTAGTTTTTCTTTGGCCGAGATAAGAATTTTGGGTTTTTAGTTAAAACCAATATAACACATGAATATAAAATTCTCTGTTATATGTATTTTGGTGCGTTCAATATTTTTTGTACTAATCATAGCCTTGAAATATCAATTTATTATGTCACAAAATTGTGTTAATAGCTGATATTTTTTTGGTGGAAAATTATTATTATTTTTAATTATATACAATAAGGTTTTTAATCTGTCTGTCAGTAGGTTATTAACAGAATTAATTTTCCCAAATAAATATTTATTGATGGGACAATATCAGTCTCTTAAAAAAAAAGAAATAATCCAAAAAAATATTTTAAGCATAAAAAATCATTTTTAACTTTAGGATTAATATATAAAAATCTATTAAAAACTTTCTACAGGAGAATAAAAACCAAAAAAATTTAAGAATTGAAATTAATACATTGATTGATTGTTTTTCTGTGTGTCAGTTTTAATATTTCTGAATATTCATACAATATTCCGAAATCTATATAAAAATATTCAATTTTGGGAACTGCTGCTCTTTTATAAAATGTATTAAAATTAGACTGTGTTTCTGACCCCAACCAGTTACGGTGCTTGTCACATATCAGTTTCTTAACCTCTAGAAATTTATTTCGTAAAACGTCACATTTATCAGCTAAATAATCAATGAGTAATACACACTAATGTGCTTTATATTAAGCTATAAGAAATTTTGATTATACAAAATTTTGCTAATGTCAAGTTAAACCAATTTTTTGGTGCTAAGCATTTCAAATATTCTAAATATAAGATTATTTTTATCTATGTCAATTTTATAAGAGATTAACCTTTAAACACTTACTACAATGAATAAAAATAATCCAAAAACATAAAATATAAAGAAAGAAAAAAAAAACTCAAAATAAATTGGTCAAATTGTGTGTCGTCACTATGACAATAGAAAAAGAAATTCCCTCACAAACAAAGTCATTGTTACAATTTTCTTCCAAAGTTCACCCACAAGTGCTGGTGGCTACGCATGTTGTGTATAAATTCATTCAACCACCATCAGCAACGATTACTAGACTCTGTGTTTTTTTCGGTTGAAACATAAATATTTAACCAAATTACTGACAAATACTTGTGTATACATACATGTATGTATTTATGTATATACATATCTTTTTAGGGGAAAACCTAAATTAAGAAGGTGGGTGGTTGGTGTGTAGTGTTCTATATTTTGTTTATTATTGATTTTATTTCAATATTTTGAGAGGTGTGGTGGTCCAACTCAACTCATTTGCCGGATTCTATACCAAACAAAAAAATGAAGTGTTGATGTAGTGCCAACTACAGATTTCCTTTTTATGTTTTTGTATGTATAATATTTGGAAAATGTCAAAAACAACAACAAAAACAATGTAAATGGGTCATGACAAACTAAACTCAAATATCAAAAAAAAGTATATAATAAAAAAAAGTTTTTATGATATTTTTCATATGGCAGAATTATATTTTTATAGAATTATTATCGAAATCTATATTGGATTTTTTATGTGTATGAGGTGATTTATATTCAAGTAGGTTTCATAATAGAAACGATTTTTTTTTGTGGTAATATACTGCTCTAGTTAAGAAACGAGGAGAGTAATTAAAGTCACCTTTAAAAAATAACCAAAATTATGGTATTTAAAGGCAATTTTCATTTTAATTCATAAGAAAAAAAAACAAATTTTCCTAAATTTCTAAGTAAATTTTCAAATTGTCCTCTTATTTCATTTTATAGTCTGCCATGCACATGAGTTTTGTTGGAAATTATGCCATGTTATTATTATTTTTTTGCATCCACAATCAATTTGTTAAAATTTTTAGTTCAGTCAACTATAATTCATATTTCAACGCTAACTATAAAGCATTTTAACACACAAATACTTTAGAAATGATTTCAACTAAGTAGTACACTGTCATTCTGACACAGCCACCAACAACTCAAAACTATGAATCATAAAATCACAATATAATGACAATTGTTATTTTGAAATCCGTTTCGAAAAAAAAACTCCAAAAAAATATAAAGAAATATAAATGAATGACGTTCTGACAACAATGTCTGACTACATTGTGATCAAAGTATCGAAATATTGTTTTTTTTTGCAAACTAGACAAAAATATAAATCAAATAAAAAACATGAACAAAACAAAACTAAAAAAAAACTACCATATACGTATGAATAGATAGATACATAGATTGACTAACATCGCGATATGTTCGTTGTCTTTTAAAATTATTTATTTTTAAACAAAAATTCATGTTAAAATCGTCCACAAAAAAACCCAATCAATATTCTTATTACACGTAATATCACTTCGTTCGACATGCATGTGTGAAATTGAATATTTCTCAAAACGATCAAAATCGTGTAAAAAAATGTAACTTTACAAATACATTTATGTACTTAGGTATGTAAGTTTGTACTGAGAGCATGTCCAAACGTGCAAATATCAATTGAATTCTAATAAGTATGTAATTGAATGTAAACTTAACGAATAACAATAATGATAATGTAAAAGTTGTTATTCATTATCGCCAGAAAAGAATGAGATTTTTTTTTGCCACTTACACTTGCAATATTAAATTGTTTACTTTTCTTTTGTAAAATTTTTGTTATTTTCCAAAATAAAGTGGTTCCGAAATGTTTGTCAATAAACGTTGTTATTAACAACAGATACCGTTCCACAAAGAAGGAATGAACGTGAGGAATATACATATATATTCTAACAGACTAGATTTGTGAAAATTTATTTAAACTACTTGGTTGTACATGCTCAAATACCAATATATTGTCTAGAGCATAGAGTTCGAGATCCATTTAACAATTCTTCTAAATTTCGCTCTTTGTCAATTCATCCTTTTGTTACTTACTATCAGGATTTACTTATTTATTAGATTAGAACATTAGAACCATTTTTGTGAATATAACACTGTACGTAAAATTTCAACTTTCAAAAAGGCACAGAAAAACGCCGAAACACGTGAACTCAATCTTCGGTCGTAGAATCGAGTTGCATACTCCGTTTTGAAAAGCTGGTTCAATATCGTGAGATATTGCATTTTAAAGTTACCATTTTAAAGTTTAACTCCTAAAGCAAATTTTTTTAAACCATGCCTGATAGAAAGATCCAAGATTTGGATTTCAAATATATGTATCTGGGATCTTCAGAAAATGATCGCGAATATTTTTGAAGCTTTCAGAAAATATATTTTAAGCAATAGTTTTCAAAAGCATGTGTGAAAGAATGATCTTAACTTCGAAGAAATCTTGGTCCTTTAAAATTGTTTTTCAATAAATATACGGAAAGATGGACTGATAGGATTCTAGCCCAATTCGCAGTAAAAATATTTTTTTTCTTTGTAACGTTTAAATTCTGTTTCTTTTTTTTTTAAACAAGGAAGCTGTCGCCACACAAAATATAAATTATTAAAATAACGATTCTATTGTTTATTTAGAATATAGAATTAAAAATAAATTCTAAACATTTATTTGAACTTAAGACCATTGGTACTTAATATGTAGACTGCATTATCCAAATAAACGTGTTAATAACTTTTCAGGGTGAAACGAAAAAAATGTTTTTTTGTTTGTTTTCAATTAAATTTAACAACATAAAAAAATTAAATGAATGAGCAAAAAATTGCAAAAAAAATATAATAATTAAAACAGGTATTTTTATAATTTTTACAAAATTTCAACGTCTCAGACTTACGTAGTAAGAGAGTCAGTCGTCCAATCATTGTTGCTACGTTGCAATGGAATAAAAATCACATGATTACCTCAAATAAAATAAATAAAATAATTAATATGAAAATTGAAAATGAAATTACACTGGAAACTACATATTTTACTAAAAATTTATTTAATTTTATTAGAAAATAAATCTCAATCTAAAATACTGTATTCAGTCTTTGTGCACAAAGTAAATTATTTGTATGTTTGTGTTTCTTCAGACGAATATTTTTACATTTTTTTATTAAAATATACTACTTTACATATAATATAAATAACATCCGGTGTAGTTGAAATTTTTTTCTTTAACAGTGTTTTTCAGAGATTTGTTGCTTTCGTTTTAATGTTTTTGTAAAGCAATGCAAAAATTCTATAAAGAATTTATATAAAATCCAGCAACGTTTTTATACGAATTTAAACTACTTACAACTGCTATTTAAACGCGTTTAAAAGGGATTTAAAGGAATGAAATGATAAAATACACTTACTAACGATTTTAAAGTGCATATTTTGATAAAAAAAATAACGTTCATGTTATTTTGTTCGATTTATGACCGTTAATTAAAAAATTCTAGATATTGCTTTTTTGGGCCATATTGTGAGTTTATTTTTATTGGGCGAATCAGCAGAGAAGATTTAACTATGTATATAATTTTTTGTAGGAATAAATCCAATATTTCTATATTGCTTTTTTTGTTGTCTTATTTGTTTAAATTAATTTAAGAGAAATCTGTTCAATTTTGCAAAATTAAAAACTGTATACGTTTTCTTAGGCCTGTTGTGTGTTAATTTACCAGATTTTTTGGTGGAAATGATTAAAAGGTGTTAATTGAGTTACTACTAGGATTTTGCCCTAGTTTTAAAACTAGAACCGATTCCGAAACCCAAGAATAAATCTCGTAGCTAGTTTAGTACAATGGAAACACCACATAGAGGATAAGGTCAATAAGGCACATCGGTGCTGGGCGATATGTAGGAAAACTATAGGCATGAAATTGGGTTTTAATCCTCCTATGACAAATTGGCTTTATAAAAGTGTAATTAGACCAATTCTAGCTTATGCTTCAATAATCTGGTGGAATGCTTTAGACAAAAAGTGTAATATCAAACTACTATAGGGAGTTCAGCGTACATGCTGCTGGTATAAGTGGTGCCATGTGTACTACTTCAATCAAAGCTCTGAAAACGTTGCTATATATTCCACCCGAACTGGCCAAAAGCGGTTATTGGACACGTAATAAATGTATACTGGACAGATTGGAAGGGTATACACAATCATCGGACATGCATACCAGACACAGAATTTGTTGGAAACTAGAATAAATATGGCGCCCACAGCCTTTAATATATTTACCGACAGCCAGAGCGCAATTAGGGCGATATAAGGTGATAGAATTAAATCTAAGACCGTATTGGATTTTAAGAAAGCTTCAACTGAATACTCTCCCAGAGGTAAGGTTTACATCATATAGGTACGAGGTCAGTCGGGTGTAGTCGGCAACGAAAGGGTGAATGTAATAGCTTTAAAGGGAAGGGAGCTCGAGGTAGTTAACCTGACAAACGCAAATCCATTCGACGCAACAAAAACTGAATTAATAATATGGGTGAGAGAATCCCATAAGGCCTCTTGGAATAATGAAACGGTGGGTAGAATCACAAATATCCTATGGGGTGACCCTGATGAGAACAAGACGAGAAATCTCCTCAAAATGAGCAAGTCTGAAGTTAGTATGATGGTACGTATTCTGAATGGACGCACAGGCTTACGAGCACATCTATACAAAATTGGCCGTGCGGATTCAGACGAATGTAGAGCATGTGGAGAGGGCAGTGAAACTCTGGAGCACTTTCTTTGCCACTGCCAGGCATTCGTCGAAGTTAGATCCAATTATCTTGGAAGTAATGTTATTCCGGAAATAACATTCCTGGCTAACACTGATTGGAAAATTTTTAGGAATTACGTCCATTACGATTTATCCACAATATATCCTTCATTCCTTAAAAGTTCTGAATAGTAACGCGATAAAGAAATATGAGCTAAGACTTTTTATTTTTATTCCAAATACATTAGGATGGCTCCTTATATTTGAAAATGTAAACTTCATGCATATTTGCATATATTGGCCAAATCATCATTCGTTTTGTTGAAATTGAAATCATTATTATTTTCATAAGCCAGCCTACTAAATATTCGCATAAATTTATCTACTATACGTAATACATGGGCTTGAGTGCGGGTGTTATTGCGCAACAAAGGGATTTTCTAGATTTTGCTTTTTCTTTTCCTCTACATGTTTTCTCTCTTTTATTCTTTGTCATTTTGAATCTCAGTATTTTATTTACTATTACGGAATAAAAAATTCCTTAAGTGTTTTTCTTACAAAACTAATCCAACATCCAACCAACATTTTTATGCAAACAAAATTTACGTAAATTCCTACATGAATTCGTACATATGTACATATGTATTTATGTATCTATGTTTGAATAAATAAAGGAACGCAACGTGTACTTCTTTCTATCTACGTACTACATGTTGATTATAAATTTACGTATTCAACAGTAAACGAAGTAATAACCAGTCAATTCATAGAAGACCCAGAAGGTTCTGTTTATATGTATCTATACTTATACATTCTATTATTTTTTTCTTTTTTCTTCAGTTTTTTTTTTGTAAAGTAAGAGTTAAACAAAATTGCAGACATTTTGTTTTAATTTGTTTTTCGTTGGTCGTTTGTATACATATTCCGGCTTCTGTTTAAACAAAAAAAAAAAAAAAACTTCTGTCGCAAAAAATACTTTTTTATTTATTCATGGCATTGAAATTATAAAATAAGTCTGCTCCAGTACAAAATAGTCTTTGTATATTGTACGTGAATATAGAAAAAATTAAAATAAAAACAGTTCGTTTCACAAACAGTATGAACATAAAGAATTAATAAAAGAATTTAACGCATTTAAAAGCAAAAACAAACTTATTTTAATGTAAAGGTTTCGTTTTGTAATTTTATAAAATTCAAATATTTCAAAAAGTACTGTTACACGCTTAAAATAACTTCAAAGCCGACCCGCAAAGTCCCTAGAGCATAGCGGCTTAGTCCTTGTGAACAGACCATATTTGGCCTTTTATGATGTAATCTTAATATATTTTTGACATAAATGTTCACGCAATTGTCTCGATTTTTCTTATATTCCCAGCAAAAATAAAGCATAACATTTATCACCACTTCAAAAGTAGCAATTAGAGAATTTTTTACCTTCTGTGGAAGTGATTTTTAATGACTTCCGAAGAAGCGAAAATAATTTTATTTCTTTAATGCTGAAGATATTTTTTTGTAAGATAAAAAATTTCATTTTTGGGTTTCTGTTTTAAATGTATTATCCTTATTAATGTTAATATTATATAAATCAAATTAGTTGTACCTATTCTATAATAATACAATTTTACTTCCGAATAACTTCCAAAAAAACAGCTTAAAAATTACTTCTTGAGAATAACTTCAGAAATAGTGGATTTGGAATCAAATAAAAAGGACATCACTCCTATGACAAGCCTATGTTAAATTCATCACTTTTTCTGTACTTCCATGGAGTAAATTCCACTTCATTTTCGCTTCTTTGGAAGTTCTTTTTTTTGCTGGGTTAGACCTAATACCGGAATCCTGTAAAATTTCATATTAAATAATTAGTTCCCATTCAATCATACACTATATGTTCCAATTCTATTATACACTATATGTAGTTCCTTTGTGTTGTCTACAATCTGCCTACATTTGACTTACCCTTTATTTTAAGGATAAGCATAAAAGGCAATAAAAAAGGATTGAATTACATTTGTTTTTATTGCATTACAAAAAAAAAAAAAAATAAATTGAATTTCTTACTTAAGGACATTTAAGGAAATTAATTTCAGTTAACAAAAGACCTTCTTACTCAATAACAGCAATATCCTTTTTAATGTTATTACTTTTTTTCCTATGACAAATATGACAATATAAAGGAATCAAATATTAAATATTTGATATTGATGTACATATGTATGTATTTGAAATGTGTTGACATTATTTATAAGTAACTAATTTAATTCAACTTTATGTATTATATTTGAAGTAATGAAATTTTCATTATTTATACACGGAAAATTGTTCTTTATAAATTGCTTTGTTTTTTTATTTAGCTTATAAAAATGTGAATTAATTAGCCAAATACACAAATTAATTAACACGTGCCATACTTTTCTCTATTATTAATATTATGGTTTAATAATAAACATTATTTTAGTTTTCATACAATCATATAAGAATGTATATTGATATTTGCAGATAATCGACATTCTTTATAATCATTTTCATCATTATACATACGTTTGCATAAACAAACAAAAACATTCATAAAATAAATTAAAAAAAAAAATCAATTAAAATCTAAATATTTACAATCTGCTCTATTAATAACGATATAATAATGATTGCATAAATGTATATTTGTTTATTAAATAGAAAAATTAAAATAATACAAAGAAAACCGATCAGCGTCTGTTCAATAGCCATCCATCTTTTACACTCACACACATTCATATACATACATATGTACGTACATAGTTATGCATTATCTAATAGTTAACCACACTTGGTAATGTCTAAGTGAAGACAGGCCTATTGCATAAGATTGAAAAATAAGTGCTTAAGATGATCCAGCAACATCTACCATTTTACCGAAAGAAAAATTGTGGATCCCGGTTTAATATGATTGATGTTATAGGATTCTTTTAGATTTAGTAATATTTTTTATAGATCTTGACACACGCGTTTTTTATCTAAAAATTCTCCAAAATATGTTAAGTGGGTAGTCTTAAATAAAGCCTGACATGCGTCCAATCATACAATGCCAAGTAAGTAAGCCCATAAGACTTAACGAATTTCTAAAAAGTTGCATAAAAATCAAGGTAATTTGAATGAAAATGAGAGGATGAAAGCATTTTTTATAATCTTCAAGTGGAAATAGTGCCCCCATATGATTATCGTTCTATGTATGCAACGTCGAATTTATGCCATGGATAAGGCCGGGTTAAATATTTGAAAACTAAATTTCGAGACGTCAACCATTAACATTTACGTTTTCTTAAAACAGAACAGGTATTAGTTTGTCTGATAGAGGCCGAGACCAGTAACAGTATTTGAACCGTCAGTGTCCCAAAGGACAGTCTACACTGACGTTTCCGCATTCAGTTATATAGCTAGAGGGGAAAAAACGGTAGAAAAGTAACGAGTTTGATACAATCCGTTGTCAAAAGTGAGCTTACCGCATTTGCTAATATTTAGACAAGGGATGTGTATAAAATTTAAATAACATCCAGCTATCATTTTGGTAACCACCGTTTGTAATTTTGACAACACATTGCAACAACATATTGTTGTCATTTCGATTATGTATTGTTGTCATTTCGACGACGCTACGTTCTGCTTGACAACATAGCGTTTGCACTTTGGTAAGGCATTATTATCGGTACATACAACGGCTGTTATAGAAAAATTAAAACGTTTTTTTCCGTCTGTGTAGCACTCGAAAGAAGGTTTTTTAATAAGAAAACGTAAATATCGATTTAGAAATATATGAATATACGATAAAAAAAATATACATTTTGAAAGATCTTTTCGTGTTTTCTGTAGGAATTATTAAAGTTACTTTAAAAATTAGCATAACATTTTCATAAGGCACTAATAGAAAAGTTATATTTCCTACTACTGC
This sequence comes from Lucilia sericata, assembly GCF_015586225.1. Lineage (NCBI taxonomy): Eukaryota > Metazoa > Arthropoda > Insecta > Diptera > Calliphoridae > Lucilia > Lucilia sericata. The sequence continues at coordinate 304,285 of NW_023994132.1, read as the reverse complement.
TAATTGAGTCATAAATGTGAAGTAAATAATAACATGTGCCTTTTAAGGATCAAGACATTTAAATAAATATGACATCAAAAAAAGCCATAAAATTAAATTAGATTAGTTTCTATACCGTTTCCTCCTTTAAACAATAACAATCACATTAATTTATTATTGTCTTAATTAAGTGGCTGTAATTAAATTTCATTTAGTATACTCACGTACCATCATACAACGAAATTCATATCTTGTATTGTATTTGTTTATTATTATTTTATATTTTATAGAGATATGAACCATTTATGAAAAGTGTTCATAAATTCTAATTGAATTAATAAAATCAAATGAATACATATTCATTCATTCGTTCGTTCGTTTGTTTGGTCTACTAAACTGTTGATGTACATATTTAGTCTTTAACGATTCATCTAACGTAAATGGAAAATACTTCAATTAAAAACGAAAAAAATTGAAAAAAAAAAAAAGAAACGGATGGGGAATAATGAAACGCCCACTAATTTACACCCACAATCATAAATTGTACTCACGTCTATTAAAAACAAACATTATTAAAGCTCTACATCATTTCCATCCATTCAACCATTCACATCCATGCGTCCTCATCATTGTCGGTAGCTTGAACGTATGTACATCTGCCCCTAACTACGTTCAATTCTCACACATGCATTTATTGTAAACAAAAACAACATGAATTTAATATTATAAAGAGTTTTAATCAACAAAAATTTACATACTAAAGCTTGTCGTCATTCGTCTACTCCTTTCACAGCCTCTACTGCGTCCTTCTTGATATTTTTTGATTGTCCATTATAATGCATTAGTCGATGCATGTAGAGAATTTTTGTAAATTCTGTAAATTTTTATTGTATGCAAAATTAAAAGCGTAGTTTTATGCATTTTATCAATTATCGTAGTCTGTGACCAGTCGGTCGCACTTAGTACTAGCAATGTGTGGAAATTTAAATCAACTTGAAATCAAGAATTATTCATGTAATAAAAAAAAATATTAAAAATTATACAAATAATACTTAATAAAAACGCGAACAGAAAAAGACTCTTTGAGTCATGATGTGTGAAAAAGGCGGATATTTCATGCTTGATTAACCTTGATTTAATAATTGTCAATTTCGAACAAGACTGCATAAAAATAAATTCTCATTTGTGTGCTAAAATATTTATTGCAAATGAAAGATAAATAAATAAATATATTTATAAATACATATGGACTTATTTATCGCGTTAGGCTTTCCTTTCCTGTAAATTAATACAAATGCAAATAAAATTGAAAAATTTTATAGAAAAGAAATTGCAGTTATGTACTTTAATAGACTCTTTTTTAGGAAGCAACATCGCAATTCTTTCTATTATTTCAAAAAATACTGCGATACTTTTTCTAACTTATAAACCCATAGTCTAGTCTATAGTCTAGTCTATAGTCTAGTCTATAGTCTAGTCTATAGTCTAGTCTATAGTCTAGTCTATAGTCTAGTCTATAGTCTAGTCTATAGTCTAGTCTATAGTCTAGTCTATAGTCTAGTCTATAGTCTAGTCTATAGTCTAGTCTATAGTCTAGTCTATAGTCTAGTCTATAGTCTAGTCTATAGTCTAGTCTATAGTCTAGTCTATAGTCTAGTCTATAGTCTAGTCTATAGTCTAGTCTATAGTCTAGTCTATAGTCTAGTCTATAGTCTAGTCTATAGTCTAGTCTATAGTCTAGTCTATAGTCTAGTCTATAGTCTAGTCTATAGTCTAGTCTATAGTCTAGTCTATAGTCTAGTCTATAGTCTAGTCTATAGTCTAGTCTATAGTCTAGTCTATAGTCTAGTCTATAGTCTAGTCTATAGTCTAGTCTATAGTCTAGTCTATAGTCTAGTCTATAGTCTAGTCTATAGTCTAGTCTATAGTCTAGTCTATAGTCTAGTCTTAGTCTAGTCTATAGTCTAGTCTATAGTCTAGTCTATAGTCTAGTCTATAGTCTAGTCTATAGTCTAGTCTATAGTCTAGTCTATAGTCTAGTCTATAGTCTAGTCTATAGTCTAGTCTATAGTCTAGTCTATAGTCTAGTCTATAGTCTAGTCTATAGTCTAGTCTATAGTCTAGTCTATAGTCTAGTCTATAGTCTAGTCTATAGTCTAGTCTATAGTCTAGTCTATAGTCTAGTCTATAGTCTAGTCTATAGTCTAGTCTATAGTCTAGTCTATAGTCTAGTCTATAGTCTAGTCTATAGTCTAGTCTATAGTCTAGTCTATAGTCTAGTCTATAGTCTAGTCTATAGTCTAGTCTATAGTCTAGTCTATAGTCTAGTCTATAGTCTAGTCTATAGTCTAGTCTATAGTCTAGTCTATAGTCTAGTCTATAGTCTAGTCTATAGTCTAGTCTATAGTCTAGTCTATAGTCTAGTCTATAGTCTAGTCTATAGTCTAGTCTATAGTCTAGTCTATAGTCTAGTCTATAGTCTAGTCTATAGTCTAGTCTATAGTCTAGTCTATAGTCTAGTCTATAGTCTAGTCTATAGTCTAGTCTATAGTTCAGTCTATAGTCTAGTCTATAGTCTAGTCTATAGTCTAGTCTATAGTCTAGTCTATAGTCTAGTCTATAGTCTAGTCTATAGTCTAGTCTATAGTCTAGTCTATAGTCTAGTCTATAGTCTAGTCTATAGTCTAGTCTATAGTCTAGTCTATAGTCTAGTCTATAGTCTAGTCTATAGTCTAGTCTATAGTCTAGTCTATAGTCTAGTCTATAGTCTAGTCTATAGTCTAGTCTATAGTCTAGTCTATAGTCTAGTCTATAGTCTAGTCTATAGTCTAGTCTATAGTCTAGTCTATAGTCTAGTCTATAGTCTAGTCTATAGTCTAGTCTATAGTCTAGTCTATAGTCTAGTCTATAGTCTAGTCTATAGTCTAGTCTATAGTCTAGTCTATAGTCTAGTCTATAGTCTAGTCTATAGTCTAGTCTATAGTCTAGTCTATAGTCTAGTCTATAGTCTAGTCTATAGTCTAGTCTATAGTCTAGTCTATAGTCTAGTCTATAGTCTAGTCTATAGTCTAGTCTATAGTCTAGTCTATAGTCTAGTCTATAGTCGTCTATAGTCTAGTCTATAGTCTAGTCTATAGTCTAGTCTATAGTCTAGTCTATAGTCTAGTCTATAGTCTAGTCTATAGTCTAGTCTATAGTCTAGTCTATAGTCTAGTCTATAGTCTAGTCTATAGTCTAGTCTATAGTCTAGTCTATAGTCTAGTCTATAGTCTAGTCTATAGTCTAGTCTATGTCTAGTCTATAGTCTAGTCTATCTCTAGTCTATAGTCTAGTCTATAGTCTAGTCTATTGTCTAGTCTATAGTCTAGTCTATAGTCTAGTCTATAGTCTAGTCTATAGTCTAGTCTATAGTCTATCTAGTCTATAGTCTAGTCTATAGTCTAGTCTATAGTCTAGTCTATAGTCTAGTCTATAGTCTAGTCTATAGTCTAGTCTATAGTCTAGTCTATAGTCTAGTCTATAGTCTAGTCTATAGTCTAGTCTATAGTCTAGTCTATAGTCTAGTCTATAGTCTAGTCCATTGTCTAGTCTATTGTCTAGTCTATTGTCTAGTCTAGTCTATAGTCTAGTCTATAGTCTAGTCTATAGTCTAGTCTATAGTCTAGTCTATAGTCTAGTATATAGTCTAGTCTATAGTCTAGTCTATAGTCTAGTCTATAGTCTAGTCTATAGTCTAGTCTATAGTCTAGTCTATAGTCTAGTCTATAGTCTAGGATATAGTCTATTCTATAGTCTAGTCTATAGTCCAGTCTATAGTCTAGTCCATAGTCCAGTCTATAGTCCAGTCTATAGTCCAGTCTATAGTCCAGTCTATAGTCTAGGCTATAGTCTATTCTATAGTCTAGTCTATAGTCCAGTCTATAGTCTAGTCTATAGTCCAGTCTATAGTCTAGTCTGTAGTCTGGTCTCACCATTTCCTGAGTATCGTTGTTCTCGGAAATGATAAGGAAGCAACTATACATTACTAAGTAATGAATGCATGCTTTATCTCAACATTACTTCCAAGTAAATAATATCTCCACATATGACATCTACTCATATTTTGAAAAGTTGTAAGCACATTTGTCAACATGGATTGTTGGAAATTTAGACATCCCTTGTTAAAGAAATGACATATTACTCCTATAACTGTAAAAAATATTCTGTCTAACTTTTAACGCTTTTCAGTAATTAAGATTTTTTCTAGAGTACATACAATTTCAGTTGCAACACACACCCTTTTATTGTAGGTTGTTTTTTTCTTCTTTTTATACTACAACAATGTTTACGCCATTATTATCCAAACAGTTGGGTGTCTCTTTACTGTTTACAACACTAGACAACAAAAAAAATCCATAACAGAGAGACACACCTACCAATAACACCAAACTATACATTACTTTTTATTTATTTCATATTCCTTTTTTCCATTATAGTTGTTTTATTATGTCGTCTCGTTGTTTTATATCATTTTAATTATAATTATTTTTTTGTAACCATTTTGCTGTAATTACTCTTTTTTTGGTATAAAAGCAATATTAATATTTTTTATAGTTTTCAAAGTGGTTTCATGTTGCTTTAGGCAGTGCACTGTGGGTTTAAGCTTTATTATTTGGGGGCAAAAATAAAGTGAATATTTGGGGGCAGAAATCTTTTACCAGGAGCTTTAGCTATATTCTTATATTCTATGCAATTTTTAGCCAACACTAAATTTCTTTTCACACTTTCTTTGTTAATCCCACTGTGCTGTGGATATTGTGTTGTGTTGTCACTTTTTTGTAAATGAAACATTAAAACAATAAAAAAAGCACGTGACTCCGGCACAATAAATAGCGAAAGAGCTTATAAACGTAATCATAGTTAAGTTAATGAACGTGGTTCACTGTTTGTACAAGTTGTAGACTCTGGGCAAAATTACTTTTTTTGTTGTTTTTGATATTTTTTTGCAAAAGAGACTTTATTAACACGTACTCGGTTTAAATTTCATTGGAATTTAAATTGTTGATAAAAACAACAGCAATTGTTTAAGTCTCCTAAGCAGACTTACTCTCCTTTGCTGGGTTTTATTGAATTCTTTTTAATCTTCTACATACATACTTGCTTCGAAGTTCGAACCTGTACTCGAGTTCAACTACTTGAGTCATTTATTTATTCGCTCAATTATTTGATGACTCATTTTAGCTTAGAACAAAAGTGAAAAATGTCGAGAAACGTTGCCAAATATTTCAATTTATCCGGGAATGTTGTCTTGTTAATAGCAAGAAAAACTTAAGTTTTCAAAAAATATTGGGTCTAATGGATTATAAACCACAAAAGGCCAAAATAAAAATATTAATTTTCTTAAAGATGGGATTTGAACCCGTTTGCTCCGTTTTCAGTGTTTTGTACTGGATTTAAATAAAGTACTAGAGGCTTTTATACCACTATCGGGCCTGTTGTGCGCTCCTTTTCATGAAAAAAAAAACAGTAAAGAAATCTAGAATCTACTTAAAATGAAAGTTTACTTTTTTGCGAAAATCTAAATTTGAATTTAATTGAAGCAAAAATTAAATTAAAAAATTTCGTATTTTAAAAAAATATTTTTTTGTAAAAACTTTAGTTTTAAATTAAAATAATCGAAATAAATTTTTAGAGAAAATTTAATTTGCATTGAAGTAGAACATTTTACTACCAAGCCGAAGTCCCTGATTCGTATTCTCGCCGACTTTTTTAGTAAAAAAGACTTACTCAACAATTTCTTTGTAAGCGAGAGTGTAAGTATTTCTTTAACGTAGTTAAAATCCAAATGAGTAAGTAGTGAAAGAGGTTTTATATTTTTTTAGTATTCCGTTCTAAAAACCCCAATTTTGACTTATGCCAGTTTTGTAGTAACTGGTACATTTGTAACAACATTTAAACAGTTGTCAATAAATTGCAATAATTTATTTTAAACTGAGCAAATAACATATTTAAAAGTTAATTTTAAACAAGTAAATATAAAAATAAGTTGAGTGAAAATTAAGAAAAAAATTTACCCACAAATTCCTTTAATAACTCCGTCCACTTGCAGACTCTGTTAATCACTTTTACTTAAATGAAAAAAAAAAAACAAAAGACCTGAATGATCATGAAAGTTGACCGCAAAAAATACATTCCGGATATAAAATTTAAGTATTTTTCTGTTAATTTATTGAATTTGTTATTAAAGTTGGATTTTTATTTTTTGTTGTTTTAATTCATTTTATTAAACAATTTTTCTGTTGTTTTGTTTTACACTTTTGTTAAAGTAAATTATTAATAATTTTCGTTCCAATACGTGCCTAATATCATGCTAAAATTAATTAAACTTGTTGTACGATCAATTTTATATATTTGTAGTTTTGTTTGCCGCTGCCATGACAATTTGCAAAAAAAAAAACTATATATAAAACTATAATTAGTTTTAGTAGATTGAGCGTTGGTTTTTTAATTTTTCTTTAAATTTGCTAAAATATACTAATAAAAATTCTATTAAGTGTTTAAAAAAATATAAAGTGTATTGATAAATCATTGAACTAACAGCGATTAAAGTTAGTTAATCAATAAATTATTAAAAATGTTGTTGCTAGTTACGATTCAATATAAAGTGATAATGAAAACTTAGCAAATGCTGCTAATAAAATGTAGATAAAAAGTTTTTTATTATAAAATAAAGATAGTTAAATATTTGCTTATTATTTGTATCTTTAAATATTAAGGTGAGAGTGCAAGTTATTTTAGAAAGTGTATGAAATTTTTTGCAAAAAAATTAAATCATTTTTTTTTTAACAAAATTTTCTTTTTTGTCAAATATTATTTGATTACATAATCAAAATTTGTTTGTATTGCATTCAAATGACCCTAATTAAAATATAATTTATCTATATAATAAAAACAACAGCAATTTTACAAACATTTTATATACAACTATTTGATTTATGGCTTGAGTTTCCCTTAAAAGAACAAATATATATCAAATATATATACATATCTGAGGGTGTGGGTGGGTAAAGTACCAAATAATTTCAAAACATTTCAAATTTTTTTCTTATTCATAAACATTTTTATTATATAATTCAACTTCCTCTAAAAAACGCCATGGGAGCGAAAAATGCTTACATTATGGAATACTTAATGGTCAAAAAGTGGAGGAGTCCTTTTGTTTTTCTTAAAAGCAAAAAATAATAATGTATTATGAGGGAATTTTACTTAACAACGCCCTAGTTTTTCATTTTTTTATTTGCTTTTTTTAATACTTATTATGCCAGTAAGTACTATTTGTATTAAGTACATTTTGATTAAATATGCAGAGCTGTGCGAATGTATGACTACAATAGAAAGTAGTCTATAAAATAGTACTTAAGTGCGTATACTTAACAATTAAATGTTTATGTCATTGAAATCCATATACACACTCTAACTTGGCAAATAAACACGCACCCTGCAATCTGGGGGTGGTTATCCCCAAACAGTTAACTGTAAAAAAGCTGAATTTACCCTTGACAGACAATAACCACACTTCATTTACATTGCAAATGTCTGTTTTGACTATTTAATAAATTACCTGTGGTAGTTTAAATTACTAGTCTCTAAGATATTTTCTAATCGAAAAGAATATAAAAGAGTATATATCGATAAAATGACTCAACCAAATAGTTTAACTTTAGACAAAAAAGGATACTTTTGGATGTACATTAACTTCTTATAAACTACTGGGTTACTTAGCAAATACACTCACACAAATCCATTCGTTTCAATTGTTTAAGTATTTGTTTGAGACCAACATGAAAAAACGAAATACAACCAACACTTGAGGATAAATGTCGCCATTGTTATGGATTTTCAACATCAACATCAGCAGGCAACAACAAAGTCAGTCAAATCATCTGACAGCCAACAATGGGTGTGTTCCCAACAGACAATATTACGAGCAGTTTATACAATTTCCACTGAAACTTGAATGTTTTATTTATTTAAAATTTTTTTCAGTAATTTTTTTTAAACTTTTTTCTTAAGAAAAACTAAAAATTGAAACCTAAACAAAAGATATAATAAATTTTCCAATGCACACAGAGACACATATATACGTATTTATACATTTTAGTGTAAATTTACACTAATAGAGGGTTGGCGCTAGGGGGGAATTATAACACACATATAAAAAAAACCAAATGACAAAAAAGTTGCACTTTAGTAATCGAGTGTGTTTGTCAGTCAGTGTGTGTTTCACAGAGCAGGTTGTACGAAAATATTGTAGCAGAAGAAGCACAAACTTACAACAGCGACAGAAGAAATCAATGTGACCTCAATACAGGTGGCGGCTCATGCGCACAAAATTTTCATGTTACATACTTCTACTACAAATAATCGAATACAGTCAAACTCGCTTATAACGAACTTGGTTATAACGAATTCTCGGTTATTATCAACAGTTTTTTAAGTCCCGATATTTTTTATACAAAACTGATTTTTCTCTTCAAAAGTATGTAATGAAATCATAAGAAAGTATTTAGCTTTGTTGGCAAAAGACTTTAAATTTGTTAAGAAATATTTGAACAATTAAAATCAATTGAGTTTTTTTATAAAGAATATTAAATAAATTTATAATTCATATTCTTTTAATTTCGTAAAATTTCATTTAATTTTGGGTCTACAAAAACTTCGACCGTCTTATTACGAACTTCGCTTACAACCAATTTGACAGAGTAAAAACGGGTTCGTTAAAACGGGTTTGACTGTACATAATTATAGTGTTTTAAGAAAGTGGTTGTAACCTTTTTGTAATAATTTATTTTTTGGGGTAAATCATGTAACATTAATATTTAATATATGTATATAAGTCGAACTAGATCTATGATACTGTAAATGTGATAGATAGATAGATAGATAGATAGATAGATAGATAGATAGATAGATAGATAGATAGATAGATAGATAGATAGATAGATAGATAGATAGATAGATAGATAGCTAGATAGATAGATAGATAGATGATAGATAGATAGATCGATAGCTACTCGATCGATATGATAGCTCGATAGATCGATCTATCGCTCGCTCGCTCGCTCGCTCGCTCGCTCGCTCGTCGCTCGCTCGCTCTCTCTCTCGCTCGCTCCTCGCTCGCTCGCTCGCTCGCTCGCTCGCTCGCTCGCTCGCTCGCTCGCTCGCTCGCTCGCTCTCTCCTCGCTCGCTCGCTCGCTCGCTCGCTCGCTCGCTCGCTCTCTCGCTCGCTCGCTCGCTCGCTCTCTCGCTCGCTCGCTCGCTCGCTCGCTCGCCGCTCGACTCGCTCGCTCGCTCTTGGCCGCTCCCGCTCTCCCCATCCCCCCTTTTGTTCTTTCCTCCTCTATCCTTTTTCTGCCCTTGTTTTCCCCACTGCCCCTTCCCTGCCGCCTCCTCCTTGTCTGCCGTCCTCTTTCCCCTACTTTTAAAGAGGTTGTTGGTGTTTAGTTGTTGTTGGTCTGGTTAAATGATGACTGATATTTTTTTGTAACAACTTTTTATATTTTTCTTTTTTTCAAAATTACCTCAAACATAGACATTGTGACGTCGACTTTGTTAAGAGGTTTGATTTGACAATTGACTGCATCTATATGAAGTGCTACCATAAATGTAAGTTGATGTGATTTGCCAGCCTCTGTTTTGCTGATGATGATAATGATTGTGTTGGCTGCTAAATGTGGCACGTGTAATCAAAATTTAGAAATCTTTACAATCGAGCTAAAAATATCACAGTTTATACATTTTTTTGTTGAGTTTTTTATTTTCTTGTTCACTTACTGCCACAAAAAAAAAAAAATACAAATTACACAAATAAAATGTATAACACGTTTGGTTGTTATAGTCGAGTGCAACCAATTTTTAGATACCCTGCGATTTAGTAAATTTTTCTTCTTTAGAAGCTATAAAATATTCTGTACTTTAAGAAACTTTATCAATTAGATATTGTTAATTGGTACAGCAAATTATTGAATAAAATAACTGGGTACTTCGAGAAACATATAATGTTATCGGGGTAAATATAAGAATACTTGGCAGGTTCCCAAAAGAATATATGAAACCTATCACCATAGTCTAGGGTACACAAAAAATATGTTGTTTTTTACTTTATTTTTCGCCACCAACAAAAAACAGCATGAAATTAACAACATTATAAAACATGTCGGTTGGGTTGCTAAAATAAGAAAACTAAAAAAATATATAATAATAAAAAAGCTAAATTGTGTAAATAATATTGACAAAAACTTGAAGAAAAAAATCGCAACAAAACAGCATGAAAACAGGCAACATGATTAATTTGCAACATTTGCTGTTGCCGTTTGTGGCACAAATAATAAAACAGTAATAAAGAAAAAAATGCGATTTTTTGTTTTTGTACAACTATTCAACAACTAACTGCCTCTTGCGGTTTGATTTGGCTGCTGTTATTGCCTAGTTGTGGTGGCATGCACTTGTCGTAATCTCAACTCAAATGAAACGATGATCGTACGTTCATTGAACTTTATAGTGCTGTATAATTGTGAATTACCGTAGCAGAAACAGTAACCACACAACAGTCTCCTTCCTCTCTTGCCGAAAGATAATAAGAAACAAAACTCACTACAACTCATTAAATTGTTAACCATTTCGTAATATTTAATCCAGCAGGCGACTGGCAACAAATATGTTGCAACATTAATAACGTAGCAAAAACCCTTGTTAATCAACACAAAACCAACTTTAGAAAAATTTCCAGACTAGAAATTTGTGCAGTAGGGTGGCGACTTGCCTTAGGAGTAATATATATTTGTATAATTTTTTTTAAGGGTCAAAATTGTAATTTACTTGAAAATTTGGAAATATTTTATATAGTTGACTAGTTGATTAATATCTCTATGGATTAGTCTATTGACTAATCTATTGACAAGTATACGGTCTAGTATATTGACTACTAATACGATTGTCAATGGACTAGTATATTTACTACTTCTTGGACTAGTGTATTAACTAGTCCTTGGATTAGTCTATTGACTTGTCTTTTGACCACGGACTAGTCAATGGACTGATCTTTTCACTTCTCGAAAGGCAAACAAAATAAACTTTTTTTAAGATTTTTATCTATTTTTTTCTAGTAGTATTTGTATCTAGTATCTGAAATTGAAGAAAACTTTTTGAAAGATGTAGGAATTTTTCGTTTTTTGGAGCCATTCTACTTCTATTTCTTCGTTGCTATGTAGTCATTTCTGTCGGCAATCTACATATTTCCAAGGGGATTTAAGTTTTTTTTTTTTTGCTAAATTCTTCTCTTTTCGTTAAATCTAAAACTATTGAAAATTCACATTTCATTGTGTTTTTGCAATATGAATTGTTGTTATTGTAGATGAACGTGATGTCAAACAGTAGTAAGTCTGTGGTTGTATCTACCAATCAAGCGGTTGACATAAGCATTTACTATTCACTATAAGTTTTCAGAGAATGTTTAAACTGGCAGCGATTTTTAATACTAATACATTTAAGGAAAAACGTTATTTGGGCAAAAAAGTCAAGAACTCGTCCACTTATTTTATACTTGTTTTATTACTTATTTTAGTTAATTTCTACATGAAGTTCTAGCTACCAGTTATTCCTGCTAAGGTATTTAGTAATGTAGATGGTAAACAGCACACATTGCCAAATGTTTTATTTTGAAATATACTGCCTTTCGAAGCTAGTGTAAACATTTTCAATAAAAACAAGGAAAAACTATAATTATAAATATTTTCGAAATCTAGGAAGAAAACTGCAAAATGGAAAAAAAAAAACAACAGAAACAACCTTAAAAATTCCAAGAAGTAAAGTTTTTCAGTTTGTGTAAAAATAACAGCGAACAATTTTAAACAAAGCCCAGTTAATCATTAACAAAAGAAACATAAACAGGAAAAAATCGTGTACTACATCAGCAATACAATTACATAAGAGTAAAATTTGCAATTTTTGTATTTAAACATGAATGCTTCAGTAAACTTGCATGTGTGCATGAAGTTTTTTTTTATATTTTTTGAAAATTAAACACAAAATAATAATACAATATGAAAAAACTGTTTAATTACTTGTTTAATTTATAAACAATGGGAAATTTTGTAAAAATTTCATAAAAGAGTCTTAAAGTTGATTAAAAATTTACTAACGTTGTTTATAAGCAGAAAATGCCTTTCATGGAAAACTATGTTTACTAGACTTGCAAACGTAGCTAACAGTTTGCAATCTTATAAGTATGTATATAAAACAGTGTTGTAAATTTGCAAGACTTAAAACTATTGCAAAGACATTTTGAATGTATGTGCAAGAACTTCGGATGACTAAAGTTGTATATGCTAAAGAACGTAATAATGTGGACTGGGTTCTGTTAGTTATCACTAAAATACAAAATTTTTTTAAATATTGCCAATCAGCAACAATGTGTAACCTATATTTTCTTTAAAAAAAAACATACTTTATATTTAATTTTCAATAATTGATAATAAATTAATTTAAACTGTCAACATATGTACAATATTTTCATTTAATTTCAATTATTTTGTTTTTTTTTGCTTCTTTTGCAAAATAATCAGTTTATGTCAACTTTTGACACATGTGAATGAAATGTTACAAATTGCGGTGGGTGTTTTTTTGTTAATAAATAAAACTTATTAAATATTTAAAACTGCAAACTTTCCTTGTTTAACAGAGATTATCAACGTTGTTGTTGTGATTATGATTGAAATGTCTGAACAAAGGGGAAATGTGAAAGTGTTATAAATTGTCATTAATATTTAAAAATAAAAAGTTTTTAACAATTAACACCTGTTGATGATGGGTTAATGCTAAAGTTAGTTGTTTAATAAAAATACAAAAGAAAAAATATAGCAAAACAGCCTTGTGTAGTCTCGTGAAAATTGGGATCTGTTGTCGGGGTATTGATTTATTATTGTTATTATTATTATTGTTGATTGCGAGTAATGGTCATTGAACTTTGTGATTTAAATTAGTACAGATTGTTTTTTGTATTTACATATAAAAATATTATTTAAATACATATCGAGGGACTATATTCAATAGTCGCTATCTGTCATTTTTATGAAAATGAGATTTTGATGGCAAAATATTCAGCAAACTATCGCGCATCAGTGATATAAATTTCAAAGAAAAAAAATATTTTTTTGGCAATTTTATAGCATTTTTTAAATTTCTCTATCTTAAAAAAGGAAAAATTCTGAATGCAAAACTCTCTATCTTATCCAAAAATTGCTTCAAACTCGATCCCTTTGGATAATTTTCTGTTGCAAAACAAGTCTTCTTAATAATTTGGACATGCTGAACACAAATCTGTTAAAATATTTAAAATCGGTCTAATAGTTTTTGAGATATCGCTCATTATGATACTAATTAAATCAATTTTATTGTCGTGTTTAACCATATAACATTGATTTTGGACCAAAACATTATAATCTGTTGCTTTTTCAACAATTTGGTTTCTTTTCCTCCATTAAATTGTATAAAATATAATATTTATTGATTTTAATTCAAATAAAAATTTTATGTTTCCATGAAAAACTCTCTATCTGTTGGTTGAATGAACATTTTCGTAGAAAAATAAGCTCTATCTGATATAAATTTGTGAATAATTTTGTAAATAATGCAAAAATTAAAATTCTTTTTATACAATGGTTTAGAATATGGTCGTAAAAATATATTGTAAAAGAAAAAATTAAAAAATCTTCACGAACTAGCGAAATAAACAGTTTTTTTGCTCTCCTGAAAACTTGTATTATTTTAGATAGAGACTATTGAATATAGTCCCTCGATATACTGTAGACATATGAAAGTTTTTAACTTTTATTTTTATTAACTTTTATTGAAATTTTGCTTATTTCCCCTGTTGGAATTCTAATTTTTAAATATTAAGAAAATTAATTGGAGTCTTAACAAGTGAGAGTGTTATATTCGACTGTGCCGAATCTTATATACCAACCATCAAACCGTATGCCGTAATAGGAATTCTCCCCTATAAACATCAGGGTAATATTACTAATTTGCTGACAGATTTTGTTTTATATAAAGCATGTTTAGGTAAATCGAATATCACTTTTTGCATGAAATTCGGTAGAATGATTTACGTTCCTATAAAAGTTTCCTAGGTTTTAGTTCGCAAGAAACTTATTTATGTCAAATTTCATCTTTATACTAGTACTTTTAAGCCAGAATTGATCGTTAAAGTCGTTTTTTGAAGGGGACCTCATATGGGGGGGTAGGGTCAATTATGGACCGGACCGATGGTAGAAAGGTTTTGGCTCATATGAAACTTATTAATATCGAATTTCAGCGCTATACTCGTACTTTTAAAACAGATATGCTCGTTAAAAATCCTTTTCGGGGGCCCACTTGTATGGCTATCCGAAAACGTGGACCGATATTGCCCATTTTCAATACAAAAAAAACCTTACCTATTGAGAATATTTGTGGGAAATTTCAACCCTCTAGCTCATTCCGATCGGACTCTACCGTGCTTTCAACAGACAGACAGACGAACGGACATGGCTAGATCGTTTTAGAATTTAATAAGAATATATATACTTTTGTGACCAATATCTCGATGTGTTACAAACGGAATGACAAAATCAATATACCCCCCATTTTTTTTTATTGATGGTGGGTATAAAAAGATGGAACCAAATCGTTTAGAATACTCTCTTAAAAATTTTATTTTTTTTGTTAGAGATGACAAATAAGTAAATAATTGGAATATTAGAGGGAAAATTTGCTGTCTTTTTATTGCAAATACTAAAAATTGTCACTCAAATTATGTTGTACGACAACTTTGGTTTGAAAAACTGTTTTGACATTTCACAGCTAAATGAGAAATTGCCGACAATCATTTAAATTGGAATACAAATTATATGATTTAAGATTTAAATGCGTTTTAAGATTTTCAAACTACAGTGAAGGGCAATATATGTATATTCTCAGCATGCAAATATAGCTGAAACGAAAAGCAATTAACATTCAACATAGTCGCATATTGTTGCAAGTACATGTCCCAGTAAAAATATGGTAATGACTTGCACTTACTCAACAACAAACTTTTCAATAACTACTACATACCGACTGCATTACTTAAAAGGAGTTAAGTAATAACTTACAAACATTATAATATGTAAGTTCTTACTTTTTAGACTTGACATATTGTTTTCGAGTTTTGTTTTTTACTCAAACGTAAAGGTTACGCTATCTCGAAGAATATATAAGAAAGATATAATAGAGATTGTGTCTTTATTTTAAAATCAACAGATTGGATTTCAGATAACATAATAAACTTAATAAAGCTTTACTACATTCACTCTTTTATAACGTCTCTAATATGGCCAAAAATTCTTTCTTTTCATTTTTTTGACATAATATTCCTAAATTCTAATATTCTTAAATCCTGATCTGAGAACAAATTTTTTTTGACCTATAATATTTGAATAATCAAATAGTCGAAGAAATGCATTTTCTTCTATTGACCGAACATTAGCATAGAGCTATGTCTTGAGATCCTTATATATGATGAACTTTTATTGAAAACTCTACTATTTACTGCAAAATTTGAATTTAAAATCTAAACCACTAATTACAGCCAATTTGTTGAAATAAATAAAATATTAAATTAACATTGTTTAAATAATTTTGAAACCAGTCGCTGCTGATGCTTTCAACAAATTCATATTCTGAACGTAATTTACCCAACAAACATTTGGTTAAACGTTTGTACAATTATTAAAAATTTAAAAATTAAAAAAAAAAACAAAAACAGTTTTAACTCCTGTTTTCAAGGAGTCTGTGTTTTCCTTTAGACAAATGTTTAACCACTTGATTAAATCTATTTTATATAATTTTTGAGTCATTTGGCACTCTTTGTAATAGAGGGAGAAAGTCACTTTATTGTCTCTAATAGAGTGTTAAAATAGTTTTTTATTGGACCAGAAGAAATCTATCGCGGGATTAATAACCTCATTGTAATCGAAGTTAAGCAAGATTTTACTCCGACATATCCTCAAGTAGCTGATTTTGTAAGCAGTGAGACTCCAGTGAATAGGCGAGAAATCTTTAATCTCTTATCCAAGAAGACATTGTTTTCAAATTCATCTCTATTAGAGATGAAAGCTCGTATTTGTTGACACAATTTCCCTTCAAATCAAATTATTATCAAGTATATTCGACTCTTTGTGTTTGCTGGGTTAATACCCTTGTTGTGCGTTTCGTTTAGTTTATAAATCTTGTAAATTATTGTTATTAACTTAATTAAATTGTTATTGAATACTTGAATTAACATTTGATTCATTTCATATGTAAATAAATATTTCACTAAACAATTTGTTTTTTTTTCACATTGAGGAATTTAACTATTTTGTTTGTGTTTTTTTACAAGATTTTTAGCTGTTGTGTCTCTGGTTTATTACACAAAAAAATTGACTCCAACCGCAATGTTTAATCAGCAAACGACTATAATAGACCTGCTCTTAAAAATAAATTTATCATAAAAATCCAATAACACAGAAAAAAGTTTGAGCATAAATATTGTGAACAGCTTTCATTGACTATAGTTAATAATATTTAAGAATAAGTTCCTAAATTGTATGAATTTTTTAATTTTTATTTTTTTAAACATAATCTAGAAGCCTTGACTTAAAAAATTAAAAATTTTCTTTCTATTTTTCTACTTGAAGCATGGATGCGAATAAGGGCGTAAAGACCACCTTTTCAAAATCGCGTTTTTTCGCATAATTATATTAAACTAACCTTTTTACATCTATTCATAAAAAAATAAATTGAAAAATATAAATTTTTCGCTAAAATAGATAGTTTTAAAAGCACGATTTTTAAATACTATTTATTTTTTTGGGAAAAAAATATTAGCAATTTAATGTATTTTTCTGTAAAAAATCGTACAAATTTGCAGAATGGTTGGAAAACATTTCAAATTTATTAATTTTTTAATTATATTGCAAAAAAGATTATTATTGAATGAATTATTTAAGTATGAAAGTGTGGACAAGAAGAAGGGCGTATATCCATAACTATAGTTATATTTTAAAAAATTATTATATATACTTTCAACTAAAATATATGGATATATGGCCTTATTCCATTTTAGCAAAATTTCAAGTATTAATTTTGGCAAGTTGTGACTCGAATTTTTTACTGAGTTTTAGCACAGGGATAGATGTGAGTTATATTTATGCATATATGTGAAAAAAGTAGGAAAAAATGCCGATTTTAAAGTTTTATGATGTTTTTATCGTCTCCTGTAAAATTTTCCAAATGGTTTATACGCCCTTATTTGGCTCCATGCTTCATTTGTTAAAAAATGTTTGAAATTTTCTTTGGAAAATTTTTTATTTCTTTATGATTTTTAGATTGAAAACAATGAAATATGCGCGTAACTTGCGGGATTGTCTGAAGAATGGATGTTTATCTATATTTGCTGATGTTTTTTATTTCATATTTTCTTTTTCAATATTTTTGTTTATTTTTCATAAAAATTCGCTAATATGTATGATTATTTTCTAAAAAAATGGAACATTGGATATTTATTGCAATTTTTTTATGAAAATCAAAGAAAAAAAGTAAAAAAAAACAAAAAAATTCATTCATGTACAAATTCATACATTTTATGAACTTTTAATATTCCGAATGAAAATGGTTTGGGAAAAAAAAGTCATGTTCGATTCATACAATTTATTACAAAATTCATTCTAGTTATGTATTATTTTTTTCTGTGAATATAAAATTAAAAAAAAATAATTATTTTCTTTTTAGCAGCAAATAGAGTGAAACATTGTTAATAATTTTAAAATATTTTTATTTTTTTTAAGAACTGGTCTAATGTGCATGTTTACGCATGTTTATGCTACAAATAAGTGTCCATTTTCATATTATGTATTTAAGATATTTTAATTTTGTAGTATTTTTTCATTGCTGCTGTCTCTCAAGTGTCTAAAGTTAACGACTCTTTAATGACATTTAACAGACTTAATTGGATTTTACAAGCCACCGTGTTTGAAACATATTTAGAATAAAAAATACTACAAAAATGTTTAGAAAACACAGCTAGAAATCTTAATGTTTTGTTTCGTACTAATAATTTACATCTGATATCGGCAAAGAGTTCTTTCATGAGCTCTCTTACTCTCTTCCTCACTTATCCAAACTTGTCTATAAAAAAAAAAATAAAAAAGAGCAGTTAGAGGAGAGTGTTCTTATGTATATACATATATGTATAACTTTCGGACGATATTTGCAAATTTACAAATATAGAATAGACCTCGGAAATTATTGTTTCAATTAGCTTTTTTTAGCATTTAAATCTACTTAAATACTCTATTTCACAGCCCAGTGACTGCTTGTTATTGTATTAATTTATGTTGAGAATTTCAAATTATGTTGTTATTGTTAAATTAACAAAATGACAACTCAATATGCATAATTTATTTACATAAAACAGGTCACTATATATTTTTTTCTTGTTTCGATGACATAAATGATAAATAAATAAAATTATTACAACATAGAATAGCAGCTAAACAATAGATGCATTATTGTAAATTTAACATACATTTGGTAGATTAGGGTGACACTAAAATATAACTAAAATTGTTATAAAGTTTCGGCTGTATGTATTTATTTAAGCAGGATAAGAAATTATTTGTAAATTTCATTTTGAATCTTGTCTACATTTTTAGCCATCACCCCAATGAAGATGTAAAGAACTGTGTTCATTGTTTTCACTATCGTCTCATCTATTTTTTCGCAAAGTTTTTAAAATAAAGTAAATATTGTATTTTTTTATATTTTTTAACTGAATTAGCATGAATGATGATTTATTTTGCTCATAACTCGAAATATTTTAAATATTGCATTTTTTTAACTGAAAATCCGCATAAATGATGCTTTATTTTGCTCATAACTCTAAAAATTTGTTTCTGTATCGTTCCCGCTTTATACTAGATATTTGCTTGATTTTACTGATTCTCAAATTGAGTACTATTGTACTTTTTGACATTGAAAACACTAAAGTATTTCCACGACATATTAATTATATATCCTATATTATAAACTGTAAATCAGTTAGTAGGCTATTACAAAGACAATTAAATTGTCTAGCGGATAAAATTCCATAGAGTAATCCGTATAGTAATCTATAGACTAGTCCATACTACATAGTCCTATAATATAATCGTCAATAGATCATTCAATGGACTTGAATGTATGAATCATTGAATACACAAAGTAATTCATTACATGGTCAATTACAATTATTTTTAATGTGTAATTGAGCAATAACCAATTACAATTACTTGTAATGTGTAATTGACCAATAACGAATTATAATTACTTGTAATTGAATTTTTGCCAACTACAATTACTTGTAATTGTAATTGAAGTTTCAAATTAGAAATTCACAATTACAAGTAATTGTAATTGGTAAAGCTTCAATTTCGATTACTTTAAATGTAATTGAAAATGTAGTCATTACCCCCCAAGCATCGTATGAATGTGTCGGATGAATGGTCTGTATGATGGTTTATATAATGATGGATGTACGACATTCCTGTTCTTCTGTTATCGATCCCTTCTATTTGC
The DNA here is from genome assembly GCF_015586225.1 of Lucilia sericata. Lineage (NCBI taxonomy): Eukaryota > Metazoa > Arthropoda > Insecta > Diptera > Calliphoridae > Lucilia > Lucilia sericata. Next base: position 284,653 of record NW_023994132.1, on the reverse strand, counting down.
GGGTATGTTTCGGGAGAGTTTGCAAGAGTGCAATGTCGTGGTACTTCGGTACTGACCCGCTACTAGCGGGCCGCTAGGCCCCGTCATCGGCAATCCTAGAGAGAGATTTATTCTTATGTATATAGAAGTAATTTATGGCAAATTTTTTTGCGATATTATTGTTTTATAAGCTAACTTGGGACGTTAAAGTATTTTTTTTTGATGGGAACTTTATATGAGGGCTAGATCGTTCGTGATGCCCGATCGTTAACTGCAAACATCATAAGCTTGTTGTACCGATTAAAATATTAAACATAGTTGCGCAGAAGAAAAATGAAATATACACGCCTGGTACCAAATTGACACCAAAGAGTTTATAATTTTTCAATAACATCAGTTGTCAAAGTATATACATACGTACGACAACACTATGTAATTGTCTGCAACAATTCGTTGTAGAAATGTAAATTTTATACACATCCGTTGTCTTAATGTTAAAAAACATTCACAATCCGTTGCCAATAGTGAGCTTACCACGTTTTTTAATATTTAGACAACGGATGTGTATAAAATTTAGATTTCGACAACGAATTGTTGCAATGTTGTCAACATTACATAGTGTTGTCGTACGTATGTATATACTTTGACAACGGATGGTATTGAAAAATTATAAACAGTTTGGTGTCAATTTGGTACCAGGTATTAAAGTTTTATTTCAGATCAAGTTGTATGGCTTAGTAAAATTTTCAATTAAAATTTTTACTTAAAATTAAAATTTTCACTAAAAATTAAAAAAAAAAAAAAATAAATTTTCACTGAATTTGAAAATTTTATAAATTTGCCATTTTCCACTTTAAATTAATTTTATGTTAATTAATAATGTATAATTTTTTTTCGCTCTGATGGGTTTTCTAAACTATTTGCAACTGAAATGAGTTTATTTTTCTTGAATAAATATTTAATTGGTTTAATTACATATTTAACTGTTTACAAGTAAACAGGGTCAATTCTAGTTAGGAAAGCAAAACAAAAAACAACCATAATTGAAATTATCTTTTAAATAAATAGTAACACATATTATGTATAAGCAAATAGTATTCATAAATGTTTAATTAACATCTGCCAAGTTTCAAAGAAAATATTTTGACAAGTGGGTTTTTTTTTTCGAATTCTTCAAATTAAGTAATTTCTTTTTTTTTTAATGTATTACTCACCTTAAAAATGAATCATACTTTTTTATCTTTAATAGTTAGTGTGGAGTGCGTGTATTTAAGCAAGTAATTACAAATATATTTTTGAATAAAATTTGAAATGAAACACACCTTTCGAAAAAGTTTAATATTTTCGACAGGCAGTGTTATAAATAACTAACTATCCTTTAAAATAAATTTCTAAATTACATCATAAATTGTAATTTATTTAAAGCCCCCCGTGTTATGACATGACATAAATTATATACCCTTTAACCAGAATTGTCTTTAAATCATAAATCAATTAATATTTATCATATTTGTTTATTTTTTTAAATGAACTTGTCAAGTGGTGTTAAATTATCCCATGATGAAGAAAAACAACAATTTTTCTAATAGATTTTGCTACTTTGCTGGTTATGGCGAACAAATAACTGACAATAAATATAATTGAATTATAACAAATTAATTAAATTAACTACAAATGGTTAAAAACAATTAACAAGAGAATAAATAAAAGAAAGCAAAAATATTAAATAGAGAAATTGAAAGGAATGAAATCTGAGCAATATTTCAAGTTTTATTTTTGTATTAATTTCAATATTTTCTTTTTTTAGTATTTTATACAAATATTTTCCATCAACTTGATTTGCCTTGATTTATATAAAATAAAATTGTGTTTATTTTTACATTGAAATATTTATTTAATAATTTTGTAAATATTTCTTCTTAAATTATTTTGTTTATTTCTTATAGATAATTTCTATAGGTTTATGGCATTTTTAAGAAATTTATTAGCATTTTAGGTTGAAATAAAAAATACTTTAAATATTTTCGATTTGCTGTAAAAATGACGTAAATTATTACACGTGTAAATTAAATTAACAAAATATATATTTTTAGTTAAAGTGTTTAAGTCGTCGTAATCATTTAATAGTTTTTAATATAACTTAATTGTTAATATTTTATTGTCTAATATATTATCTATTGGTTGTATCATATGGTTAACCAAGCATTACAAAAAAGGGTTATCCATTAAGAGTGTTTTTATTTGGTAGTATATTAACAAGGGTAGTAAGCTTACTACTACTTATTTTTATGATTTATTGTAAAATGTAGGTTAACTATTTATAGGAATTTTATACAAAATTGATTAATTATTCTTTTTTCTAACACTTATTGCGAAAATTTACACGATTTACATATTTACAAGCCTATAGTTTGCAATTCACAAATAGTGAATTTCTCTCTCATTTATCAGCTAAATGTATAAAAATTAAAAAATCATGTTGTACTTAAATATATGGCTAACACTGTTTATATTGATCATTTATATAAACACATCAAAGGCGAGGTCGGCAGAGTTCCGCATTGGAGGAAAATCCATTACTAAACCAAAGACACTTAATAGCTGTGAAAAATATATTAAATCTGTAACAAATTCAATTTTTCTCAAATCATTTAAAACTAAAAACATATAAGAGTGTTATATTCGTCTATTAATATACCCACCATCAAACCGTATGCAGTAAAAGGAATGCTTCCCTATAAACATCAGGGTGATATTTAGAATGGACCTTATATGTTTGGGTGGCAGGGTCAATTATGCTCCGATTCGCAACAAATTTGTTTTTGAGAGATTTTTGCTTGTAAGAAACTTTCTTATGACGAATTTTATCGCTATGCTCGTATTTTAATGAGCGTTAAAGTAATTTTCTAAAGGGGACCTTGTATGGAGTATAGGGTCAATTATAGACCGATCCTTATAAAATGTGCCACACAGATTTTAGCTCGTAGGAAACTTACTTATGTCGAATTTCATCGCTATACTCATCTTTATCCAGTAATGAGCGTTAAAGTCATTTTCTGAAAGGGACCTTATTTTGGGGGTAGGATCAATTATGGACCGATCCTCATAAAATTTGATACAGAGATTTTGGGTCGTAGGAAACTTATTTATTCCAATTTCATCGCAAAACTTGTATTTTAAAGCCAGTTAACGTCATTTTTTGAAGTACACATTATGGAGGATAGGGACCGATATCCATAAAATTTTGTAGAAAGTTTCTCAATGAGCTCATATGAAACATATTTTTGTCGTATTTCATTGTTATATTTTGTTTTACGGTGGGCCACTTGTATGGGAGCTATGCGAAAACGTGGACCAATATTGAATATTTTCAATACAAAACAAACCTTATCTATAGGGAATATTTGTGTAAAATTTTAACCCTCTAGTTCGGAGTCTATCGTGTTTTCAATAGACAGACAGACGGACATGGCTAGATCGTCTTGAAATTTAATAAGGACCCATAATATATATATACTTTTGTGGGTCTAAGACCAATATTTCGATGTGTTACAAACAGAATGACAAAAACAATATACCCCGCATCTTTTTGATGGTGGGTATAATAAATCTATAACAAAATGCTTTTACAACACGATCTGTTTTTATCAATCAATTTTGAAACACTTCCATCATCTATTTATTTTCTTAAATTAAAATTTAAATGAATGATTTTCTTTTTTTTAGCCTCCAAACTGAAATGAGTTTATTTTTCTTTTAAACGTTTTTTTTTTGCTCAATATCATTTTTGTTTTTCAATTCCCTCAAGTGCCAATATAATTCATGTTTATTTAAAATTTCAACACTTTTATATTCTACAATCTCTCTGATTTTCATCAAAAGATTGAAGAAAAAAAAAAAAAAAAAAAAAAAAAAAAAACACACACAACAAACAGTTTGTTGTTTCAGATAAATTATTTTCTATTTTTTAATTTGCTATATTTGCCATAAAAATAATATTAAACAACAATAAAATTAAAAAAATAAAGAAACGCACAAAAATAAATTAATATTTGTTTATGATTATAATCAAATTTTGTTATTTTTTTTCAATTCTTTTAATTGCAGATATTTTTCAACACAACTCGTGATTTTGTTTTTTGAAGAATCAGCAGCTGGTGGTGAAAAGAAAATTTGAAATTTATTTGAATTTATTGTGGACCGACTGCCATGAGTTTAAATTTCAATAAGTTTGTGGCTTTAAAGAGGAAATGAATTCAGTCAAGCATCATCGTATTGGAGTATTTTTATCTCCAAGAAAAGTTAAATAAAATTTTAAAACAAAATTTACTCAAAATTATAACAAAATTGTTACGTACAGTTAAATTATAAAACAAAATTTTAAAATTCTTTCTTCTAGTCATACATATTACAAAATTTTTCGTAAATTAAACAACGAGTACTATCTATAATCTTTTTAGTGTTAATTTTTAAATATATTTAAAAAAATATATAACGCGTTTTCAAATCTTTGTGATCGTGTGCATAATTTCGATTCGGTTTATCGAGAAATATTAATATATATTATATAATGCCTTATAATCGTGATACGGCTTCAGCTCAGGCTGATAAATTGAGTGGCATTGAGGAGGAGAGCGACTTGTATGAGGGATTTGCTCCACATGTTGAAACTTCGGAAATTAAGGTGCTGGATTTCTATAATTTACCAAAGTCAACAGGTAAGTCTTGAAACAATTAAATTATTTAACTTTAATTATAATTCTAAACATTTATTTTTAAAAAGAAATACAATTTTTAGAATCTGAAACTTTGTTATTTTATAAACCCCATGTTCGAAGAACTGCAAGACCCGAATCATATAAAGTATATTGTAAACTATTATCTGGGTCCTTCGAATGTTTGTTTTCAATATGTTAGTGAATAAAAGAACTTTGTTAGGAAACCTTGGATTAAATGAAATTCAAATTCAATTTGTTTTTCTGATTCAACTTTTCAATTAAAGGTTTTATGTTGTTTAATTTTGTTTTGTCTAAAATATTCTGTGAATTTATTTACTCCGTATGCATAAATTTTGCAAATATTAATTTAGTTTAAAATAAAAGAAAAATCATCATTGAACATTTAGCTTTACATGTCAACCTTCACTGAACATTTGACAGAACACTAACCCTTAAAATTCAGAGGTTCCATAGCTTTTCATTTTACTGATACTTTAGGAAGAGAGAGTAGATTAGTTTTTAGAAATTTGTAATCTTAGGAAAATTGTTTCATTGAAATCTAATTTCTTTCTGTTTGCTTTAAAGAAGACGACTTGAGGTTTTTGTAGAACCTTTACCAATTGGGAACCCTTGCCCCAACATGGCGAAAATTTAATTATGGCGCTATCAACATTTTTGTAAATTTCATTTAAACAAGGTCATTTTTCCAGAATCTTTTTTTAAATTATATATGTATATGACACAAACAACATTTTTCAACCAAATGACAACTATGAGTGTGAAAAAAAGAAAATCTACAATTTAAACAACATTTTTATACCCTACACCCCTATAGTGATTAGGGTATTATTATGGTTTAAGTATACCAATCGGCTTAAATTTAGCTATGTCCGCTTCAGATCACAATTTTCAAGATAATTTGATTAAATTTGGTTAAAATCGGTCCATTCTTTCGCCTAATCCCCATACAACCGTGGTAAAAGTTCTAGTATCTCAACAAATATCGGAAAAACTTAGTTTTATAAAAGTGTAAATGAAACTGTCAATTCAATTATCGAGCCTCATTTGACCCTATCCCCCACACAAACTCCCCTTCAAAACATTACTAGAAGATGAAAATTCACAGGCCCATATTCACCCTTACCCCATATAATCAATCACTATTGTAAAAAATCTCTTTTTTTGTCAACATATTGTAAAAATATTTCGGAATTATAATAATAATAATTAATCCTTTATTATTAAAAAAATAATCCATATTTTTAATATACTCTCTGGTGTAGGGTATCATATGGTCGAACATGCCCGACTATACATTCATTACTGTGTAATAGTGTGAAAGGGAAATTTCTTTACAAATATTAATAAAACGTTGTATTTTACATGATTCACCAGATATTTCGATGTACCACCACCCATTGGGAGCTTAAATCGTAAATTCTGCAGATTGTTGTGTTTTTTGCAAAAAATAAAATTTTAATAAAAAAATAACGAGTAATAAACTGTATATTTTATGATTATTGTTTTTAAGTACATTTTTTAATACCCAGCTGAAAAGTTTATGCTCAAGGAAGTGATCCAGATTTTAAGTTTTATTCATAATTATTCGAATTTCTTTTACTCAAATACATATTAAACGAGGGGAATTAACATGGAACTAGTGTTGCAAATTGTTTTAGTTGAATATTACGTTAGATTTAAGGGCGTGATTTAAAAGAGGGGCGTGTCGGTGGGTGCGTGTTAAAGTTAGCTTTAAGCTTAAACTTTTCGTTTTTAGTGAAAAGCTTTCATATTCTCATGCATTAAACAATTAAGTGTTAAGTCATTATTTTTTAAATTTAATGTTACAGCAAATAATTAGTTGCAAAAACTTTTTTGCTGGGTTAGTTTTACAGCAAAATTAAACATTGTTTTTTGTATATAAATTTCCATTTTCGACACTTTCGTTTACATTTTTAATGTTTGTTTTTATTTCTGTACAAATTAACAAATTTTAATGACAAATTTCACGTGTATGCTGTGGAAATTGAAAGTGAGTGTAAATGGTGGACACTAGGCTGGCTCAACTTCTAATAAAATATTGTATAATGGGTTACAGTAGGGAAGGAATTCTTTAGTTTCCAAATGAATTATCTGGAGAAGTATAAGATTTAAAATTTCTTTCAATTTAATTATTTTTTTTTAAATTTATAGGATTTGCAGAAACCTGTGAATATATGAAATCTGTGGCACGTTTACATATCTTTCAACAATTTCCATTTGAAAATTGATTTCTTGCTTATGAATGAAGACACAACAACACTTAAAAATAAACAAACTTAATCTCTTTAAAAAACAAATTCTTGTTTCTTTTCAAAATAAAGGCAAATAATTTGTTTATTTCCTACCATAATTGTTTATAATAATTGTTTTTTATTGCAATGGAAATTATAAAATATTATATTTAAAATTGTAATAAATTATATTCTGGTATGTTATTTAAAAAAGTAACATAATATTTTTGTTGGCATTTGGCCAAAAATAACAGATAAGTGTAGAAAATTACCAAAAATTAACAACAGAAACACACACAAATTTTGGCCTAAATTATGGCATTAAATTGTTTTAAAAATGAGCAAAATGTAAGAACAGAAGAAAACAAACAACCAAACAATTATAATTGATAATTAAACTCAAAAGAAGACGCCGCCAAATGAGCAATAACGCCTTCTAGGCCGCCCGAAATAAAGCGGTTCAAATACAGATCTTTTGCTATTACCCTCTCAAGGTCAATGTCAATGTTTTAACAATTTTTGAAGAAATTATTAACAACAATACTTAGTGAATACTAAAAAATTTAATTGTTTATACTAAACATATAAAAATCTGAACAATTTGCGTAAGCAAATCAAATATTTAATATTAAAATATTTAAAAAACGCAAAAGAAAATTTAATAAATAATTGTTATTTTCTTTTTTTATTTTTGCTTAAGTGGTTTATTTTTTATGTTCTTTTTGAAATAAAAATTTATTAATTTTTAAGATTTTAAAAATAATATTTTGCTTTAAATTTTCTTGGCATAAATTTGGAATTCTTGTTGATTTTTTTATATTATTTTACGTTTTTCAAATTAAAAATTTATTAAATATTTGAAATTTATCCAAAATTTTATATCAATCATTTTCAATTTATTTTTTTCTTTAAAATTAAATATTTCATATTTGCTTTGCCAAAAAAAAACCAAATTTCTAATAGTTTGTGTTAGCAGAAATGTTTATTTTTATAGTTTTTAATTTTACTACTTGACTTGAAGGGGTTTTCTTATGGCCAAATGCTGAAATTAATGTTCAATTCAATTGAATATTACTTGTTGTTTTCGATTTATTTTAATTGAATTTGATTCGAAAAGTTATAAAAGCAATGTAGATTTTTGCTGTAATTTTTGTTCATATTTGTTTCTTTGGCTTTTTAAATTTAAATGGAATTTTTAATGCATAAATAAAAATAATAATGTTAAACAGATGTTTAGTTTTTTGATTTATCGTTGTTGAAAAAAAATTTATAAAAATATTTTGAAAAATAATGAAAAACTAAAAATAACAAAATATGTTAAGTTTAACTTACGGTAATGAACTTTTGTGATGACATATTTGCCTAGAGCATGATCTTAGCGATAGTTTTTTTTTTTACTTTTTTGACATTTGATTGACATTGACACAGAGTTTGTTTAAGTATAAAGTGACTAATTTTGTTCATCTTAAAGCTTTTCAATTAAATGAGAAAATATACATATAATTTTTATAATTTTTATTAATATTGTAGAACCTAACAGGATCTACGTTTGATTTTGTTGTCATTTGTTTAGTCTAAACTATAAACTTTGTTAGTTTATAGACTAGTTATATAATATTTAATAGATTAATCAATACATTAGTAAAAATACTAACCAATAGACTTGTCAAAAGTCTAGGCACTATTCCATATCCTAATCAACATACTAATCAATAGTCTAATAACTAGACAATAGACTAATCTATAGACTCATGTATATACAACGGCCAAGTTAATGGACTACTTAGTCAATAAGCTATTCAATAGACTAGTCAATATATTAATCAATAGACTTGTCAAAATACTAGTCTACAAATATACGTACTAATCAATAGACAAATCCATAGGCTAGACCACATACTTATCAATGAACTAATCAATACACTCGTCTATATATTAGTTTGTCCATAAGACAATAGACTAGTCAATAGAGTAGGTAAAATACTGTTCAATAGAGTAGTTAATAGGACACTCAATGGACTAGTTAATATACTATTTGCACAGAGGGGAAAAAATATGCAAGCCTGGTACCAAATTGACGGCAAATTTTTCAATAACAATAACTGATTACAATTATTTGTAATTGTAATTGAAGTTTTGCCAATTACAATTACTTTGCAATTGAAGTTTCCAATCAAAATTACTTGTAATTGTAATTTAAGTATTACTAATTACAAAATTACATGTAATTATAAGGAACAAAATTTACAATTACAAGTAATTGTAATTGGAAATTCTTAAATTACAATTAAAAGTAATTGTAATTGGCAATACTTCAATTACAATTACAAGTAATTGTAACTGGAAATTCTTTAATTACAATTAAAAGTAATTGTAATTGGCGAAACTTCAATTACAATTACAAATAATTGTAATTGGATAAATTACAATTACAAGTAATTGTAATTGGTAAATCTTCAATTACAATTACTTCAAATGTAATTGTAATTGAAAATGTGGTCATTACCCCCATGCCTGATACAATCCTTTGTCAATAGTGAGCTTACCACGTTTGTTAAATTTTAGACAACGTATGTGTATAAAATTTAGATTTCGACAACGAATTGTTGCAATGTTGACAACGTTGCGTTGCTTTTAACAGCTGTACGTATGTATATACTTGACAACGGATGTTATTGAAAAATTTGGTCAATAAACTAGTTCATAGTCTAGTCCATAGTATAATCCATAAAAGGATTAATAACTATTGGTTCACATACTGCCCGAAATAAAAACAATAATCCGTTCATTTTTATTTAATTGCTCTAGTTTTTTTTTTTTACTTTTTTCATGAAATACCAATTCTATTATTCAGTTTAGTTTAATTTTATTCATCCAACAACTTTTTATCTCTATAAATATATTTTTGTATTTTAGTTTTGTTTATTATTTTTCCAACAAGTTTACGCCTCTATTTTTACCCTGTCATATGGCACGAGTTAGTTTTTGCTGTTGATTTTTTTGTTTAAATGTTTGTATGTCATGTTAATAATGATAAGTCACACGGGATTTTTTCTTAGTTTAGGCTTTGAAGAAAAATACACTAGGAAAATTTTGAATAAAATAAAATTTATCAAAAAAATTATTATTATTAAAAACAAATAAGAGACAAATAGTAGTATGTTATATAGCTCGGATCGAAATTTCTATTTAATTCGATCTAAAAAAGAACAGTTTTGGGCGAAAAGTCTTAGAGTCAGACGGGCAGATAGTTAGATATGTATGTATACATTCAATCAGTTATTGCCAAATTAGCTGTCTTACCTATAAGGCATGACAGTTTTCCTTATTCAAATCGTATGAAGTGCTAACCTCTAATACGTCATGTATAACGTTCTTAGCGCTGCTGCTTTTAACAGCTGCCGTAAAGGTCAAAAACCACTTCAGTATCTATGAGTAGTTAGTAACTTGTTAATTGCAATTTTTTTTTTTTTTGTGTTTCTAAGTTGTTCTTTTTGAAGTGTTTACATTGTTTTTTTTGTACAACAAAACATACAAATTTATTTATGTTCATATTTATAGATACTGATATTTTTTTATATAGAATATGTTGTTGTTTTTTCTAATAAACAAATAAATAACGTTACTGATAAAGATTTGTATTATAGTTTGTGCATTTTTTATTTAATAAAAATCAAAATAAAGATAATTTTAGTGTTACCAGATGTGGGATTTTGTTCGCAAATTGGGTATTTGAAATATTATTTGGTTAGAGATTTTGGTGAGGAGGGATTTTGGGAATTTTTATCCCATTTGGGAATTTTAGATAAAAATTTTTTTATATGCATTTGTAAGGTCACGAACAATTAATAAGTAAGCTATATATAAGAACTATTCGGTTAGATTGACACTATCTACATATTAAGACAGTTCATAGAGAGTGATGTGATGTGACAAAAGAAGATTTTACGGTAGAAATGCCCATATAAATATTTTTTTGGACAGAAAATATTAAAAAGTCCTCACATTTATTGATAATTTCATATTTATCTCCATATTAATCGATAATTTCATATTTTTATACACATTTCCACATTTATCAATAATTTCATATTTTTGTTTTTAATATTTTTTATGTATTAAATTAATTCTGAATTAAAAATTTTACATTTAAAAAGGTAATAAAATTAAAGTTAATTCTATTTTGTATCTCGTACATTTGACAAATTTTTCTGTAAGCCTAAAAATATGCTTTAAAAATGAAATAGCAAAGCTACAATTATAGAAATTAGTCAACATGTTGCTGGTTAAAAAAAATGTTTATAAACTAGTTAAACATGTCTACTAGAGTTTAACAAACTGTGTGCTTATTTTCTTTATTTGTTTTGAATTTATTTTTAAATGCAAACAAAATTAAATCAAATAATAAAAGCAAATTTTATAAACAAAATACAAAATCGTGCGATAAATAACAAACCACATTTATACATATATACATACATATGTATATATTTACATAGTTTTATATACATACATATCTGATAAACAATTAATTTTAAAAATAAAATGTGTTATAAGTTTTTCATATTAAATAAATGTAATTTAGTTCTTTTTTTTAATATTTGCGATTTTTCAACAGTTGTTGTTCTTTATTTTGTTTTTGTATTTACTTTTTTAAACCAGTTAAAAAGCAGTTTATTTATTTAAAATCGTTGCTACAAATTTACAGAGTTTGTTTACATTAATAACTTTTGGCATTTATTGGTCATAAATAATTAAATGATTAATAAACAAACATTTAAACATAATAAATATTTAAAGAGACTGAAATTAAAGAACATAAATAGCGCAAATAAATTTAAGCAAAATTTCCATTGCAGCAATTTGTATTTATATTATATTTTATGAGATTTTTAATAATTGTTTGTTTTTGCACATTTTTTGAAAATTATTTAAACATTTTTAAACTATTGGAAGTCGTCAAAAAAGTCATGTGATTGATTTTTGGGAGATAAGTAGAGATTTTAGTTCACTAGAGTCAAAAGTAAATTAAATGTAAATTAAACTCTTATAGATACAGTTTATATGTAATGAAACAATCAGTAAGTTTACTATAGAAATCTTTAGAGAGTTTTGAAAGGAAAACTTTACGATCTGTGAGTCTCCTATAGCAAACATTAAGATCAGTGTATTTGACGATCCTTTATAATCAGTGAATTTTTAATAGAAAACTTTACGATCAGTAAAATTTCGACAGAAAACTTAATGTTACTGTTTTCTATAGAAAAGATCAATGCAAAATATTGGCGGTTCATTGAGGTTTCTTAAGAAAACTTAAATATCTGTGAGTTTTCCATAAAAGAATTTCACTCAGTGAATTTTCTATAGAAAACATTACAATCTGTATATTTTTCGATATTGTATATAAAAAAAGTTTAAATTGAGGATCAGTGATCGTATAGTTTTATATAGTAAAATTATTGATTGAAAATTCACGAGTCGTAAAGTTTTCTATAGAAAATTTGTTGATCTTAAAGTTTTCTATACAAAATTCACTAATCGTAAAGTTTTCTACAGAAAATTCACTGATCGTAATGTTTTCTATAGAAAATTCATTGATCATAAAGTTTTCCATAGCATACTCACTGAGAGGGTTCTGATTTTATGTGAAGTACATCACACTGTTTCAATACAATTGAAACAGAAAACTTTATGATCAATGAATTTTCCATAGAAAACTTTACGATCAATGAATTTTCCATAGAAAACTTTACGATCAATGAACGTTCTATGGAAAACTTTACGATCAGTGAATTTTCTATAGAAAACTTTACGATCAGTGAATTTTCAATCAATAATATTTCTATATAAAACTTTACGATCACTGATCTTCAATTAAAAATTTCTTTATATACAATTTATCTCTAAGAAATAGGTACCGTTTGTACCATGAATAATGTTCTCTATTTTCTATGCCTTAAATTCCTTTAATGGTTTCCTGTCTAGACAATTATCATCTTTCATGTGCCAATAATACTTTACAAATCTGTTGTGTTTATTTATAATAAAAGTACATACATATATATAGTACATTCGTAATCTACAATTATATTCTGCTCCTGCATCTGAAAGATACGACTCGCATTGAATTCATTTACACGTTTTATTTTATTCTTTTGCAATAATGAACTTTAATCATTTTGCTAAACAATTATAAGCTTCCGTAGGTAATAAAAAAACAATAATAGCTTAAAAATAACAAAAGAAATATGTACATAAATTTCAAATAAAAATTAAACATTTCTTATTCTAACAATTGCAACAGTACAATAACACCAATAACAGACGAATATATGGCACTCTATATAAAGAAATTTACTTAAATTGTTTTGATAAATAAAAAAAATTTAGATTTTCTTGAAATTGTTGTTAAAGTTGAGGTGTTTGTAGACTTTTCTCTGCCACTGTTTATATAACTGAACATATTTATTGCTGTGATTATTTTCTTTAGTTTAATTACTCATTTTAACGGGCAAAAATAACGAATGAGTTATTTGTAAAACTAGTATGAGAAAACAAAACAAACTAGGAAGTTGTAAATTCCACAGTGCATTACAATCATGTATTTACCTATACGTTTACATTTAATATTGTTTACTACAAACAACTTAGATAATACTGCTAAAGGGGTAATTACAGACAATGAAATAGAGCTTATTTTAATTATACCTCCCACCTTTTAACATAATTAAGGATTTATTTGTTATTATTTTAATAAAATAAATCAAAATGCAGCAGATGATGCTGTCATATTAAATATTTGTATGAAAAAAGAGTTTTTAGTAAATATAGAAACTTAATTTTTTCAAAAAACTTTTAACAAAATCACGTTTTGTAAATGTTTTCCTTGGAAATTTTTACATAAAAAAGTATTTTTTTTATTTATATACATATATTTAATAAACCGATTCTGTCGCTATTGGTTTAACAAAAAATTCCATATGTTGTTGTTTTCGTTATTATTTTGTTTTTCTCATTCTATGCAAAATAGTTTTGAACTTTGCTCTACATTGCGCTAAGGTGCCATAGAGTCTCTCATATTTTTTTATTACTTACATAAAAAGTAAACAATTCAGTAAAATTTGTATTTTTATTCAGATTATTTTTTTTTTTTTGGCTATGTATACGTGTGTATGTACAATTTAATTTTAGGTATATTTAGCTAATTCAATTAGATATGAAACATTGAAACTTTAACTACTAAAAGCTATATTATAACGTTTTGCTATATTTCTTAAAAAACGGCGAAAACTTCCCTATAAAATCTCCAAAAATTTTAAAAAACTTTTTCTTAGGAAAATTGTGAGTTTTCGATCAGTGAGTTTTTTATACAAAACATAATGATCAGCGTGCTTTCTATATAAATGATAGCGATCTTTGAGTTTTCTGTAGAAAATTTAACGAGTAGGGAAATTAGCGATCAGTGATTAACGATCTGTGAGATTTCTATATATAACTTTACGATCAGTGAGTTTTCTAAAGAAAAGTTAACAATCAACGTGTTTTTTACAGTAATCTTGACGATCAGAGTATTTTCTATACAAAAATTTAAGATTAGTGTTTTTTATATAGAATACTGATCAGTGTGTTTTCTATAGAAAACTTAACGATCAATATATTTTATATAGAAAACTCAACGATCAGTGTGTTTTCTATATACAACTTAACGATCGGTGTGTTTTCTATAGAAACCCTAACGATCAGTGTGTTTTCTATATAAAACTTAACGATCAGTGTGTTTTCTATAAATAACTTGACGATCAGTGTGTTTTCTATAGAAAACTTAACGATCAGTGTGTTTTATATAATTAACTTGACGATCAGTGTGTTTTCTACAGAAAACTTAACGATCAGCATGTTTTCTATAGAAAACTTAACGATCAGTGTGTTTTCTATAAAAAACTTAACGATCAGTGTGTTTTCTATAAAAAAAAACTTAACGATCAGTGTGTTTTCTATAGAAAACTTAGCGATTAATATGTTTTATATAGAAAACTCAACGATCAGTGTGTTTTCTATAAAAAAAAAACTTAACGATCAGTGTGTATTATATAGAAAACTTAACGATCAGTGTGTTTTATATAAATAACTTGACGATCAGTGTGTTTTCTACAGAAAACTTAACGATCAGCGTGTTTTCTATAGAAAACTTAACGATCAGTGTGTTTTCTATAAAAAAAAACTTAACGATCAGTGTGTTTTCTATAAAAAAAACTTAACGATCAGTGTGTTTTCTATAGAAAACTTAACGATTAATATGTTTTATATAGAAAACTCAACGATCAGTGTGTTTTCTATAAAAAAAACTTAACGATCAGTGTGTATTATATAGAAAACTTAACGATGAGTGTGTTTTATATAGAATACTTAATGACTCTCTATTCATTAAGTTTTCTATAGCAAACTTAAGAATCAGTGAGTTTTCTATAGGAAACGTAACAATTAGTGTGTTTCTATAAATAATTACGATCAGTGTGTTTTCAAACTTCTGGATCATAATGTATTCTACAGAAAACTTAACGATCTGTGTGTTTTCTAAGCTATCATTGACTTTATTTTGGAAAAAATGAGTTTCTTATGAAAAAATTAAACGATCTTCAAGTTTTCAATAGAAAAAAGTCATGATCAATTACTTTTCTACTTTTAATATTAATAACGATCAAAGTAGCGTGCTGTCATATTCGTTTCAACCTTTTTCAAAAGTTCTTGTTTTTCTTTTTGTGAATAATGATAACAAAATAAAAAAACGCATTAAAATAAAAAAGCAGGCAGAATCGTTGACACAACACATTCATATGTTAATTTATTTTAATATTATTATTTTTTTTTTTCGTATTTTGTATTCCATATGGGGTTTCTTCTGTACTACAAAAATAAATCAAGTAAACAAAAATAAAGCTTTCAAAAAGCTTTCTAACAATTCTGGTGCCAAAACTCACAGGTTATTTATTCTCTTCGCTTGCTCCTCTCTCTCACTTTCGGTATTAATAACTGCATTTATTTAAGCGCTTTTTTCATCGTTTTCTAGGTGTTATTGCGGTGATCTACATTAGATACCTATTAGATAGAAAAAAAGTGCTGTGATTTGAAATAAACAAAAAGTACAAAATGCTTAATTAGAGTAAAACTAATCGAAAGATGTTTTCTAACAATTGAATGTATAAAAGTTTACTATTATTTCTACTCAGATATGTATTTTCATTATCATCGGTTTATTCTCAAATGCATGCAAGTCAGTCAGTTTCATTTGATATTTTGTGCTGTTTAGAAGTGTATAATTTTATTTATTGTTTTTTTTTCTCTTCAAACGATTTAATTATCTAAAAAGATTTGTAAACATTAAAAATATATTATACTTATTTAATTGTCTATAATAGTGTTTTAAATTTATTTTGCTGAAATAGAACTTTTATTTAAGCTAAAAAAGTGTGCAAAACAAATTTTTTTGGTCGTGTGTTAAACCGGTTTAAACAATACATTTAACAAAATTTAATTAAATATTTCTTAAACTAAATATGATGTGATTTAAATAAATTTTTATTTAGTATAAAAATGCAACAAAAAAATATTTATCAATACTTAACAGCAACTTTGTAAATGGCTATTTAAATATTTAATTTTTTCTGTATTAATTGATCTTTTTCATATACATACACATTTATATAAATATAAATTTCAACGTTTATCGGTTTTAAATGACGCAAAAAGAGAACCAGAGAGAGATATATCTAATAAAATGCAAGAGTTACATCAGAGATGATTCTGATTTTTTTTTTGTATTGAAAAAGTACTATAGTTTATATGTGAGCACGTACTTTATTGAATATTTAATGAAGTATGAGTTTGTTTATGTTTAAACCAGTTTTATTTAATATTTAAATAACGTATTCCAAAACAATACTTTCTTTGCAAACTGTTTTAAATAATCTCTTTACCTAACGTTCAGAGAGTTGGTTTAGTGGTTAGTGAATTTTCTATAAACGATCAATAGTGTTTTTATAGAAAATATAACGATCCGTAATTAAGCTATCTGTAGAAAACGTAACAATCATTGAATTTTCTATAGATCGTTCCGATCGTTATATTTTTTATAGAAAACTTAATAATTATTATGTTTTTGATAAAAAGCAATGAGTTTAGATCAGTCATGATCAATGAACACTTAATTATCAGTTGTTTTTTTTATAGAAGTCTTAATATTTAATGATTTTTCTAAAGAGAACTTAATGACATGTGAGTTTTAAATAGAGTTTTTTATTAAAAACCTATTGATCAGTTGAATTTCCTATAGAAACTTTAATGACCAGTTAGTTTTCTACACAAAACTTATTGATTACTTATTTTCTATAATGAATGACCAGTTTTCTATACAGAACACAAATTATCAATTTTTTATAAACATTTTTATAATCAATACGTTTTCTAAAGAAAACTTAACGACATGTGAGTTTTCCATAGAAAACTTAATGATAATAACCAGTGAGTTTTTCATTGAAAACATAATGATCAGTTGAGTTTCCTATTATTGCCATTAATGATCGGTGAGTTTTATATAGAAAAGTTATTGGTCTACAGAAAACTTAATGATAAGTGAGTTTTTAAAGAAAACATAAGGATCGGTTAGTTTTCAACGGCAAACTTTATGATCAGAGTGTTTTTTAAAGATAACTTAAAGATCAGTCAAAACTACATAGAAAACCAAATGATCACTGACTTTTCTATAGAAATAATAATAATCAGTTAGTTATCATTAAAAATAGATACATTTTCATTTAGAAATTTTAAAATTTTTGTATTTTCTACAGAAATCATTCCATGAACATATTGAACTTAAGTTAAGAAATTATAAAAATCTTAACGATCGGTGAGTTTTTTACAGAAAATTAAAGAAATCTTATATTTCTCTTTGGAAAACTTAACGATCACTAAGTATTCTCTGATAAATCTGACAATCAGTTAGTTTTTCCTCAGAAAAATTAAGATTGAGTGAGTTTTCTATCAAAATTATTTGCCGACAATTAGTTAATTACAGTTATTTTTTTACTTATTAAAAAAAACTTCTTTGATAACAAAATGTACTTTTTTATACATATTTAGTACCAAATGTGTAATTTCTTTAGTACACCAAAGATTGTTCCCCTTGAAATGCATCAATGAAGTTCAAATCGTATGCAGTGATGAAAAGAGCTATAAAACATACGTATATTAGGGGGGAACTGTTTGTGAACAGGAAATATTTTTAATATTAAAGATTAGACAATAACAAAATTTCGTTTTTAGTTTTCCCACAAAAGATCTGCCGAATGGCAATAGCCATTTATTTAGCTCCACCCTAATGTAAAATGAGAAAAAGTGAAATATGCGTGTAGTCATGCACTTTGCTTTTGTAGTTATTGTTTCCATTTTCTTTCTACACATATTGATGGTTTTGACTCCCGGCAATTATGTACGTGTGTACGTTAATTATCGCACGATTTTCTCTCTATTTTTCTTTTTTTTTGTTTAGTTATTGTGTTTTATTTTTTATACATTCTATAAATATCCATTCAATTGTTTCAAATACATAAACCATTCGTTACGTGTGTAAGTGTTAATGTTGTACACAAGTACGTATGAGTGTTAGTATTTGTATTATGTATTCAATTATCAATTATCATCATCGTCATCAGCATGATATTGATTTTACTCAGAGAAATTTTCATACAATCTGTTATGATTTAATATATATATTGTTGTTGCTTTTGTTGTTTTTTTTACATTGTAATGCCAATTGTTGTTTTTTTTTTTTGCTTTTAATTGACAAACAAGTGGATTGTTTCTTAACTTTGTCAGCTGCTTTTGTTGTTGCTATAATTTAACGTCTCGTGCTGAAAACGACTTTTATGTTGTTGGTGATTTTTGTATGCATATCTAATTTTTGCACACATTATTTTAGTTAATTTTATATTTATTTACTTTTTTGATTTTGAGAGACTGTGTAATTGTTTATGAATGTGTTCTCATTTTTGACTTTTTTATTGTACAAACAATGATCTTTACTTTCAATTGCGTTCAATGATCGTTTATTTGTGCATTTTATATACATTTGTATGTACATATTTATTGCAAGTTACCCTACACTTTATTTGATTTCAGTTGAAATGTAAGAATTTTATTATTTAGAACATTCTGGAAATAAATAGTTTTGTATGTAAAAATTTCTCATTTCTCAGATTTTTGTTAGTTATTGATCTTTCGAGAAACGTACTTATTTTGACCCTTGTATCTGGTTTTTAAAATTCTGAATTTTATCTTTTATTTACTTATGATTTTTTTTTCAATTTAACTGTCTACATTAGTGACATAAAAAATATATATTTGCAATTTATGATTATTAAATTTTGTCGTTAACTTGTTATGAAAATATTTTATTTTCTAATTAGTATGTAGTCTATAGTTTTCGAGACCTTTAGAAAAAGAAACGAAAAAGTAACGTATGTATTTATAAGTGACAAAGTACACAAAACTTGATTAAATTAAGCGCAATAAAAGTTATCAGAAAAGCAATAGACCAAATCGAAAAAAATTAATTTTCTTATATGACACATTTCTTTTTAGTTTGAAAATTGTATAATACTTACTTGTGTTGTGGTTTAAGGAATTGATAATTAGTTTTAAATTAAATTTTAAAGAAATATTTTCGATTATAAATTGATTTAATTGACACCATTTAAATTTTGTATGACAAATCATAAAGGAATTTGGGAGGTAAATAAATAAGATATTTCGTTAAGAATTTTTTTTCGTT
Organism: Lucilia sericata; assembly: GCF_015586225.1. Taxonomy (NCBI): domain Eukaryota; kingdom Metazoa; phylum Arthropoda; class Insecta; order Diptera; family Calliphoridae; genus Lucilia; species Lucilia sericata. Next base: position 264,857 of record NW_023994132.1, on the reverse strand, counting down.
AAGAATAAGAGATATTTGAATATTTATTAAACTAATAAAACATAATACTTTACCAAACTTTTATCAAAATGTTTCTAGAAAACCAGAATTAAGACTTGAATAGAAAAAAGTTCATGATCAGTATATTTTACCATCGATCAGTGTATTTTCCTCTAAATGTAACATAGAGATCAGTGAGTTTTCTATAAAAGTTTATAAATCATTGAGTTTTCTTAAAAAAAAGGCTTAACGATCATTGAGTTCTCTTAAGTGAACATGAAGATCAGAGAGCCTTTACACAGAAAACTAAAAAATCCATGAATTATCTGTTAGAAATAATTTTGAACAATAAATTAATTCCATATAAATTGTTTATCAGTGTATTTTCTATAGATAATCAGAGTTAAGACTTGAATAAAAAAAAACCTAACGTTCAGTATATTTTACCATCGATGTAAAGTAGAGTTTAGTAAGTTTTTTATAAAAAGTTTTAAATCACTGAGTTTTCTTAAGAAAGCTTAACGAGTTCATAGAGTTTTCTTAAGTGAACAAGAAGATCAGCGACATCTATAGAAAAGCTTTTTTTTACAAGTGTCTTAAGAAAAACCTTGATCAATTCGATCAAAATTTGGAAAATTAATTAAAATTCATGTTCTGAAAAGTACTTTCGGGTAGTTATATCGTTATCGATAATTAGGTAATAAACCTCAAGATAAAAAGATTTTTACTATAAAGCTTCGTTAGATTATATCAGTCCATGAGAACTTTAAACTTTTTACAAATCACGAATGTCCCAACCTATTAATTTAAGCTCGCAAAGTATTTTCTTTTAAAAAAGTATGTTTTGCTCGCGAATTTTTCATTCGTGGGCTGAATTTTAATAAAGTTGAATTCAAAGAGAACTCGTAAAGCTTCTATGAACGTATATCCTAAACTTCGAACCGTGCTCGCGAAAACTCTATAATATAATTTAAATCTCATCAGTGTTCGCGAATTTTTCTTTTATCCAACGAATAGATTTAAATAAAATAATTTATTCTTGAGACGAAATTTTTTAAATTTGTATCGGTTTACGAGTTTTCTTTTCGAAAGTCTTGCTCGCGAATGCAAACATGTTTATCAATGTCATTATGCGATTTGATTCGATAGGCGTAACGAGATTTTTCGTCTCGGTAGACAATATTTTAGATTGTCGGTCCAACTTTTAGTGATACACTTAAAAAGTTGGACCCCGAGAGAACCAATAGATATTTCTAAAATTTTTTATTAGATTCGTTAGTGATACATTATTGAGTTATTTCAGATCATGAAAGAGGCTTGTGCTGTTACAATGTGTCATGCCCATTTGATGTTCTGTGGTCCATTCGTCAATCATGTTCGATATCGGGCCATGTGCTAAATAATTTCGTCCAATTATGATCCGTTAATTGTACATCGTTGGCAATTTATTTTTTGGAATATTTTACATGATTGTTGAATCTTTTTGATATTTATTGTTTTTGATTTTTATAGATGTACTACATATTTTAGACACTTTTAAATGACGCACAAGTCCTCGACATCGTACTAGAGAAACCTATAAACGGTATCTATTCAAAATTTGGAATTCGTCCAAATTTTGATCGGATTCTGATCAAAACCAATTTCTTTTCTTGGTTTTATCGAAATTTTTATATTTTTTTGAACTAGTTATTGACGTAAAACGTTGTTAGATTGTTATTATCCGTGATAAATAAACTAATCATTTAAAAAAAGAAAGAATCATGAGCATCATCAGCGAACATTGCCAGTGGTTTTCCACAATTTTTTTTTTTTTTTGTGATCAATTTTAATGCATGCAATCATGCAAATAACTCGTGATACTGATACTTAAAGAAATAATAAGTAAAAATTTGATCATCTTTGGCATTGTTTTTTCAGGTTGCGACTGATCTTTTGGCATTGATTTGAAAAGGTGTGACGTAAAACAATATCGTTTTAATAGGATTGATTTGTTGAAAAGAAAAAATTTAGAAAATTATTTGTTTGCAGCAACAGTTTTGAAAACATTTTTTGCGTTTCGTGTTGAATAATGTATTTTTTTGGGGAATTTGTGGATCTTAAATGTATTAAAGGACAATACATATCTGGTTCTATCTGGAAAATTGTCATACCGAATTAGGCTTCTGCTTATTTATAATCATAATCAGTCCTTTAAAATTTATCCCTTTAATAGGACCTTACAAATCATGTACAGATAAAATATGGATTATAGAAAGATAGCGCCAAAAAATCCTGTTAGTATTAGTAGTCCAAAAATTGCTTATTGATTCAGTCGATTTTTAACTAAAAATATTCAAAATTCTCAGTAATATTCAATAGGATTAATTTTGAATCAGATTGGTTTATTGTCGACCCCATAATTTCTAAATAATTAAAAACAGATGACTTGATTCGGCGCAAGCCATTTTTGCTAATTTTTTTCAATATTTAAATCACGTGCCTTAAAACTTTTCAAAGATCACTTAAGATCATTATTCAAATGTCAACGAAATACATGAAAAAAAAGCTGCGTCATACAGCCACCTGCTTTTCATGCTACCACTGACTGTTCATAGCAAGTGATTCAATATAATGGAAATATTAAGAAAAACAACAATTTTCTTGTTATAATTTTTCTGGCCTCAAAAAATATGGAAATTTTTCCGAGCGTGTCAGAGCAATTTATTTATTTATTTCTTTTTTTGCAGAAACGAAAAAATTTTGTATGAATCACAAATAAATTAACAAAGATTATGGTGACAAATAGAATAAAAAAGAACAACAAAGTGTAAAAATTATGTGTGGAAATGTTTTTATTTAAATTTCAATATTATTCCTTAATTCATTTCTTGGGAAATCCAAATTTGTTTTCGTTAGAAAAAAAACTATTTATTTGAGAAGACAATAATAAAAATAAAATTCTTTTAAAATGATTTAATTTCGTTAAAATTAGAATTTCATTTCATTAATTTAATTGCAACAACACAACTCAATACAATATTTATGTATATTTTAAGAAAATAATAGCAACAACTACTTATAGCAGAAAGAAAAATAAATAAAATTTCGTAATAAAATTAATTAGTTGTTTTTGTTGTCTAAATTTTCTAGGTAAACGCGACACAACACGATTCAACATATGAAATTTATTTTCAATCAGAATTTTACATTTTTCAGTTAGTTAAGCTACAATGAACTCTGCTGCTGTTTGAGGCAATTGAAATTGTTATTTTTGTTTTGTTTTCGTTTTTTTTTATGTATAATTACAGCAAACACTTTACGTTAATAACAAAATAAATCAACTAAGTAGCCAAATAAATATATTTATTTAAACTTTTAACAATTCTTGGCACACGTTCTCGCTGCTGCACATTGTAATTGAACAAAATTCTCATGAAATTTTTTAAACAGTCACTATTTTGATAAGTGGTCGGTCACTGGTGGTCAGTCAACTGAACGAATTAGAGAACAAATTTAAAAATTTTGCTTAAAAAAACAATACGTCATGATAACCTTTTTTTCGACATGATTTTTTTGACGAACAGATTGATGATGATGATGCCAATGGTGCATTTGACGCAATCTGTATAACAAAAAAATAAATAGATTTGACTAAAAAATAAAATATGTTTAAACAAATAAATTAAAAAAAAATGTTTAAATGTTGTCATTAAAATAACAACTACAAATCAAACTTATTTAGCGTGACCAAAAACATGTAGTAAACTGAGATACTTATTTATCCAATGCATGAACAATCCATAATCATTTCGAAACCCTCTCTGCTCTCTTTTAAAACATTTATGTTTGAGTATAAAAAAATTTTAATAAAGCACATGATAACACAATATCTATAGCTATTTGGTCATGATTTTCTAGGTTTTCTATAGATATTAAGTTATTTAAAGCTTTATTTATAACATCAATTTGTTAAATCAATTATAAACCAATTGAGAATTAGTAATCTTCAATTTGGATGACAAATCTGCAACAACCACACATGAGTAAGCCGACCACAACAATACTCATTTAATTTATATGTACACTCTGGACACGAGAGGATTGAAATTGTATGTTCAAATTATGAAATTTATTAACGCCATTTAGCTAGCAGAATATGTTAGCCAAATAGTACTTTTATTTGGTACTATTTATAACCTAAATTAGTCTCCAGTTTTCAGTTTCAGTAGAACCTTGATCTAATCCCGAATATTTGTAAAACCTTGATCTTGTATTTGGTTAAAATCACGATTTATAATGTCTGAATGATAAAATATAAAAGGTACTCTATTTTTATCCCCTCTCTATTAAAACACTCATTCCAATTTGCTTGTTTTTTCACACTTGTTTTAAGTCACGTTGTTCAGTTATTTCGACCATTTAATTTGTTATGGTGTTAATTTATTAAATATTAACCAAATACAATATGTTAATAATAATAATATTTTTATTACGAATATAAATAATAAAAAATACATGCAATTTAACTGCTTAAAAATTTGTCTCCCTTATTTGAAGGAAGATAATGTGTATTTTAATAATAAATTTATAATTCAATTGTGTTAATTAAAAATGAAAATTTAATTAAATAAAAATAGAATATCGTGACTTTAAAAATAAATACAAAATTTTCGTTTTGTAATAAACACTCGCTTATATGTATTTTATAAGCCTTGTTAAATGCGTTCTATTAGAATTATATTGACTTTATTGATCATATATGTAGATATGATCAGTTGAAATGAATTTATTTTTTTATTATAGATTTTAGTTCTCCTTAACACGAAACAATTAATTCATTAGAAATTGTTTAAAAGATGCCAGATATTGTTAATTTGTTCATTAATTTTACAACTAGAAAAATTGTAAATCATGGCTGAGTGATTTTTAAGAGTAAAAAAAAAACTCGTTCTAATGACTTTGAAAATTTTAACATGCAATTGTTTTATTTTTCATTCTTAATCTGAAATTGTCGTTATGTGATAAGGGAAAATTCCCGTTAAAATAATTAATTAAGGTTTTTGGGAAAAATGATTTGAGTTATGTTACATCTGTTATTCATAAATTCATTTGTGAAAATTAGTTTATTTTAAGAAAATTTAGGGCATTTAGCCACCGCTGCTGTTCTTCAGGAACGTCGAACGCCGAACAAGAATCCCCACAGGAAATAATAAAGAGGTGTAAGATCCGAGTCATTGCCAAATTTTGATTCCAATTAATCAATTATTGTGTTAGAAAAATTTTTCATGAAAAAAAATTGTTTAGTTCTAGTTCAGATCTAGATCCGTTCTAGTCCAGTTCAGTTGTAGTTCGGTTGTAGTTCTGTTCTAGTTCAGTTCTAGTTCAGTTCTAGTTCAGTTCTAGTTCAGTTCTAGTTCAGTTCTAGTTCAGTTCTAGTTCAGTTCTAGTTCAGTTCTAGTTCAGTTCTAGTTCAGTTCTAGTTCAGTTCTAGTTCAGTTCTAGTTCAGTTCTAGTTCAGTTCTAGTTCAGTTCTAGTTCAGTTCTAGTTCAGTTCTAGTTCAGTTCTAGTTCAGTTCTAGTTCAGTTCTAGTTCAGTTCTAGTTCAGTTCTAGTTCAGTTCTAGTTCAGTTCTAGTTCAGTTCTAGTTCAGTTCTAGTTCAGTTCTAGTTCAGTTCTAGTTCAGTTCTAGTTCAGTTCTAGTTCAGTTCTAGTTCAGTTCTAGTTCAGTTCTAGTTCAGTTCTAGTTCAGTTCTAGTTCAGTTCTAGTTCAGTTCTAGTTCAGTTCTAGTTCAGTTCTAGTTCAGTTCTAGTTCAGTTCTAGTTCAGTTCTAGTTCAGTTCTAGTTCAGTTCTAGTTCAGTTCTAGTTCAGTTCTAGTTCAGTTCTAGTTCAGTTCTAGTTCAGTTCTAGTTCAGTTCTAGTTCAGTTCTAGTTCAGTTCTAGTTCAGTTCTAGTTCAGTTCTAGTTCAGTTCTAGTTCAGTTCTAGTTCAGTTCTAGTTCAGTTCTAGTTCAGTTCTAGTTCAGTTCTAGTTCAGTTCTAGTTCAGTTCTAGTTCAGTTCTAGTTCAGTTCTCGTGCAGTTCGGCTGTAAGCGCCACGCCACTTCATATCTTAAATATGTTTCAATAGGTGGAATATCTAGCAACGTTTCTGGAGTTTTCTTGGTTGAAGTAACACATATGACACCACTTATACCCCAGCAGCATGTACGCTGAAGTAGTTTGATATTAAACTTTTTGTCCAAAGCAGTCCACTAGTAAGAGTTGTATAGTGTCTGAACAGTCTACAAACCCTTTGATTGCTGTAATTTTCCAGCCCTTTGTTCTTGTAAAAGCTTCAGGACATAGAGTGTTTGCTTGTGGGCTGTAAATTGGCTACAAATTAACACAAAACACCGTGTTAAGAAAATAATCAGAATAAATTGGAAAACTTTATTCTAAATCTTATTATATTTTCAGGAAATTAGTGAGGAAATACCAAACGAAATTTATATATTTCTTCTAACAATTCAATATTTAAACATAAGTTCTTAGGAATTCCAGTGATTCTATAAAATAGGAATTCTTCACACATTTTAATTAAAATTCATTTAAATAAATGGCTACACTCTCACATATTTCTTCATAATGTCTTTTTAAATATTAGGATTTTCCAAAAAACATTATTTGTTTTTCTAAGAAAACTTATGAGTACATATAAACGTTTTCATAAAAAACATCACACAGGAAAAGTTGAAAAAAATTATCTCTAAATTTATACACAAATGATAAAATTTCCCCAAAAAATGGCAGCGTTTCAATTTAAATACACAAAATCGTCAGATGCAAAACAATAAATTTAGATTTAGATACATTTTTACGTATGTATCAGAAGAATGAACGAACACTTGTTGGCCAACGGACAAAAATGCTCAATTTATTTCGTTTGTAAAATTTTATTTTTAAAACGAAAAATAAAATATCGTCATACAAAATTTTGTTTACGTTTTTTTTATCTATTGTTGATGATGGTTCAGTTTTTGCAAAATTCTAAAAAATTGAACATATTTTTTTGAAAAATAAGATTTTTTTTTTTAATTTTGTAAATTTATATACTTAAATTAAGCGAACACTAAGAAAACAACAGCAACAATAACGAAATTTTTTGAATCATTTAAATAAATTAAAGTCTTAATGATAAATATAAACAATTTTTTTTAATGTTAAACACAATGAAAATAAAAGAAAATTTTATTTATTTTTAACAACAAATTCAAAAATATACTAGCATCAGTTTTTTTTTTTGGCAAACAAATATTAAAAATATCACCTTTAATTTAAATTTTTATGGCAGTATTTTTAATTTTCTTGTCATTTTTGTTTTCAAAATGTCCATAATAAGACGCATTTAACATTTAAGGGGTTAATTATTATTTTATTATAAATATTTAAGAATTCAAAGAAAACAAAATAAAGTTTAATATTTCTTCTTGAGCGGCGAAAAAAATCTTGATTTTTTATTCTTGGCAAAAAATTGACAATGCTCTCACATTTTTTCATGTTTTTAACAAGTTTTTATCACTTTATTGTTGTTGTTGTTTTTGGCTTGTAGCTGTTGTCTTAATTAACCCAATAAACTATAAACAAATTATGTATGAAAAAACTGAACAAATATTTTAATAAACGCGATCTGTAAAACGATCAGCTGTCATTGTCTGATAAGTCTGCCTCTGCCTGCTCTAATGAGTTGTCTGAGGTGTAAAGTGTCTGTATAGTTGGTGTGAAATAAATATTATCTTTTATTTTCTCTCCCTCTCTCTTTCAGTCTTTTCTTATCGCTATCACTGTGTTTTTTTTTCTTTGCTTTTTTATTTACTTCTCTGTTTGTTGATTAAAAATTCTGTTGAAAAAAAATCACGTGCGACTCTCTGATATGCTCTATTGAACATTTTTAACAGTGATGTCAATTTGTTGTGAAATAAAAACAGTTCTTTAAGTTTTGTGTTTAATTTAAAGTTTTTCAAAATTTGCAATATTTTTAGAAATTGTAATGCATTTTTTTCTAGTGCAAGGCGTATGAATAATAATTTTCAAGGCTAATTTAATATATATCACTCATACGTCTGGTGTGAATCATTAATAGATTTTCCTATAAAAAACGCTTCTTTTTGAGAAACACTAAAGTCAACATTACTAATTTTCTTTATATGTGCGCTATTATTGCTGCTGTACTCTTTTGCAATTTAAATACTTTTCTCTCTCTTGTTCTGGTTTTGATTGACAAATGAGAGCAACAAATGAAAAGCTTTCTATTTTTCATTGAATTTTCAACAAATGCCGGTCACTTTTATCATCAGTCATTTATTTGTGCTCGTTAACCGATCGAGTTGAAAACAAGGTCCCTCCTAGAAAAAAAAGAAAATAATTTCTATGCAGAAAAAAATAAAAAATAATTAAGTGTAAAAAGAAAATTACTAAAATACTCGTATAAAAAAGGGACATAAGCTACAAGAACAGAAAAACAATACCAAGTGAAATTTAAACAAAATACTAAAAACAAAAACGAAATAAAATTCTTCTATATAATTTTTTTTTTCAAAATATTTTCAAATAAACAAACAGCTAAAATGTGCAAATTTAAATAATTTAAAAACAACCAAATGTCAAACAACGTGATATTAAATAAAAAAAATTATAAATTATTATGTAAATAATTAAGAAAAAGTCAAAGGAATTTCAAATCACCTTAAATAACCTTAATTAATAAAATAAAAAAATAAATAAAACATCAACTTTAACTACAAACGTCTAAGTAAATAAAATTTCTACATAAAAAAATAGCTTTCAACAAATTCTCTCAGTTTGGCTGTGTTATATTTTTTTCGCTTCTTTTTTTCTTCTTCAAAGCATAAAATCTCATTTTAAAGGCTGTGTTTAAATAATAATAAAAAAAATTGAATTAATTTTCAACAAAATAAGAAAAGAAGAATAAATTGTGATTTATTTTTGTGTGTTGTTGTTGTTGTTGGTTGTGAGCGTATTGAAAAATGGTTGGCAAAATATTGGCCATTAAAGAATTCGAACAATTTAGCAGTCGCCGCAGCAGTGTTTACGTTGATCCAGAATGTGATAAATTCTTTGAATTGCCACTTTTTATAGCGGCCAGCTCAAATGATATAACAACAAAATGTCAATGTTGGCAATTTAGTCCAGGTAAATTAAAAAATCCTTGGAATTTGTTTGTAATAAGTTAGATTAAGGGCCCGAATAGTCCAGTTTAAATTGTGAATAACTAATATGACCTGTGATCTTTGTCCATTAGTATTTTAATTTTGTTTGTTTATATTAACATTAGATTTAAATATAATTCTTAAATTGTTTTAAGTTTCCTTTTAAATTTATTCACGCTATTATATGCATTTCGTCAACTTGAAATGTTTGAACGTTTGCACATAATTATAATAAAACTGATTTAATACGTGTACTGCCCTAAATAAAGTTTATTGACGTATTTACTCTTCCTGTAATTACGCGCAAAATAACCGCAATACTTAAATAAAAAATTCAAAAATGAACCTAGAAACTACAATCAAAGTTCACGCCTACTAATAGATATAAATTGCAAATCGTTACAATAGTTGAGATTTAACAGTTTGTAACGCAAAGAAATGTTGGTTGTAGATCCACAAAAGGATATATTGTGGTTTCTTATTAGAAACAGTTCAGTAACGCAAAGAAATGTGGTTGTAGATTAACGAAAGTATATATTGTGGATTCTTATTAGAAACTAAGAGGATTTAGCAGTGTTCGTCTGTCTGTCCCTCTGTTGAAAACATGATAGCGTCCCAACTGGATGAAACTTTCTCAAATATCAGTCTAGTCTATAGTCTAGTTTATAGTCTAGTCTATAGTCTAGTCTATAGTCTAGTCTATAGTCTAGTCTATAGTCTAGTCCATAGTCTAGTCTATAGTCTAGTCTATAGTCAAGTCTATAGTCAAGTCTATAGTCTAGTCTATAGTCTAGTCTATAGTCTAGTCTATAGTCTAGTCTATAGTCTAGTCTATAGTCTAGTCTATAGTCTAGTCTATAGTCTAGTCTATAGTCTAGTCTATAGTCTAGTCTATAGTCTAGTCTATAGTCTAGTCTATAGTCTAGTCTATAGGTCTAGTCTATAGTCTTAGTCTATAGTCTAGTCTATAGTCTAGTCTATAGTCTAGTCTATAGTCTAAGTCTATAGTCTAGTCTATAGTCTAGTCTATAGTCTAGTCTATAGTCTAGGTCTATAGTCTAGTCTAGTATCGTCTATAGTCTAGTCTAGAGTCTAGTCTATAGTCTAGTCTATAGTCTAGTCTATCGTCTAGTCTATAGTCTAGTCTATAGTCTAGTCTATAGTCTAGTCTATAGTCTAGTCTATAGTCTAGTCGATCGTCTAGTCTATCGTCTAGTCTATCGTCCTAGTCTATAGTCTAGTCTATAGTCTAGTCTATAGTCCTAGTCTATAGTCTATGTCTAGTCTATAGTCTAGTCTATAGTCTAGTCTATAGTCTAGTCTATAGTCTAGTCTATAGTCTAGTCTATAGTCTAGTCTATAGTCTAGTCCTATAGTCTAGTCTATAGTCTAGTCTATAGTCCTAGTCTATAGTCTAGTCTATAGTCTAGTCTATAGTCTAGTCTATAGTCTAGTCTATAGTCTAGTCTATAGTCTAGTCTATAGTCTAGTCTATAGTCTAGTCTATAGTCTAGTCTATAGTCTAGTCTATAGTCTAGTCTATAGTCTAGTCTATAGTCTAGTCTATAGTCTAGTCTATATTCTAGTCTATAGTCTAGTCTATAGTCTAGTCTATATTCTAGTCTATAGTCTAGTCTAGTCTAGTCTAGTCTATAGTCTACAGTCTAGTCTATAGTCTACAGTCTAGTCTAGTCTAGTCTATAGTCTACAGTCTAGTCTATAGTCTAGTCTGTAGTCTAGTCTATAGTCTAGTCTATAGTATAGTCTATAGTATAATCTATAGTCGAGTCTATGGTCTAGTCTATAGTATTATAGTCTAGTCTGTTATTGCTATATTGTTAATCAAAAAAAAATATTGTTAATCAAAAAAATATATGTATTATATAATTATCTATATGTATGCAGTAAAACCAATTGCATTTCTAACGTATTCTATTAAACGTAATTTATTCATTTTAATTTGGTTAAACAATATTTTTTCGCTTTAGAAACGGATATATGATGAATCCATAACAGTTTATTAATTTCAAATTACACCTTTGTAATTTAATCATTGTTAAATAATACTTTACAGTTATTCAATCGCAGGTAATCACAGGTAATTTCAGCAGATCTGTCAAGTCTGCTTTTACAAAACAATATTTCTTCAATGTTATTTATATTTCAATACGATTTGATAAACAAACGTAAGCGAAACAAAAAAAAAACTTTTCCATTACAATATTCAATAATTGTTTATTTTAAATACAAAAAATAAACAACCACCCACAAATACTTGTCTGTCCGTCCGTTTGTCTGTGTATTTTTGTAATCTTCTTACATCAATTTGTTTTCTATTACAATAATTTCAAATTCATATTTACATTACAATTTTTGTGTCTCTGTCATTTTGCGGTTATAAATTACAGCTCATTTTTTTCTATTACTATCAATTTTATTTGTATTTTTTGCTGTTTTTAATACTTATTCCCTACTTATTACTTACTACGTTATAACGTATTGTATAACAATTTTGATGTTTAATTTTCTTACTACTTGTTCTAAAAAGTAGTCATTTGAAAATTCACCTTTACGAAAATTATTACCTCATAAAACCATAAAAAAAGTTTATACAATAAATAAGTCAAATATTAGATATTGCTAGTGATGATAGTATTGGAGTGTGTCCGACGTCTGGGGTGGAGCAGCGGCACAAAATTGTGCAATTAGAAAAGTAATTTGCATACAAATATGTCTTGCAAAATTATTATTGTTATTATTACAATGTAAAATTGATTTATTTTGTTTATATGCAAATTTAAATAGATGATTCTAGTGGGAAAGTCATGGTTTTTTGTCATTTTTAAATCCATAATGATTTTGGTTTGAATTGAATGTGTTTGTGAAGTTTGTGAAAGGGGAAATAAAAATTATAAGTTGTTGACACTTAAAAAGAGTTTAGTTAAACCCGTCCTCATCCACTTCGTATAAAGTGTTGTGCATTCTTCTCTCTAAAAATTATTTTCTATTGATATTCTGTGTTAAAATAAATTAATAATCTTATTAAACTTTAAAAAAGCTTCGTTTAACTATAATTAAACTAAACTTAACTTTTGAGGGCTTGAAAGCTTTCGTAAGATCATTTTTAGTATTAAAACAGTTTAAGTAAACTTTTAACTGTATGTTAATAAGACTTAGATTTTGAAAGCCTTGTAACATCTAAATAAACTGGAAAAGTAATAATAAAGCTATAACGAACTGAGTTTAACCTAAATTTTAATAAGTTTTGTTTAACTATATTCAAATTAAACGTATCTTTTCAGAACTTTTGAAGAGTCTTAATAGAGATGATATATTCTACCCAATAAAGATCAATGATCGTATTAAAGCTTAGTTTAACTTAACTATTAAGTGCGTTTAAATAAAACTTATCAAAGCTCTAGAATATAAGTTATAATGAACTTAGTTTAAATAAACTTTTTAAAAGCTTTAACATTGTTTAAATTAAACTTAGCTTTTGAAAACATTCGATTAGAACGTAGTTTATCTAAACTTTTAACTGCAATTAAATTAAATTTATATTTGAAACTTTAAACTGATAATTAAAAGATATCATTTTATTATATTCCACCAAATTAAGATCAATTATCAGGTCGTTTTTATCAAGGAAAATAATTAAACTAGTTTTCAAATAGTGAGAAATCCAGTCATAACAATTTCTCACATTGATTATAACACTTTCTGTAGCAATTTATAATCTACATATGTTCAACTTAATTATTTATCGACAAATTTGTATTCGCTATTTGATTTTCAAATATACAAGTACATACAGTAAAAAACTAATATTTATTTTATAATTTTTATAAAAAATAAAAATAACAGCAGAAAATTCAACAACATGATCATCAATTTACCTAAAAAATTATCAAATGCCCAACTTCAAACAAATATTGAAAACCTGACTAAATATCAAATGCAAAAAATAAAATATCAAACTCAAAAAATATTAAACATTTAAACAAACTCTATATATAATAATATCTACATAATAATTTTATATGACGGCAAAAATGAATAAATATACCTTCAATTCTTATTTATAAGATTGATTATAACGATTATGTCTAATTAGTTTATTGACGTTTGATCGATTTGTATTTGGTTGTTGTTGTTGGTTTATTTGTTTTTCCTCTGTGAACGAAAAAATTATAACAAAATTTATGATATAAACAAAAAATTAAAAAAAAGATAAGAAAGCTTCTTCTACTTGTATTTTACGTATACGTAATACATATGTTTTACTTATAATCAAATCTGATAAGATTTTAAGGTCTTTCGTTATTTTTGGGGCTTGGACTTGTTGCTTATAATTATACTACTTTTTTCTTTTTTAGATAAAGTTAATGTAATTTTAAGACCTAAATAGAAGTTTTTTTTCTTGAAACACTTCACATATCACAAGATTGTGACTAAATTGGTATGTTTGGGGGGAAGTTTTTGCTATGTGGGGTTATTTACTCATAATAAAGATATCGGAATAATTTTTTTATCAAAGTACATATTTACCCTATTTTTATTATACACCTTAGGTGTTTTTAGATATCTAAGCTTACGCACTATAATTTTATTACCTATTAGTGTTAAAGAAGGGAGGGGATGGGCGTGGTTTTGATTTATATTTATTAAGGGTGTGACAGTTATAGGATTTTTGAAAAGCTCTAGTTAATTTAGTTATTTTATATAAAGTGCAACGGTGGTTCTATATCATACAATTTCGGGTGAAAAATAAATGTTTCAAACTTTCCTATTTTTGCAATTTTAAATAGTAATCTTTCGATTTTATCAAATTTTTGAATAGTCCACTTTTATATTTTTAATTGATTTTATCACTGCGTTTTTATACATCGAAATATAGCTAATAGACCCTTAAATTACATATAGTCTAGATCTTTGTTATATTTTAAAACGATCTAGACATATCCGTCCGTATATTTGTTAAAGGTAGAATAGAATATAGGATAGTTTAAACGGTTGATTATGTAGCAATTGTAAAAAAATATTGCATGGCAAACATCGCTCCATATTTGACCTTCATATAAGGACTTTAATATCTATAGCTGGCTCAACAATATTTGAGTCTAGACTATGACTAGTCAATTCACTTGTCCATGGGCTAGGCTATGGAATAATTTGTTGATTAGTCTATTGGCGAGTATATAATAGATAATAGCCTGGACTTGAGACTAGTATATAGACTAGTCTATTGACTAGACAATAACCTAGACTATAGACTAGTTTATTGGCTAGTCTATGAAATAATCGGTGGTCTAGTCTATAAACTAGTCTGTTGACTAGTTTATGGGCTAGTCTATTGACTAGTACGTGGACTAGTCGATTGACTAATCTGTGGATCTATATGGCTATGGCCTATTAAGGGAGGGCAAAAATGTATAATATAGAAAACTTAATAGACTTACTGCCTTATTCATAAACATTTATCAAAGGTTTAAAGAACAAATTTTGTATGAAAATTTCATTTATAAACCTTTGATAAAAGTTTATGAATAAGACCCTTAATATGAGTATCATGGAGGTATTTTTCAATGTCGAAAGCCACTGAATTACACACGCCTGATCTTTAGCTTTAAGACATTGCATTTTTAACCCAATGTTTCCCGATCAATCACTCTAGCCAATTTTGGCCTTGTGAAGGTATTTTTATTATAAAAATCTGATATAAATAAAAAGTTGTATTAAAAATTGACCCTATATTCATAAATATTTAATAATGTTGATGATTTATTGATGGTTTATTGTATTGAAAATGTGCTTAATATACCAAAATAACCGATTAATGTCTTTATGAATAGGGGGGTAAATGTTTCACTAACTGTCCTCCAAAAAATAAATATGTTTATTTTAAACACAATCTAACAGTTAAACAAAAAATATGGCTAAAAAAGTCATGTCTTTAAATAAAATTCAATAGAATAAAAACAAAACACTCTTTTTTTTCTCAATAACCAGAATAAAAATCTAGAACACGCACTTATACTTGAGTCCACTAATTACAACAAAAACAACAAAATACTATCTAAAAAAGTAGGGACTGATAACACCTGCACTCACCACTCAATATTTTACCATTTAAGGCAACAAACACCAAATCAAGCTTATCAATTTGAATTGTTATTTTTGTTGTTTAATATGATTGTATAGTTTTCAAGTGTTTTGATTTTATTTTTGTTAAGAAATATTTTAATTTAGTAAAAAAAAAATACTTAATAATTTATTTAATAATTTATGATTTGTTTTTATTAGACTTTGAGAGAGAAAGTCTAAAAACTACAATTAAAAGATTAAATTTGTACCTGACCTATGCTTATTATTATTATTTTATTTTGTTATACTAATTTGTTTTCTTTTTTACTTCTCTCTATCTCTTTCTAGGCAAAGAACCCGCTTTGCGTTCTTTCACCGAAATCAAACAACTTTTAGATCAAGGCAAAAAGCGTGATGTCAAAACTATTTTACGTGAAAATTCCTGGCCCATTAATTCACCCATACGTTCACAGCTGTGGCCCACATTATGTGGTCAACACAATACAAAACCACCCATGGTTGAGGGTTTCTATTGGGAAATGGTTCATCAGGTGAGTTATGATTGCTGTTTAAAAGTTAATTAAGTGTTATAATATTGATTTGTTGCTTTCTTTTGTGACAGGTTTTTGGCACTACAGAATTGTCGGAGAAACCCATTATGTTACCTGCATTTGTTGATGCTACTCATTGTTTGCCCTACCATTTGACACGTACCGGTCGTGCTGTGGCCGATCGTATTGTTAATGTTTTGGGCTATGATTGTCCCGATATCACTTACAGTCCAGTATTGTATCCGATTACATCGATTTTATTGCATTTTATGTCTGGTAAGTAATTTAAAAATTGTATGTTTTATATATAAAGTAAGACAAATCAGTTCAAACATGTTCAAAATTCAAGTCAATTAATAAAATGGGTTTTGAAGGGGTATTTGGGAAACAATGTCAATGTAAATTTAATATTTAAAATACAAATTTGCTAAAAAGAACACATAGAACTCCTTTTAGTTCATGAAATTGCCAATTCCAAATTGAAATGTAATGATCTTTAGACTGATCACTTCTTCCTTCAGAATTTGTAGTTTTCGTTACAATATATGTATATCATTAATTTTAATGTTACAAAATCGATAAAAATAAATATTATTTCTTAACTAAAGTAGTTATTGATCAATTGTTCAATATCCGGTTAATAAACTGAAACAATTGAACATACATTACAAATATTATCATTTCTTCTGATTATTTACTTTGTCTACTTGTGCGCAAAACTAGAATGTTCTAAATAAATAAACAAATAAAATATTAATTGCAATAATTATTATACATTTCATTTATTTATTTATCTATCTATCTATTAAACATGTGATAAACCGTAATATTACTTTTTATATTAAAATAATATTTATAAATTTAAAAATAACTTTATTCTAAATATAAACGAGTACAAATAATCATCTTAATTACTTTATTCTTTAGTTTTTTTTTTCTTTCTCTCATTTCATTTAATTATTTTATTTACTCTAGTTTAAAAATAAAACAACAAAAATATTTTGTGTGATAAATATTAAGCAAATTACTTGTTGTTTTAATTTTTTTACACTTATTCACATTTGTTTTATTTGTTTATAACACACAATTAAAATCAAATAATGGAAAAATTACGGTAGAGAAAAAAATAATAAGAAATAGCAGTCTATTTCGATTTTGTTGATTAAATAATTATAAACAGCCATGTTTTCTAATGCTAATTTTTGTTTAATGAAAACGTTTTTGTTTTTTTTAAATGACAACAAAACACATATTGTGTTTAAATTTTAATTCACTTTAAATAAATTAATAACAAAATTAAAACATTTATTTTAAATATATGTACGTCATTTCATTAGCATTGCTTTTGGAAAGTTTATTATATGTTTGTGGTTATATTAGGCTGGTCCCTAAGTTTAAGATAAGACTAGACTATAAAGTAGACTATAGACTACATTGTAGAGTAGACTATAGACTACACTATAGACGAGACTAGACTATAGACTACCCTATAGACTAGACTATAGACTAGACTATAGACTAGACTATAGACTAGACTATAGACTAGACTATAGACTAGACTATAGACTAGACTATAGACTAGACTATAGACTAGACTATAGACTAGACTATAGACTAGACTATAGACTAGACTATAGACTAGACTATAGACTAGACTATAGACTAGACTATAGACTAGACTATAGACTAGACTATAGACTAGACTATAGACTAGACTATAGACTAGACTATAGACTAGACTATAGACTAGACTATAGACTAGACTATAGACTAGACTATAGATAGACTATAGACTAGACTATAGACTAGACTATAGACTAGACTATAGACTAGACTATAGACTAGACTATAGACTAGACTATAGACTAGACTATAGACTAGACTATAGACTAGACTATAGACTAGACTATAGACTAGACTATAGACTAGACTATAGACTAGACTATAGACTAGACTATAGACTAGACTATAGACTAGACTATAGACTAGACTATAGACTAGACTATAGACTAGACTATAGACTAGACTATAGACTAGATATGACTAGACTATAGACTAGACTATAGACTAGACTATAGACTAGACTATAGACTAGACTATAGACTAGACTATAGACTAGACTATAGACTAGACTATAGACTAGACTATAGACTAGACTATAGACTAGACTATAGACTAGACTATAGACTAGACTATAGACTAGACTATAGACTAGACTATAGACTAGACTATAGACTAGACTATAGACTAGACTATAGACTAGACTATAGACTAGACTATAGACTAGACTATAGACTAGACTATAGACTAGACTATAGACTAGACTATAGACTAGACTATAGACTAGACTATAGACTAGACTATAGACTAGACTATAGACTAGACTATAGACTAGACTAGACTAGACTAGACTAGACTATAGACTAGACTATAGACTAGACTATAGACTAGACTATAGACTAGACTATAGACTAGACTATAGACTAGACTATAGACTAGACTATAGACTAGACTATAGACTAGACTATAGACTAGACTATAGACTAGACTATAGACTAGACTATAGACTAGACTATAGACTAGACCATAGACTAGACTAGACTATAGACTAGACTATAGACTAAACTATAGACTAGACTAGACTAGACTATAGACTAGATTATAGACTAAGCTATGGACCAGACTATAGACTCGTTTGCATACTCTGGATTTCGCAAAAGTGTCCAGATTGGGCAATCGTTAATCTGTAATACCAAAGCTAATTTGCTGTTATTTATATAGCAATGCTAATACTTATAGTAGTTTCTCATAAATTAGAAATTTCATACTAAACGAAACAAAAGAATTTTTTTTTAACTTTTTTATGTTCCACTTTTTTTTGTTCAGTAAACATTTTAGTCACACTTTGGTGGCTGAGACACGTGAGTGTACAAATTAAATTTATGTTTTAAATACATAAACTTTTTATATAGTTTTTCTCCTCACTCTAACATTCAGTCAGTTCGTCTGTCATACATTAAAATCTACGTCAAGCGTATTATAGGTTTTTTATTTTATTATTTTTTTAAATTAAGCAATATTTTTCTTTTTTTGTTAATTTGTTGTGTTTAAAAATTTACAATGTAGTTATAAAAAGAAAACAAAATTGTTTATTTTCTTAAATTAAATTTAGATTTTTTTGTTTGTTTACTTTAGATTTAATACAACTTATGTATTTCTACTTATTATACCCGCATATTTGGCAATATATGATGTTGTTTGTTGTGTTAATGCTTAAATTTTTAAATAATATTTATTTAAAATATTTTATGTTAATATTTTGTTGTGTGAAAATTTCAAAAATAATAATAATAATATAAATAAGTTACTGGGTAATTAATATAAAGGTGAAATATACATATATTTGTATAAATTTTTATCTAATGCTAATAATTTGTTCAAAAATAAATTTAAAGCAATTACGTTAGCAAAGCATCTATAAAATTTATATATTTATTAGTTGCGTTTATTTTTTTGTTATTTTTCTTAACAATGAAAATCAAGTGACTGACTGCCTTCTGCCTTTTGTGTGACTGAATATCATTCACTCAATTGACCTCTGGTAGTCATCATTTCATGCCATCAATAATAAATATTTTATTATCTGCTTATCTCTCTAGAGTGTTGCAAAAAAAAAAAAAAATAAAAAATCAACAAAATAAATTTTATATATTTTTTATACTCACATTCACTCACTACTCATACTATATAAGACCTCTTCATCTTTGTTGTTACTTTTTTGCATCAACAATTTTTCATTTCTCATTTATTATCGTGACACTGTTTAGCAGAGAGTCAGTCAATTTATTTGTTGGCTGTCAGACGTCGGGCAGTGGGACTCGTGAGTTGTGTCATGTATTTAAAGCGTTATAGATATTTTATTTGTCGTTTGGTTAGATTTATTTTTTAAGATATATAAGACGAATATTTGAAATTATTGACACTATGGACAGCTTATAGAGATACCCTATTAATGATAAAGTTTTCATATTTTGTTTTGAAATACATGTCATATTTAGTTGGTTATTCAATATCTTACAACAGTCTTAAACTTTAGATAGAAAGATAGATAGATAGATAGATAGATAGATAGATAGATAGATAGATAGATAGATAGATAGATAAATAGATAGATAGATAGATAGATAGATAGATAGATAGATAGATAGATAGATAGATAGATAGATAGATAGATAGATAGATAGATAGATAGATAGATAGATAGATAGATAGATAGATAGATAGATAGATAAATAGATAGATAGATAGATAGATAGATAGATAGATAGATAGATAGATAGATAGATAGATAGATAGATAGATAGATAGATAGATAGATAGATAGATAGATAATAGATAAATAAATAGATAGATAGATAGATAGATAGATAGATAGATAGATAGATAGATAGATAGATAGATAGATAGATAGATAGATAGATAGATAGATAGATAGATAGATAGATAGATAGATAGATAGATAGATAGATAGATAGATAGATAGATAGATAGATAGATAGATAGATAGTACACAACCTAAAAGTTATAAAGGTATTAATGAAAACAAAATCTAAAAGCCTTTGATTTTTTAAACAAAATTTTGATTTGTTGTTATGTCAACAAAAGTATTTTTTAAATTGCTTCTTAATCTTTCATATTTAGTATTAGGAAATCACAAATCAAAAGTCGTAAATTTAAATTTTATTACACTGCTTAACTATACTTTAAATTCTTCAATAACATGCGATATGAATGCAAGTGTTTTATAAATTTATTTATATTAAATGTAATTACCCCTCATGATATATATGGTCGTATACATATTAATGGTTATAAACTTAATTACTAATTAATAAATGATAAGAAATACTTTGTTTTTCTTGTATTTTTGTAGTTATTAAAGTTTTTTATTTACAAAAAGATTATTTTAACAAATATTGAAGTTTTTAGCGGGAAACAAATGCTCAACTGAAGAAATATTTTAAATATAGTCTGTCAATACAGAAATTATCACCTTATGACCATCTGAAATAATCTGTATATCTTGTTATAAATAACTATTATATTGGAACTCCGAAGCAGAGACTCTATCAGTAGGTTGAACTTTATCGTCCTTCTAAACAACTGTAAATTTGTTATGTTAGAATTTTGAGGAATTATTTCCATAAAGACAAGTAGAGTCCAGAACTTTTCTAAAGTTCAAATGTTAATGATTAAATTGAGTTCAAATATCAACGAGTTAATATTAAAAGCTTGCAAGTTTTTTATAATAAAAAATCCGTACACTTATTTCTTCCCCATCATTATCTGTACCGGATTAATTGCAAAAAAAAAAAAAACGCTTGTACCCACCCTCTCTCTTTATACATGTTTGTAAATCAAATATGTAAATATAATTTCACATATAATTTTTCTAACTTTTCCAAAACATTTCTATTAATTTGCATCTTTGTACACATTCGGTATTTGATTTTATTGTTATCAGTAGTTTCATTTATTTATTATTTATACATTTAATTATGTGTCCAGTAATTTAACCATTGTACTGTATGGTACACAATTGTAATCTAATTATTACCAACTAAAACTAGTTGGATTGAGTTAAAATTCCATCCAATCTGTTTTGAATCCCGGGTTTTTTTGCTGCTGCATACAAATCTGACACAAATACAATATAAATGCGCGATTATTTTCATATAATATGGTAATTAGTTGATTTTCTATGTAAAAATATTGTTTAAATTACAATGTATAATTAAAAATATATAAGTATAAGAGTATTATTGTATTTAAACACTTTCTCTATATGTTTGTAATAAGGAAATCTTATGCGATTAAAACAAGTAGTTGCGTTAAATAGGCTTAAACGCACTATTATCAAGTCTTTCGTACTTGGCTGGTCCGTTTTTGATTTAAGTATTTTGTACTTGATTAAAGTTAAACCGTAATTAACGCACTAATAAAACCGATCTGAATTGATTCAAATAGGGACTAATTGTTTCGGTGTGTATTGCACATTATAACTAGTTCAATGATGCGCCCTTTAATTAGTTGTAAAGACATTCGATTATAAACATTACAGGGGTCAAGGTGAACCAAACCCAACTTTTAAAATCGATGTCTTCCGATTTGGACCAAGGTTAGTACTATTGGATAGTAGGCCAGACGCAAATTTTCAGCTGTATCGGTCAAGAACTGCCAGACTTAGAGGGCGTCAAATTTGGACATTTTGCTCATACAGGGTTTTATTCAAATTAGTGTAACTTTTCATCTATTGGTCCTAGCAAAAATTGCCCAAAGAAATGCACATAGCTAATTCTTCATAGTTTCCAAATTTGTTTTTAATTTTTTTAAAATTTTTATTACTAACCTTGATGCAAATTTCAGCAAAATCGATTTTTTGACTTGGGTCGCTTGACATAAAATTCTCCATATACATATATCTCTGTTGTCTGGCAGATGTCGTAGTTGAGAAATATGTAATCTGAAGTATTGCGAGTACTCTTGCATGAAGACCTTGTTCTGCCCTGGTATCAGAACTAAACCAGACATTGGAGACATTTAGTTGATCTAGAACAGTTGAATGCATTTAAGTCTGTCGAATTACCAACAAATTTTTAACCCAGAGGCCATGCTTTAGGTTAAGATTTTTCGAACAAGGAATAAATAAATAAAGGTTAAACCTTAACCTTGTTAAGGTCAATAAATAGGATTTTCATATAATATAATAAACGTTATAAATAAAGGTGTCATAGTGCTGTCAAGATGTCTCAAATATGACCCAAATCGTTTTTTTCATTCAAAATTTAGGAGACGTTGTATCAAAAACCTTATGAAACTGTAAGTTCTGGGGTCAGATTCGGATTCAATGCAACTCAATACTTTAGAAAAACTTTTTCGACTTTTTTCAAATTTGGCTGTGTGATCCTTTAATGAATAAAACATTAATAAATATTTATAAAATTGTGTCTCTTTGGACGAACTGTAAAACCGGTCCTTAGTGCTTTGAATTTTTTTTAATTAAAATTCATTTTACTTAAGAAAATCAAATTTACGCATTAAACATTGTTAGCTTATCATATCTTCAAGGTGACAAATATGATCGATCTACTCTATAAATATTTATTTCTGATAAATATTTTAAAAAGTTTTTAAAAATATCAAAAAACCCCGTTACTGCTGAATTGATAGCATAAATTGAAAATACATGATCAATCTTTTCCTGTTCATATAAAATTTACCTATTGGGTCTTTAGACTAGAACCAAGGTATTTTATGCGATGCATTCAATAAAACAAAAAAACATTAATAAATTAAAACTACCAGCGCCAACAACCGTATAAGGTCTTAGTTCATTTTGTTGTTGTTGTTGTTCCTTTTGGTTTCTTATCAATAATTTTTACGGGTGTTTGTACTACATTTAAATCACTTCTATTACTGATAACATTTATTATTAATACGTTTAATTGTCATTATGTAAATACTATATACAATTTGAAAAATGTATGTTTGTTTGTTTGTTTGTTTATTAGTTAATTGCAATTTAAATATTTATATTTTTTATACTATAAACAAACAAACATTATGAGTAAATATTTACATCTGTTGTATAAAATTGATTAAATTTTTAATTATTCATTTTAAAAACAATAATAATAAAAAATCCACAAACACATACACAACTAAGATTTAGTAAGATTATTATATATTATTGTTATTATTATTGTTCTTGTTGTTATTGTAAAATTACCTCCAGACGAGTTTAATTGTATTTGTAATGTTGTTACAATTATCTTTGTCACACTTTATGAAATTAGATTAGAAATTCAAATAAAAATAATAATGGTCACAAAGTCAGAGATAGAGAGACATTTCAATAAGGAAATATTAAATGCAGATTTATTTACAATAAATCTTCCTTGAACTGACAAGAAAGAAATTTCAGATTTAATAAAGAAATTTACATGAATTGACAGTTTAAGGTTTTACTAGTATGAGTAAATATTTATTAGTAGTTGTGTTTTGTTGCTATCAATGAGTGTTAACGCTTAATGTTAGCAACAAAACGAACATTACCTGACTTGGCATCACTCCACAGAAGAAATCTGCTAAATCTTGAAATTATTTACATTTTCTTAAAAAAGGTTTTTTTATTTGATATTTTTTTTGATTTAAATTTTATTTTAAAATATTTTTTTATTGTTTGACATAAACACATTAATATTTGTATTTTCATTTTTGAATTGGTAGCACTTTTATCGACGTTAAAATTAACTTGTATAATTTTACACGTTAACTCCTAACGTTTATAAATTTTAAATTTATATGAAATTGCCTTTGAACGTTAGCAACAAAACACAACTAATATTAAATATTGTTTCCATAAACAATATATTTCGTAATAATTTCAAAAAAGTATAATTCCAAATATTAAAATGGAAAATTCTAATGGCCATAAAACCACAAGTTTATTAAAATTGCTAAATTTTATGGTAAATACTAACTCTGCTTAGAATTTTAATTACCTGCTCATTAGCAGGTTAAAGCATCTAAAGAAAAATAAAATTGTTTTTCTATACATATTTTTTTAAATTTCAAATAAAAACATTTACCATTTTTTGCCTTATCTTACACAATTGTTTATCATTTAAAAACAAATTTGAAAAAAAAAGAATATTTTGTTTTCTTTTTTTTTTTTGTATTAAAAATCAAAATAATGTGTTTTGGCTTAAAGCCAAAATAATAAAGCAAAACCCCAAAAAGAAAAAAACTCATACTAGTCAAATATTTAGCGCGTGAATGTAATAAATCTCTTCAAAAAATACACATTTTTTGGTTGACTTGTTTTGAGAAATTTTTGAGGTCAATTTGTAGGAATCTTTTAATTTGTTTATAAATAAAAAACAAGACAAAAATAATAGATACACTAACATTTATAACCATAAACAGTCATAAATAGCCCTTTTATTAATTTTTCTTTTTCATTTTACAGAGGAGGAAGCTTATCATTGTTTGGCCGCTTTAGTGGGTAGCAAGGATAAAGTGTTCATAAATCAAACTAAACTATTGCATGAAGTGACATGGAAAACCGTTATGCAAATAGCCAAAAAACATACAGTAAGTTGTTATACTGCTTAGGCCAACATTTGTTTTGGATAAGATAATTTATTGTTTTTCTTTTTGTTGCATTTTTTTTTTAGAAAAATGCCGTTTCATATTTTCAACGAATTTGTCCCGGCGTTAAATTGGAACGTGTTTTTATGGATTGGTGCTGGTGGATTTTAGCTGGTCTACCCTTCCAGCATTTAGTACGCATTATGGATTGTTTCTTCCATGAAGGCATTAAAGTTTTATATCGTGTTGCTTTAGTCATTTTAAATCTCTTCCACAAGGAGTGTCAATCAAACAACGAATGGAGTCCGGATAATATTAAGAATGACATTGGCAGTGCTTTAATAAAGTTTTGCAAAAAAATCCCAGTATCGCCGGCCAAATTATTACATGCCGCTTTTAGTATTAGGGGACTAAGGTATTTTGTCTGCATTTAACTTTAATTATTCATTATAATTATTAATTTGTACTTTTTTTTATCTTCCTTAGTTCCACATATATTTCTAGAATATTTTTAAAGACTGAAATGCTATTAAAAAGCCGTTCCGTTTTGAATAGCGGTAATAAACAATTAGTTAAATCGCGTTCCAGCGATAATCTACCAACAAGTCAATCACAAGTCAATATACAAATGATGTCACACACATTAACCATTAGAGAGGTGAGTTTTATTTTCAGAATTATCTTTTTGGGTTACATAATGTTTTCAGGTTAAGTCTTCTAGTTGGAAATAGGTTTATTGTTTAGGGTTTAGGTTCTTTTTCCTTCTAAAACCAACAGCTCAATGTTAAAGATTTGGAAAAGAAATTAATATATAAAGTATATATTCTGGATCTTTATAGATAGCGGAGCTATATCTGTATGTTGGATGTAATCAATTTTCTTAAGACCCCAGATATCTTATGGATTCAAATCTTCAATAATTCTATCAGACATGCTTTCGAGAAGTTTTCTATTTAAAATCAGCAAAATCGGTCCATAAATAACGTAGATATGGGAAAAATTCCGAAATAACCCATAAAAATATTATTATACTAAAAACAACAACAACATACAGCTTCATTGTAGTTAAATTTTGTTTTTGTTGATGGAATCAATTAATGAATGAAATTCTGATTTTTGTTTGAAAAAATTTCTCGAAAGCATGTCTAATACAGGAGATATGTGGGGCATTCAGAAAATTGTTTTTAACAAACACACTAAGAGATATACAACGTTAAACCGATCTATATGGATTCATGGGTCGAAGAAAAGTGAAGTGTTTATAAGTCTACTTTTAAAATATTGTGCTGTTGATTTTCTTAGTAGAAATTTTATGTCCAATTTTAAGGTTTTACGAAATTTTTAAATTTTATAAAAAAAAACAATCTCGATTATAGGTTAAATTTTTTTCCTCTTTAAACCATTTAAATCATTATTAAAACATTTCCTTACATTTAAGCTTAAATTTATTATAAGTAGCTTTAGCTTAGTAGTTTTTATTAGTTTCTAATTTTCTTTATTTTTCAAAAAATTTCTTTATAATTTAAGTAACTAACAAACACAATAAATTATTTTAATAATAAAAAAAACAATAATTAAAGAAATATTTTAAGTTTGTTGTAGTTTGTAAATAAAACTATTTGTTTATTTTGTAATTTTGATACAATTTAAATTTATTAGTTTTATAATAACTTATTGCGCTCACCAAAATTTAACTTTTTTTACTTTTTTCTTCTTTTTCTTTTTTTAAATCACTTGAATTATCATATATTTTAACTTCATAACGTTACGTATCGTATCGAATCAAATTCAATAAACTTTCTTTGTCGTAACCATTTGTAATGATTGAATCTGTTTATATACAAATCAAAAATAAAAAAATGAAACAACAAATTTTGATATAGAAGGCACACCACACCGAAACTTGTCGGAACTTGGTAATGAAAAATAAAATGGCTTGTTGTTTTTAAACTCCTTTTCTTATGTTAATTTTACTTTTTTTTACACTTGTTTTTTCTTTATTTTTGTTGAAGTTGTATGTTTTACTAACAAAATTGTATTGATACAAATTGCTTATTTATGTGATTTTCTTTTTCTATTTGTATGTGAATTCCTCTCTAAGCCAACATTTTCATTTGCTGTGTAAAACCATGTTTTATTTTATGTTTTTAAACAATTTTATTTCTTTTAAATCAAACTGAAAACATTCGAGATTGTTTATAATTTTTTTTATACAAAATAAAAAATAATAATATATTTTATAATATTTTTATGATACAATTAAATTTAATATAAAAAATTTCTTTTACAATTTTTGTTCTCTTTTTTAAAAATATTTTTAACGCTGCCTTTTATCCAACTCAACATTGAAATAAACGCTAAAATATTTACTTAATAAAAAAATGCCAAATACTTCTGTAAACGCTAAACTTGCCTTGGGTGTCAAATATCTACAACAACTTCTTGCTTGGGCGTTTAATAAAATTATTTCATTTCTTTTAATTTTCTAAAACTTTTTTAAAATATTTCTTATATTTCTTTTTCTTTGCAAATTGGTTTTCTTCTTAACAACATTTTCTACCTTTTTGTTTTATTTGAAACAATTTTGTTTTTGTTAAAAATAAAGGGTGAAAAATCCCCTGGCCATAGAGCCATAGCCATGGGTGTTTATCCCATACACAATTTAAAGTCTACCGTTTGTCAAAATGAGGATGTAAGTGTGAATTTTTGGTGTTGTTGTAATTGTCTGAATATATCTTGATGTAATTTTTTTTGTGAATTTATTATTTTTTTCCACAATTTGATTATTAGAATTTCTTAAGGAAATTTTTATTTTACTTTTTCGTTTACATAAAGTAAATGTAAAAATATGTTTCAGTTCTTTTTTTAGTTTTATGCAGCACATAAAAACACTTTAAAGAAACATTTACACAATACATTTAAATTTGAATTTAAATACTTGGCCTTCAGTTTGACAGTTTACAATAATTAAATACAATAAACACTTCCAAAGAATTTGTATTTTAGAAATTGTTTTAAACAAATCAATCTCAACGAATTTTGCAAAATGTTTGTTAAACGGAATATTTTTAGTTTTTTAAATAAAGAAAAAGTTTTTAGAAAAAAGTATTTTTAAAGTTAAAAAATCTTCAAATCTAACCCCCCTATTCATAAAGATAGTAATCGTTTATTATTGGTTTTTAAGCATATTTTAAATACAATTTGTATAATTAACCATCAATAATTCTATTAAGAGTTTATAAATACGGGGGTAAAGGTAAAGCAAAACTATATCTTAATTATAACTTCCTAGAAAAATATTTCAATTTAAACAAAACTTTTTCTAAGTCTTTTTACTAAAATTTAAACTTCGACTAGAAATTTTTGTTAAAAAAGGTGGAAATAGTGACAAGTTTATATAGACATTAGGCTGGCCCCAAAACAAAAGTTGCTGATGTTTCTAAAATAAAAGTTTAATTAATTCTAAGCGTAGTTTCTACAAATGTTTGCCCTTGTGTCCTTACTCGATGAGCTCTATCAAAGGATAAGAAGGTATTTTTTTAAAGGTTTTTGTAAAATTTTAGGAAACCAACCTACTATTCGATTAAAATATTCTATCCTTTTAGTGGGAAACATCAGCAACTTTTGTTTTGAGGCCACTCTTAGATAAATATTTTTCTAAGTTTTCGTCTAATTGTTTTTAATTCGTTATTATCCCCCTTAATGTTGCCCCTTTTAACAAATAGAATTGAACGTTTCTTTTTTGCTATCAAATCAAATAAGAATTATCAAATTATTGGTTTTTATTTTCTTTAGAATTTGAATACAATGGATGTTAAAAAATTAATAAAAACCATAAAAGAGAGATTTAATGTAAGCGGATTTTATTAAAACAAATTGTGTTTTTTTTTCAAATTTTTTTTAATAGGAGTTCAAAAGTTTGTAGAATCTCCTGTTTTCCTTCTTTCTTAATATCCCACCTAAATTAAACAAAATCAAAAAAATAACAATCATTACACTTAAAAACCCAAAAATACACTTGACATACCCCCTCATACTTTAAAAAAAAAGAAACAATTACACTCAGAAGCAGCTGGAATTTACAAATGTCAATCTGCTACAATTACAACCTGCTGACATTTGTTAAAAAAAAGTTTAAAAGCTTCCAGCTGTTT
The DNA here is from genome assembly GCF_015586225.1 of Lucilia sericata. Lineage (NCBI taxonomy): Eukaryota > Metazoa > Arthropoda > Insecta > Diptera > Calliphoridae > Lucilia > Lucilia sericata. The sequence continues at coordinate 235,747 of NW_023994132.1, read as the reverse complement.
ATTTAACAACAAAAGTTTTTAACTAAAGCAACTTTTTGTCCAAAAAAGTTGTTGAATTAATTACTTAACTTTTTTCGTTCCTTTAAATTCTTAATTTTTCTTAATTTTATATTAATATGTTGTAGTTTTTTATTATTAATCATTTTTAATAGCATGTTTTTTTAATTGTTGTTATTTCTTTTATACTTTTTTGAGTTGTGAGTTAATTTTTATTTTAAAACTTTAATATTTGCAAATATTTGTATTTTAATTATATTTTTTTTATTTTTCTATAATTTAGCTTTTCACATTGTGGTCTTGGCTTCCAGTTAGAATAACAATGTATCAGCCTGTACTGCTATATACCACCGAGGAACACGGCTGCTCTTTAACCACATTTTATGTTCGAGTGGAACAACATGAACCCACTTTAATGATGATTAAAACATGTAATAATGAGGTGAGTTTATCTTATCTTGCGACACTGTATATTTGTTGAAAATTATTTTCTGAAGACCCGCGATTTTTTTGAAATACAAATCTTCGATCATACTACGAGAAATGCTTTCAAGAATGTTTCTATATAAAACTAGTAAAATCGGTACATAAATATCAGAGTTAAAATAAAAAATCGTAAAACATAGAATATAGACTAGACTATCGACTTGACTAGACTATAATCTAGACTATAAACTAGACTATAGACTAGACTATAGACTAGATTATAGAATAGACTATAGACTAGACTATAGACTAGAGTATAGACTAGAGTATAGACTAGACTATAGACTAGACTATACACTAGACTATAGACTAGAATATAGACTATAGACTAGACTATAGACTAGACTATACACTAGACTATAGACTAGACTATAGACTAGACTATAGACTAGACTATAGATTGGACTATAGACTAGACTATAGACTAGGCTATAGACTAGACTATGGACTAGACTATAGACTAGACTATAGACTAGACTATAGACTAGACTATAGACTAGACTATAGACTAGACTATAGACTAGACTATAGACTAGACTATAGACTAGACTATAGACTAGACTATAGACTAGACTATAGACTAGACTATAGACTAGACTATAGACTAGACTATAGACTAGACTATAGACTAGACTAGACTAGACTATAGACTAGACTAGACTATAGACTAGACACTATAATGAAGGGGGGTATAGGAATATAACACTCTTTCTTGTTATCATTATAGTTCAATAATCTTTTCCTTTTCTAGGTATTTGGAGCCTACTGTTCGTCCCGTTGGTTTGAGCGCAACATAAAAGATGACAAAGGCCAAAGACAAGCCTACTTTGGTACAGGAGAAACTTTCCTATTCTCTCTATATCCGGAACGAGCTAAATATCCCTGGGTGGGTATTGACAATGACAAAGATTTGGGACATTCATCTGAGCTATTTATGGCAGCCGATTCAAAAATGATAACCATAGGAGGAGGGTAAGTTTTAAACAAACAAAAAATAATAGGTTTTAAAACAATTTTTAATTATAATATTTTTCTTACAGAGAGGGTCAAGCCATTTGGATGGATGAGAATATACGCTTTGGCAAAACCGACAGCTGTAAAACCTTTAATAATCCACCTCTCTGTCCTTCGGGTGATTTTGAAATACGAGTTTTAGAAGTCTATGGTTTTGTGGGAGTTTAAATCGTTTATATTATTTTCCAAAGGACTTAAACGTTGAAATAAACGTTTGTTTTGTGTTAAAAATTACAAGGCTTTTTAGTAGAGCTTATTATGAGTCATTGTGAAAAGCCTTTCCTCTCTATCTCCCCGCCGATTAAATATGAAACAATATGTCTTCTGTTACTTTATAATTTTCATCTGTTAAAAAAACAGATTTGTATGTAAAAGGAATTTGCTTTGTTTGTAAAGGATTCCTTACTTACTACCTGCTATTCTGGAATAACTTGGTATTTCTTTTCAACAACATTAGCCATTAAATTATTGTTTGTTTTCTTTTAAAACAAAGAAAAAAAATGTTAAGAATTTTTTAAACCAAATTTTAGAAATTAATAAAAAAATAATAATAAATATGTTAAAAGATAAAATAAAGCTAGAAGCTTGTTCTTATCACAACTAGTGAGAAAAATTTACATATTAATAATATTAATAATAACATCTACATAAATAAAAGTAATCAAATAATTAAATAGTAATTCATTAAAACATACACATATTTACATAGCAAACACATCTATAATTTTATGTGAAATTAAAAAAAAAAAAAAAAAAATGAAATAAACGAAATGTAGTTAAATAAATTAAATCATAATACTCTATTAAAAGTTTTGAAAATGTACAAAATTTATTTAAGGCAAAAGGAAACTTTAAAATTAAAGGAATAACAAAAGAATTTTAGTATTTCAAGTTTAAAAGAAATAATGAAAAGATGTTTATTGAAATTAAATGTAAACATTTTCTATAAATAATTCTTAAATTCTACTTTGTTGTCTACTTAAATATGAAATTTATTTAAGATTAAATTATTTTGTAAACTTTTGCCATTACATTTTCATAAAATTGCTATAATTTGCGCAAATCTTTTTATCAAATCATCAAGCCTTTCAAATTACCACAAACATTGTGTTAGTTTCCCAAAAAAAAAAAAAAACATGTAAAAGCATTATTAAATTACAAAAGAAAAAGTTGTTTGAAAATTTATACATATAATTATGTTTTATTTTTATTATTATTTTAGTTTTTGTTTTGTTATAAACTTTATATATATTTCTTGTTAATTATTAATATCTACCATTTTTTGTTTGTTTATATATTTAGTTATTATTATTTTTTGTAATCAAAAAAACCTATGGACTGATTTCATTAATTTTAAAAAATTTATTTAAAAGTAAAAAAAAACAAAATGCGTTGTAAAAAAATTCATGAGTATAAAAAAGAATAATCCAAATAACACGATAATTTATAACTTTGTATATATATATTTACTTTTTTTGTTATTATTATTATATATGTATATTATTATTATTATTTAAAACTACATTAAATAATTTTTTTTATATTTGTTTATTAACAAATTTCTAATGTTATAATCAAACGAAAAGAAAATAAAAATACATAAATGAATTCATTTAAATAACTATTATATTATTATTATATACAACAGAAAAAGAAAAATAACAAGAAAAAAGAATGAAAAAAAAACATTTGGCTCAATTATTTAGAGCTTTTCATTATTAAGTTTTATATATAAAACAATATAAATAATAAATATATAATTTTAAATAAATTTAAAACAGTTTTATTTAAACAGTCTTCTTTTTGTTTTAAAACTAAGAGACTGTGAAGAATAAGAACTGGACTTTGTTTAAAACAAAAACTGTATTTCTTTATTAATTTTGTCTTACGGAATGTTTTGTTTATTGAAAAAACTCAATTTATTTGTCATGAATGTTTATATAAACTTTTCAAAATCTTTAAACAAATCGTATGTAACTGTTAATTGTTGTAATGGAAAATAGTAAGATTTTCAAAGTATAAAATGAAAAAAAAGGAAAATACATAAAACATTTACTTTATTAGATTTAAATTAAATATGAAATATTATTAAATTAATATTAAAAATATATAAATGTGTTAAATTTAATAATTATAATGAGACAACTAGATGAAAAATATATGCATATATTTATGATGACATCTATAAAATAAACATTAACAAGTTTACAAGTTTTTATTTACTTATTTTGTTATTATTCAAACAGGCAGAAAGGATTTTAAGTCAAAAATATATAAGATTTCTGAATTGTCTAGGGTACAAAATATATTTTTTTCAATTTTAAGGAATAGCTTTCTATCTTTAAAGAATTAAAATATCTGTCAAAGCTGAATATTTTTGAAAATTAAAGTTTTAAGACGTATGTATATGGGGTAAGTTTTTTTAACTTTAGTTTTCTTCTATATTTGTTAACTAATTTTTTTGAAATCAATATGACTTATAAATAAACCTGACCCATAAGATTTGAAGATCTCACTAAAATGCAATATTATATTTCCCAGTGTTTAACTGGCAATTTAGTTTCAAAACTTTAAAAGTTTATAAACAAGATCCTTTTTAAAAGTCTAATATACTTTTGACTTAATTATTTTTCGAAATTATAATCGATTTTTACAAAATAACACTCATACTTACATACCAACAACAACTTCTAAAACTATAATTAATCTATAATAAAATATACAATAAACATATTTATAAATAAATTATTAACTTTATTACTTAAAGGAAAAAAATGCCATATTTATTATCCATTTACAACGAACATAAAATATTGAAAATTAAACAAAAATTCATAGTCTTTAAAATTAATACAAATTAAAGAGAACATAGACAATAGGGAAGCGTTCTAAAATTGTATTAGTTCCACAATCCAGAATGGTTATAACTTGTACTCGTTCTAGTTTGGTGTGGCGAGCAATAATAATATTTCGAAGTTCTTACCTATGAACTTTTTTCCGCGGAATTGTTACACACATAGGAGAAAATCGGGAAATATTTGAATCCGTTGTTATCGGAACACAAGCGAAAAGAAGGTTCGTTTTAAAAATTTCGACATACCCGAGGTTTCCCACTTTACATACCCCTAGCAGCGCACCTGGTGGCACCATTAGAATCAAATTCAAAACTTATATACGAAAATTTTATTCGATTCGTACTGACTGCCAGAAATGTTTCCGTCTTTTTTAGTCGACACACTTTCAATGAAACGATGAATTTGTCGTTCTCAGAACTGGTTCTAAGAAGCTTTTAGAGAACAGGAACCAGTTCTTTCAATTAAAATAGTGTAACTGTGTTAATGACCTATGTAACTCGTTCCACAGAATGGGTTTCAGAAACAATGGTCACAGCACTAGTTCCAATGTTCCTATTCATGAATCTAAAGTAGACGAGTTACATCAAATTCTAAAATTTCGCTAATTCGTCTCTAATTGTTTATATTTGCCTTTATTTTGAAGATAATAGTAAATACTTAAAATATTTAATTAAATAATATGCTTAAATAAAAAAACTGAAAATGAAATTGCACCATTTATACAAATAAACCAAAACAAATGATTTTAATTTGTTGGCAAAACCGATAACGTATGTAAAACATTCACACCTATTCTGCATTTTGAATTCGAAATTTTTTTCGTAAGAAAATTTTGAATTGAATTATTTAGGAGATTGTGTGTATTCTACATTACAATCGTAACAACGTTTTATGTAAGTTGTTCATTTAGTGAAACTTTGGCCGATTCCGTTTTTGCAGAATAGGCAACTTTCATACTATTATTTGTAGTTTCTGGAGCTGGAGTTCAAAGAATTATAATTCTTTAAGATTAAGAACTCAAATCAAAACTAGACAACTTGTTTTAGAAGATTTCAATAGTTTTTTTATTTATTTTATTAGTGTTTATAAATATACTCCAAACAGATTGAAAATAATATTGAAAACATTTATTTGATATTTTTCGTTTAAGATTTGTTTTTATTTTAATTGCAATTTTAAATTAAATAATTAATAAAGTAAAACAAAAGCATTACAATCACAATATTAAATGTATAGATTTATAGAAAATTTAAAATAAAATTTAAAAAAGAACCATTTTATAAATGTATTCCAATAAAAGAAAAAAAAAATATTTTATAGCAGCATGTTAAATAGAAAAAAAACTAAATATTTATTTAAATGTGTCATTATAATTAATTAATATAAACAATTTATATTTAAATAAAATTTGAATAAATGTTAGTTTTTATTGTAAATGTTTAACAAATCAAATAACAATAATAAATAAATTATATATTCAATATATTACTTACAAATTATACTTGCATATAAATGTTTATGGACTTTAAAGATAAATATAAAAATGCCAAAAAAGAAAATTATAAAAAATATATTAAAAAGAAAATATTAAATTACTGAGATTTATTTGCACAATTAATATTTACCTATTTCTCATAAAATTAAGGTAAGACCTTTTCGGTTTTGTTATAGTGTTAGGCAAAGTATATAATTTTATAACTAAAATCGAAGTTATATAATTAAAATTATACCCTATTTTGAGATTTTTATAGAGAAAAATTAAACTTTTAATCTGGCAGCACTGGCCAGACTATTTTTAATTCGCTCTCAGTTTCTTATTATTTTAAGCATTACTAGAATATTCATATAGAATTTGCGGTTAATATTGTTTATATTTAAAAAATAAACAGTTTAATAAAATTTCTAAAAATGTCTCATTTAATAGACAAACTTCAAGAGATTTACAACAATTTATCTATGGCTGATTTACCACAGAGAAATAAATATAAATCCTTTAAGGAATATGCAAAGCATGACATTCCACCCATAGCCGAACTAATAAAAACCGAAGAGAACATATATAGAAACATTGGAAAATGTTGTTTATGGGTAAATATCATGCAAAGAATTTTAAATTGATCAAAGCATTTTTAGAGTGAGTAATTTTCTCATCTTATAGTTATATGGCTGAGTTTTTTAAAGAAAATAGTGAAATTCCTGCACCAGACGATCTAAAGGATCATGATTGTCAATTGATTTTTGGCAATATAAAGGAAATCTATGAGTGGCACAAGCGGTATGTAGAAATAAGTTATTTTTGTTAAATCTATTTATCTTTTTTATTTACTTTTTCCAGACATTTCTCAGAAGAATTGAAAAAAAATCAACATTCTGTCCGCAGCTTGAGTAATGTTTTTATTGAAAATGAACCTCAGTTTCATATGTACGCAAAGTATATTAATAATAAGCCAATATCGGAATATATTATTAAGAATAATATACAATACTTTGATAAAGTCAAAACTTTATTGAATCACAAACTTACGGTAAGTAGAAAACACATAAAACATAACGGCAAAGGTCAAAAACTGTTTAACCCAAAGGATTGATCTGACAGATTGAATCTAACCGCACTTTTTTCATTACATCAGGTTTTCGAGATATTTTAATAGCGATTTGAAAAAAATATATAAAAACCTGATGTGATAGAGAATTTCAGAGGAGAAAATTTCTATTTGAATTTCTTCTTACAGATTGAATCTTATATGATAGAGCCGATGCAAAGAGTGGTTCGCTATAAAATACTCTTGACTGAAATCTTAAAACATCTTAAAAAGAACAAAATGGAGGAGGATTTAGACAGTTTAAATGAAGCCTTAACTGTGATAGAAGTAAACGATTTGTAACTATATTTTATTAAACTATAGCTTTAACATTTAATTTAATATTTGTTTTAGAAATCTTGCGACGAAGCCAATGAATTCATGATACTTAATGGTATACAGAATTTCGATGGTATTATATCGGATCAAGGAAAGCTTTTACATCGTGGTTATTTACTGTGCAATTATGATGGTAAAAAACGTAAATCATACGTTTTTCTATTTAAGCGCTTAATTTTATTTACGAAAAAACCAGAAACTAAAGGAAATCGTAGATATTCCATTGATACCTATAATGCTTGTCTTCAAATACCGGTAATCTGCTTAAATACATATTTTTGTTTTTTAATTTTGACACTTTTTAATTTTGCATTAATAGATGAATAAGCTGGAATTGAAAGAGTTGACAAATAGTAAATTTTTTCTTCAACGAACAGGATCCAAATGCTCCCAATTGTAGAGTTATTTGTGAGGGAGAAACAAAGGAGGAATATAAAGAATGGGTACTAGCAATCAAAAAACAGTTGGCTTTACAAAAGAATTTAATTCATGATTTAGTGCATCCAACTGCAGAAGATGAAGACGAAAGAGAGGTCCTATTGTAGAAGCATAAAACTCATATTCGTACCATAAAAAATAACACTGTGCGGCAGAAAACGTTCCACCTTCTTATTACTTATTACATAAGTCTATTTCGTTTCCTGATATGCACCAATGTCTATTTTATTTAACATTTTACTTATTTTATTAATAGTTTAAAAAGTCTCTCATTAAAATTTATTAATAATAAAATTCGGATGCTAGAGAAAAAACCTTTGTTAGATGGAAAGTTATTAACATTATCAAATTAGCACTATATACTAGAGCCCTGCATGAGTGACTTAAATAATAAATTAAAACATTTGATTTTTTTCAAACACTGTGTTTGACTCACTCATTGTTTTATGAATGAAATGAATAGTATATTTGAAAATAAGGAATGTTAGTCAATACTCAATTCAAACGAAACAAGTAATGAGAGTGTTTGTGTGATTCAATTCAAGTAGTATACAGTGAGTGAATCGAGTGAAAGCAAAACAATTTTTAAGTTCGACAAATTAACAGATTTTTTGAATATTACTTCGAATTTTCGAACTTAATTTCGAATAGTCGAAGATAATATAGTAGCGTCATCAACTGTACTTAACACTGCCAAATTTCAGCCAATTTGGTCCACGGAAACTGGTTTTATCAGCTTTAAATTTTTTTCGAACATGAGTTCGAATTTTCGAAAATTTTTTTTTTAGTTTTTTGGACTCAAAGAATAATTTAAAAGCATAAAAAATTTTTCGAACATAACTTCGAATTTTCGAACTTAATTTCGAATATTCGAACATAATATTATCTTGTCATCAATTGTACTCAAGACTACCAAATTTCAGCGAATTCGGGCCACAGGAACTAGTTTTAACAGCATTCAAAATTTTCACCATTTATTCAAGAAAAAGTTTGAATCGATTCATTCGATTCAAACAATCTATTTTGTATTGTTTTAACATAAACAAATTGTTTACTCGCTCGATTTGAATGTAGTTGCACATTCACTTGATAGTACTCACAACGTTTGAGTATAACAAAACTTTGTAAATACTATTCTAAACAAACAATGAGTTGAGTGCAAAGCAATGAGTCACTCATTGTGTGTAGCAAATAGAGTTACTCATGCAGGGCTCTACTATATACTACATAATTATTTTTCCAACGATAATTACGAATTTTTTGAGAACCATTTTTTTTTGAACATGTTGTATCTACTGAGATCAAGATTTTTAATTCTGGTAGGGAACTGAGGCCCTTTAAAAAAATATCGTTTGAGAAGTATTCCTACAAAAATGAGGTCCATGGGACACCCTAATGGTGTTAGGAAGGCTTTACGTATATCATTATCAATTTGTTTTAAAAGGTACTTCCTGGTGAGGTTGATAGTCAGCATGCTTAGCAGTAGATTATTGCATTAGGAGAAGGGTTACAAGTGGAACACCACAGAGGGTATTTTATCTCCACTTCTGTAGCTACTAGCGGTTAAAGTTATCCTAAGACTATTTGTATCTAAGGGTAGGAAGATCGTTGCCTATGCGGATGACATGGTGATAAGGGCTAAAGGAAAATTTCTATCCACGATCAGTGACATCATGAAGACTGCACTAGGTGAACTCTCGTTATGGGCAAAAGATAAGGTACAAGGAAAAAAAAAGCTAAGTATTTAGGGACTTTCCTTGATAGCAAGCTATCATGCAAGAATTCCATAGGAAAGAATTGCGGCCTGCAACCAGATATGTTAAATTGGATTTACAAATCGATTGTCAGGCCTATTCTAACTTATGTTGGCATTGTCTAGTGGGAGGAATTAAGAAAGGACAGTTACAAAAAGTTGCTCAAGCGGCCATGGACAGCATTCGGAACCAATCACCTATAGAAAATTTTTTAGTGGGTGTGATGGCTAGGAATCTACTAAGACTCTACGAGCCTTCGTTAGTCAAACCTTCAAAAGGATTATGAAACACGTTTGATAGAATTTCCAACCAGGGATGATTGGCTTGTATGCGATAGACTGTTTGGTGGGTGTGCAGTTTTCACTGACAGGTCCAAGATGGATACCAGCCCGGGTGACGGTATCTATATCGCTGATATGAACAGAAAACAGTCTTTCTGACTCCTTGACGAATTTAGTGCCGTCCAAGCACAGATCCTAGTGTTCTGGACAGCGACGGAACTGATACGGAATCATATCGATCCGGGGTCGGTTGTGACAATTTGTGTTGATAGTCATACTGCTCTAAGAGCTTTGGCTTGTAACACGGTACATTCGCACTTGGTTGTAGATTGTACAAATGCCCTTAGGGACATTATGAGACAGTTTGTCATTAGATTGTGTTGGGTGCCGGGGCACTGTAATGTGCCTCGAATGTTGATATTCGAAAGAATTCGTGTTATCATCAACCAATCCTGGAATAATATATTGGACTGCAGAATATCAAAGGCCTTTTGGCCAAAACTCGATATGGAGGATACCAAAAAACTTATAGGACTGGACAGACGCAGTCTAAAGATTCTGATAGGGACGCTAACAGGGCATTGCTCAGTTAGAGCCTTTGTCAGTAAGTGGGATAGTAATATTCCGGACTATGGCTGGTTAAGCGAAGATGAGGAGGAAGTAGAGACGATCGAGTATATAATTTGCCAATGTCCTAGGATACAGTATCTCAGGCTAAAATGGCTAGGGAATATGTTCCATGTCGAACTGGGGTTTTGTCAAGGGAATTAGTCACTTCTATGACTGGGCTTTATATTTTTTAATTCTTTAGAGTAATAACTTAATAAATATTCTAGGTTGTATTTCCTTCTTACCTTCTTTTCTTTGTTGTAGTGTTTTGGCTTCCCTGTTTTTGGATGTTAACTCTTTGAAGGGGATCACAATGGACCTTATGGTCTCCGAGTGAATATGCTCCGTTTTTATGGTGTATAACCCTTCTAATCCTAAACCTACATACTAAAAATTACCCCATGCAATCATCACTTTCTTTTATCTAAGTTCTGTTGTTGTTATTTTTTCAAACCAAGCCTAGTGTCACACAAGTGCATATTTAATGTTGTTGTTATCGTTTCATTAACTTTATTAACATGGTTAAGCATTTTATTTGATTCCCACCTCACCCCCTTCCAACACTAATACTCAACCAAACCTCAATACTCAACTTTCTCTCTCTACTCTTGTTCTTATTCACTTCATTCACATTCAGTTTTAGCGGAATTTTTGCATCGTTCGGTTGTGTTTTGTGCATAAATCAGTTTGTTGCTTAAAATTTATAGTTTTTCTCGAGAAAAACTTAAAATTATTTAGTGAAATTATGGAAAAAGTCTTACTTAATAAGTGTAGAAAAGTTATTGAATAAAAATAAACGGCTAATTAGCTGTAAAATTGGAAAAAAAAAGTGTTAAGAAAAAATAAAATGCCGGTCGGCTATTCCTTTTTGTTATTTTTGCTTATACATATTTAGAAGTTTTGTTGTTGTTGTTGTTAATACCAACAATGCAATGCTATGTCAATTAATCTGGTGTCAACAAGTGTTTATTTGTTTGTGTGTGTTTTTCTGTATTTGCACAAAGTCACAAAGAAAGAAAAGGTAGGTTGACTTTTGTTTTTGTTTACTTAAGAGAATCTTTTAAAAAAGAGAGCAATGATTTTGTCCATATTAAGAGAAATGTAAATCTTAGTATGTATGTATTTTTGAATTTATCACTGATAGAGTTATTCGCATTTGGAAATACAATTGACGTTATGACATTTAGACGTTATTTTCATATCTTTTGAGAAACAATTCTTTATACACAAATAAATATTTATAAATTTGTGTAAAAATTACATAAAATTGTATAAAAATATTTTACCTACCATGTGTATATTTAAATCTATATAATTAATAGGCAAGACGATTTTTTGTGACCCCTTTTACTCTTACAGTATACATCTGATCTGGGCAAAAAATATATCATTTTAAAGGTATTTGTTCACAGATGTGCACAATATATATATTAATGAGATCGGTTCAGAATTTTGGGAGCTATAAACGTTTAAAGTAGTTACTAATACATAGAAACAATAGTCACACGTACGTATTCTTGAAATTAAAAACAAACAAAGCAAGAAACAAAACAAAAAAGTAAACAACACGGATTTTTGAAAAAAGACAGGAGGTGCAGAAACGTTTAACTTCTCTGTTGCTGTTTTCTTTTTGTATTTTGGATGATATTTTGATTTTGTTGTTTTTAATAAGATTTTTGTAATCAAATAAGTATGTAAACAGGCTCAGGCAATGCGAAAATAGGATTTTATTGTTTTATATTTTTGTGTAAAGTGCTAAATTGTGAATGAGATAATGATCAATTTTGTTATAACATCGTTACGATTGTTACCAAATCGAATATTTTTATAAGAAGTAGGACTTCAGTTTTATATTCAGAATTTTCGATTGAAGGTTTTTCGTTATTTAAACTTTTCAAAATAATTAAATTGAAGGACTTTCCTGAGGAAACAACGAACTGGGAATATAAAAACATGTGTAAATAATGCTTGGGGACACCTCAAGATATGCCAAAAAATGTACTGATATTGGTGTTTGACCTGGAAAAATATTGGTAGGACATCAGTACCGGAATTCAGTAATATCGTAAAGTAATGACAAATATCGACAAATATTCAATTCCCTAACTTTTTAACGACTGTAGAATATTTTAAAGACAAAGATCGGAAAACTATAAGAATGTCAAAAGTTATGTATTGAAATATTTTTAAATTATAAAATTATTAACGTGAACTTTTTATTGGTCGTTACACTGCCGATGCTTTTCGATTATGTTCAACGAAAAAAATCGGTGAAATAAAATACTGAATTGCGATACATAATTATTAGTTTTGATTGATTTGGAAGATTTAAATGATGGATTAACGAATTGATTCAATGTCAGTAAGTAATAAAAAAGCCTGTATAAAATATAAGTAAAGTTTAGTTCGTCATGCCGGTACATGATACACCGCAATAAATGGATAGGTATATCGCTTATATGCAGGTTTAGCACAGCGAGGATTTGCTGATATTCTCCTTTTTTGGGTTATTCTAACCAATTAGGAAATAGTAGTGTAAAGTGAAAACTGTAAGTTGAATAGGTGATGGTTATATGCTATATAAAAATAGATAAAACTGCTAGATGAAACTGCTAAATATAAATCATGTCTTTAGGGATAAAGAGTGTTTAACCGTACTTAGCAATTTATCGTTTATTTAATAAATGTAGGTCTGCTGAAGTCTTTGTCGAATGTTATAAGGGAGAATTTATACAGCATATATTTGATGGAAGGACTACTAATTACATCCAAATAAAATTTATTTATAATTAGATAAGACATTATTTATTTTAAATATTTTTATTGTTTTGACAAATTATTTAGAACATTTCCACTCTGTATTTTGAACAGCTAACATATCTTTAATGGTGTGTACAGTAGAGTACTCCAGCATTGTGAACGTAGCGTAAATATGTAGGGGATAATAAGTCGATAGAAGAAATGTTCGTTATTTATTATTTTTAAAATAGTTGAAATACTTTTGTAAAACAAGTTTTATAACTAATTTTGGCAATTGAGGTTTTAAACTTCTGATGGGACTTTTACCAAAAACCCATCACATTTTCTAAAAGAAAACATTAATAATAGCAAATTATACACTTTGATAATATCAATAAAGTAAATTTTTTACCGCAGATTTGAACTATAAAAAAAGGGTTTTATTTTAGCATATTTATGCATTTTTTCCAGCATAAGTTCTGGTCGAATTTCGACCGCTGGGCGAACTCTAGTATTTATAAATGACGTATGTATTAAATGTATACAAACTTTTAAATGAGTGGGTGTTGGTCCGGGTACTGATGATTCCCAAACTGTTGACATTTTAGCAAGAAAACACATAATGTGGAAGGGGGAAATATAGCTTTTTGTTTCTATTTATTAATGTAACAAGAATTAATTTAAACATTTTAACTACACACTATAAACAAACAATATTGGAAATGGTTACATTCTTTTAGATTTCACTTTTAAAGGACTTCTTATGAATTATTCTAATTTAAAAACTGTGCCATTAAAATAAATATTAATATTGATAAATATTTTACTAAATAATTAGACACAACCTTGTTGCTCCAAGCTTTATTGCAAAAATTCTCATTGTCACAGACAAAACATTGTACATCTTGAAAATCCATCATGGATGGATCCATGCGACAACCAATTTCAGTGTCATTGACATCGCCAAAATAACAGCTGCGTACGTATTTTAGGACTTTATATTCTATAAAGAAAACAAAACAAACAAAATAAATTAATAGAATAAAAGAAAACTTAAGTGAAATTGTTGTTGACATTAAAATTTAAATTGTTTATTTTATCTCTTGTTTATATATTTTTGGCAATAGTTTTCATTGTAAACGTAATCTAATTTTTTGTACTACATATATATTTTCATTTTTGTTAATTTAAAATTTTCTTTGGCATTTATCCGATAACTTAATTGTTTAGTTAAACTACTGTTTTGTTGTTGCTAAAATTCTATCAATGAATTAATTACACTGCATTGCCAGTCACAAATGGAAATTTATTTGAAGCTCAAGACTGAAGACTGCGCTCTATTTACCTGTCACAGCTATACTATCCAGAAAAAACTTGGTAATGAATTGTATTTACACAACAACTTACTTCTCCATGACTACTACATAAACAGAGGGAAAAATACTGGTAGAAAAGTTCCGAAATTGATACAATCCGTTGTCAAAAGTGAGCTTACCACGTTTTTTAACATTTAGACAACGGATGTGTATAAAATTTAAATGACACCCAGTTATCATTTTGACAACCACCGTTGTAATTTTGCATCGTTGTCATTGCAACAATGCATTGCTATCATTTCGATTACTCTTTGTGTAATTTCGGCAATAATGCATCGTTGTGATTTCGTATTGTTCTGTTTGACAACATAGCGTTGTTACTTTGATAACACATTATTATTTTTTTGTTGATTTGATAACGTCGTGTATTTTTATATATTTTTGTGGGTTTGACAACTATCCGTACATATGTATGTACTTTGACGACGGATGTTATTGAAAAATTATAAACACTTTGGTGTTAATTTGAGACCAGGCACCCTATTAAGCGCCTGTTAGTTGCGGCTTTTAGGACGTCTATCAACTAACTTAGGCCTGATTTATTCTGACATCAACAATGTCCTATGGATCATTGTAGTTCAGTGTTTAACTCGGTTTTTATTTTATATATGGACTTCAGGTTTTTCATTTCACCTTTTAGTATTCTCTGACTTTATGTTTTTAGAGCATTTTCTTTCGACTGGAATATGGAACTTGACCTAGTCAATACATTAACAACTGGTGTTTTGGCTGGGGAATCTATACAGTTATACTTTCGCTTGCTTTATATTAGAACCATCCGAGGAGCATTTGAACTCCATAGGCACCTACAGACATATATCAGTTTTCCATTTGCCCAGAAATTAGCCACATTACCTAAATTATTCATTATTATGGGTTGTAGCGCGGTAAACCCATTATCCTACTGTTTTTAGGTATATTTTCTAAATGACTTTAATTAATACGATAAGCTTCATGAAATGTTTGTTTAAAATTTAATTTTAAAATTAATATTCACCACTCTGGAAAACTACAACTCATTAAAAATACTCATTATTAAAAAATCCTTAGCATATATTTAGGCTTGCCTACATTAAATTTGTACTTGTTAATTTCTTTGCGTGCAAACAATTACGATATTACATTTGTAATCTTGATCAGTAAAAAAAAGGAATTTATGACACATTTTTCTTAAGATTTTAATGTTCACATTTTTTTAATTAAATGTTATTTAAAACTTATCTACCTATAAACACAAATTAGATTTATTACAATTTCCTGTTGTTATTAAAAATTCTGCCAAAAAAGCTAAAATTATTATAAAATAAAAATAACAATATTGAAATATTAAAACACCCACGTAATGACCAATTTAATTATCTTTAAGTGACATGTGTTTTATGTCTTCTATTGATGCAATAAATGAAATGAACGAAATAAAATATTTTTTTGTTGAAATTTTTATGTTAACTTGGCTCACCTTTATAGATTTTTTTCATACAAGCTGTTGCATTTAAATATTCCAAATCATTTGAAAGATAACGTGGTGGGGCCACCTGATCACAATCGATCTTAAAATACTCCTCCATGTTAAAGTCTTCGCCACAATTGGTTTCCGATACCGATTCACAATTATAACATTGTATAGCGGAAGCTGGTTTACATAAGTATTCAAAATTGTTGTTTTCTTAAAATTTATTTCAAGTAAGATTTGACAAACCCACCTGTGATTATGAAGGATGAAAGTAATGTTATTATTACCACAAACGAGTGCGTTTCGAATGCAGTCATAGCGATGTTCAGTCGGTTTTTTTGTATAATTTTGTGTATTTGTTTTTTTAAGTTGTTTTTTATAAAAAGTCCATTAATTTTTTTTTGTTCTTGCTCTACTTAGCTTTTCCTGCTTGCTTTTTAAAATTTCCACTTATTTTTTTTTCTTTGTAATTTAAAATTTTTGTTTGTTTTTTTGTTATTGGTATTTATTTTCATAAATATCAATTACGCTAAAATTGTATAAACAATAAATTTTTCATTATTGGTACAAACTTGAATATGAACATTTTGAAGCAAACATTTACACACACAAACTTTTCGTTTTTTCTTTTTTTGGTATTTTAGAATATTTATTTTATTTTTTCTTTTATTTCAAAATAAACTAAATTGTTGCTGACTAATACTAATACTTGTGTTGCGGTTTTTTAAATATTTTTCGTTCTCTAAAATTTTGTTTAAAATAAAATTATTCCTTTACACGTTCTTTTCACTTTCATGCTCAATTTTGTACTGAAAATATGCTGAAAATAAATTTTCCAAATTTTCCTCTTTTAAACAAATGTATGTATGTATCAGTTTTACTTTCTGTATTTCAAAACTATTTTGGAGCGCTAAATATCAGAAGGTGCCAAATATAATAAAAGCGACAAGCGATAAACTACAAAAGTCCAAAAAACAGATCATATCTTTTCTTCAACCAGTTTCAGTTTTTCATTCAGTGGCAATTCATTCGCCTGTCGTTATAATTGTGAAATCTCCTCCTACAAGAGTTTAAATCAGAAAAAAAGTCTCTTTTTATTTGATTATACAAATGTTAATTATTTTAATTTTGGCGCTCCTTTAAATTCTATAAAAGAAAAGCAAATTTAAGAGAGAATGAGTACAGAAAAATTATAAACGGTTTAAAATAGAATTTCCACACAAGTTTATTTTTCTTTTTTTTTTTTCTAGCAGTTTATATCCCTCTTAAAAGTGGATTTTGTGTATTTTTCTTTCTGCTCATCGTCTGTCGCATTGTCTAGCTGGCAAATATTTTAGTTTAATTTAATTACTTGTATTGGTCAGCCTGTTCGCTTAATTAACTTTGTTTCTGGGAGTGTCTGGGGACGAAAGTATTCTAAATTCAAGGTTTATATTTTTTATGTGCTGAAAATGTGCGTATATTCTACTTTTTATTACTCAAACTACATACTTTGTTTGGGTACATAATACTGATACATTAACGGTTTATTTTAAATTAAAACTCCTTTTTTAAGTAAGTTAGACAGACATACACTCTTTGTGACTTTTATTTTTAGATGCGTCGTAATATTGTAACTTTTTACTATTTTCAGTGTTTAAATATTTTACATGATTGATATTGCGACATTCTATATGATTGGTCTTTAGATTTTAGAGCGTATTTTTTCACATCATAGCGTTAAATAATAATTAATCACAACGTCTAAAGTATTAGTAACACTTTGTATTACCAAAAAATAGGCAATATCGATACTCGAACCCACTACTCAATACTTAACAGCATATAAAATCACTTATTACACACATACATCATACTAATGGTGATTAGTATAGAAAATCGATTTTTTAGATTTACAAATCACCAATTTAGGTTGTTTTCTAATCCACATACGGAAGTACTTATTTGAGTTTTTACATATAAGTACTTATTTGCAAGCGAGCGTGTTGAGCACTTGCTTCCAATGTCTCACCGTTATAAAAAAAACGTTGAAATATGGGATTTTAAACATTCTTTTATTATTCACTTAGTTATATTTGTATGTACGTATATGGGCAATTTCGTGTCAAGTGACCCAACTCAAAAGGTTATTATATCGGATTCAGCTCTATCGGTCAAGAACTGCCGAGCTTAGAGCAGGACAAACTTGGACATTTTGGTCATACAGGGTTTTATTCAAATAAGTGTGACTTTTCACCTATTAAACCGGCAAAAATTGTTCAAAGGAGTTCAGATAGCTATTTCTTCATTGCTTCCAAAAATTTCATTTAAATTTTTATTTTTGAATAACATCTGTTGTCATGTATATACATACATACAACAACAACATGTAATGTTGACCACGCACTGTTGTCAACATTGCAACCATTCATTGTCGTAATCTAAATTTTATGCACATCCGTTGTCTAAAAGTTAACAAACTTGGTAAGCTCAAAATCCGTTGTCAATAGTGAGCTTACCACCATATTGTACAGTGGAACAAAAAACGTTCTAGTTTTAAAAAAAGAAACTATATTGGGTGGAGATATTAAAATTTCTACAAAATTTCAAAAACTAATTTTCCTTAGTGTTACAAATTCTCCATTACTAGACAAATTAAGACAAAAGTGTAATTATTTGACTTTTGAACTTACTGGTTTTAAGGGGTTTCTTCATGCAACCTTAATCATCGTCCAAAAGTATGAAATCTTCAAAGTACAATTTTTTAGATAAGTTCCAGTCTGTTTTAAATTCATGAAGACTTTCCGAATCGTTTTCACATTTTGGATCTATAGACGAATCGCTTTCGTAGCAGTGTATAGCAAAAGCTGGCGATGAAAAAGCTTACAAATATAATTGAAAATTTTGTTAAAAGCTATTTATATATGTACATATTTTACATTATTATTACATACCCGAACAAGACAAAATGGCCATAATTGTAAAACCTAATAAATTCTTTAAGGTCTTCATGATTTTTTTATTTTAAACTAGAATGTTTTTTATATATACATATTTTGCCTTTTTTGGTCATTCTATATTTCTCTAAAGAGTTTTAACATTGACCGATGATTTTTAATTACTAACCAAATCAAAGTTGTTTTCTAAATAAAGTAAACATAATTTATTCACCGGTGGGTTACACCTTGGGATGCCAATTCTATAATTCGAATTCCGTAAATACCAGGATTGTAAGTAATTACAATCCCTAATTATGGCATTTGGTAAAAGTTTAACGGGATAAATCAATTTTTGTTTTTAATTAAAAGCTTTAAGTCAGAGGAGTAAATACATAAAAACTTTAAATTAACATTTAGTTAGTTCTAGTATAAAAAAGCTTAAAAATAAAGCTGCAGAAAAAGTTGTATTTTAGTTAATTTAATTAGTGAAGACATAATCCATTTTATGTCTAACAGATCTAAACTTTTGTACTGTTAATTTAAAATTATTCTTAAATTATTTCAATTCAATTAAAATGATGACGGTTGACATTAAAAAGAAGCATTAGCAACTAACTTTGCTACAATTAAAAAAGTCAAAGGCCGAATTTTAAATATTTGTTCGTTAATACTTTAACAAATGACTTTGACCAAATTATAAACCTACACGAACATAATTTCAATTAATTTAACTCATATGACTAATTTAAAGAAATTATGCACTAGCAAAACTGTTTTTTTTTTTGGTTTAAATAATTTGTATTTCATTTTATTGCTTATAAAAAAAATCATAATATTTGTTGTTGTTTTTCTTCTTAAAAAGCTTTAACATTCCATCCATAATTAATTAAAACATAAATACTTACAAAAAAATAATAATAAAATAAAAAAATACATATTTTTTAAGATCTCTATAGATCTAAGGAGATTACTTAAGGCTTAAAAAGGCTGATTTACTCGTTTCACTTGGAAGAGTTATAGACTTAAGAGAATACACGAGCCAAGGCAAAGAAAGCCAAAATAGTGAAGGCAATGGGTGCCATTGTTGAGGAACCATTGCACAAATCACCCGAGCAAACATCACATGACATTTGTTTAATAAAAGGCAATGAAGGATCAGCTGAACAACCACCTTGGGTATTGGAAATGTCGCCAAAGTAACAAGAGCGCACTATTAGTGGATGACCGCTTACTGTAAATAGAATATTTTAGAAAATAAAAAAATTGTTATTAATGATATAGAAAATAAAGTAAAGATGTTAATTCAGTTGTGATTTATCGTTTTTTTATTTATTTTAAAAGTTATACAACTGTCAAAAAGTAATAATAATAGATGGGAAAATATAAAGTTCAGTGTCAATTGTTTAGAATATAAAACAAAAATTCACAAGTTGTTAATTATTATTTTTCAAGTTTGTTTTTTTTTTTAATAATAATGCAATTTTTACAACCCCAAGTAATTTATAAATATAAGATTTTAATGTGACTAAATACTTCCAGTGAATTTCTCATAGTTTTCAATACAATAATTTATAGAAATTTTCCAAAATTTTCTAAAAATTCAAAATTTTAGAACTTTTTGTATATAATTTGCAAAAATGTTCAATAAATTCTCAATTTATAAAAAATTAACTAAAAATGCTTAGTTTGTTAGTTTATAAAGAATTTAATAAATTTTTTTTTCTGATGGATTCCACTGTTTGACATCATTTATATAATTAAATTCATTATTAAATAATAATGTATTAGAAACAAAAAAAAAAAAAAAAATCAAATTTCTATGCACGACTGCGTGAGAGCGGTTAGCAGTTGAATTATGAATTTCATTGATATAAAAATTATATTCTAAAAGTTTATTGCGCATCTGATAAACGAATTTTCAAAACTAGTTAAGCTGTTGTTGTTTTAAATAATAAAATTTATTTAATAAATCTCAATGTTACAATCTTAGTCATCGTTTAATATACATATACTTTAGTGTTAATTAAAATTCTAAGAGATTTACGATTAAAAATTTGTAAAATCAGCGCATTTATGG
Source organism: Lucilia sericata (assembly GCF_015586225.1). Taxonomy (NCBI): domain Eukaryota; kingdom Metazoa; phylum Arthropoda; class Insecta; order Diptera; family Calliphoridae; genus Lucilia; species Lucilia sericata. Next base: position 214,829 of record NW_023994132.1, on the reverse strand, counting down.
CAGATATATCTTTTTTGATTTGTATAGAAAATCTAAATACGTATAATAGACCGAGTACCACAAATACAGCCCTTTTTTGATTTGATATTACCCAAAATATTTTGGTAAAAATGTCCAAAAGAGGGCATGATGTGTTTAATTCCAAATTGTACCCGACTTTAACTCACTTTTTGACTTGATTAAGCTATGTCCGTCTGTGTGTTCTTGATGAAATTTGGCACATGGACGAAGCCTATTGGATATGGTTGAAATCGGTCCATTATTTCACCTAGCCCCCATACAACCGTATCCCCCGAATACATTATGTGAGTTCATAATTATGTACAATTTTCTTATATCTATACAAAAATTGGCACAACTAAGTTTTGTATAAGTCTGAATGCTAATGATCGACTTCATTTGACAGTAGCCCCAATAAAAAGTCCCCTTGAGAATATCACTTGAAGCCTTCAAAGGTCAATAATTGTTCACTTATAAACACTGCAACATACCATGATAAACTTCTGCATAAATAACTTAAATGTGAACGTTAAACCCTCTACCAGGCCCATATTTACCTTTGGCCTCTTTCAGAAAATCACTTATTTTTCAATAAATCAATAATTGGAAATATAAAGTGGAAATATAGTAAAAAATAATTATGACTTTTACGTACATACTTAGGTAAATATAGGTTTTGAAATTAGTCATACTTTACAAAAACATCTTGTTATCTCAAAAGTAAAGGAAATACATATTTGTTAAAAACATATGTATATATTATATTTACTTGATAATTGTTTTTATTAATATACCATATTTGCAAAAGAAAGATGTATAAACAAGTGTTAAGAATAATTTTTAAATTTACAAATTTTCACAATGCCCGATGGCTCAGTTTGAATTATAATCTGTTGGAAATATGTTTTACCAATAACTAATTTTAGTACTCTTCCAATAGATGAAATCATTTCAGTAATCTGACGTTATAATTCAAGATTTTATTAGAAAATGTTTGTTTCTATTGGAAGAATAGATATGTAGGTATGTAGTATATGTATAAAATTTTCAATAAAAAATATCGTATAAACAAGGAAGATATGAGGGAAATTTTGTCAGATTCTTTTGTTTATCCCCTGTCCACGAATCTTATAAGAATACAAAAATATATGTTTGTGGGTCTACGAAGTTTGAATATATTAAATAGAATATACTTATGTATGTTTGTTCTCTTTATTTGTCAACCAAATTGAAACTTTATTAGAGAAATATCTTTCAATGATTTCCATAAAAAGTTTGTAGTGACAATTTTACTTTTCATTTTAGCCAGTTAGTCACTATAATTTGCTTAATTTTCACCAAATTTGGGAGTGACCATTAGCCAAATTTAGAACAAATTAATTTAAATATAAAAAAACATCAAATTAATATGACTAAAATGTTCTAAAATCAGTTAATTTTCTCGTTAAAAAAATATTAAACAATTTGTAGTCATTAATGCGATTATTACACCATATCACACAGAGATTTTTTAATAAATATTTACAACGCAATAATTTATTAAAGCGACTTGTCATGGTAATTACTTTAATCCACAAAAAAAAACACGCACCCCTTACTTAAACAACCCCGAACGTCCCACCTGTTCAACAACAAATCACATTCCCAAAATGACATCATCTTTACCTTAAGAGCAAAACATACTAACTCAAGTTAATACACTTTTTTTGCATACAAATCAAAAACAAGAGATCAATCGTGAATGAAAACAAGTCGTTAAGTTTATGTTTTTAAAACAAAAACCAGTTCAAATTTCATAACTGTCATTATGTATTTTGAAATAAAGTTAATTGCTTTTAAAACTTACCGGCTTCTAAGGTTTTCTTCATGCATCCAGTAGCATTACGAACTGGTAGGAAATTGGCCAAGAAACGGGGTGGACTAATGCGAGCACAATCGAATTTGAAAGCATCGTCAGCTTCGAAATGTTCACCACATTTTGGATTCGAAGATTCGCACTGGTAACAATGTATGGCAAAAGCTGCAAAGAAAATATAAACAAAAAGATATCAGACATAAGTATATAAAGAATAATCGAAAATTTAAATATTTCGCGTACACTTTTAAAAATATATTTATTATTAAACATTACTACATACCCGAACAGGCCAAAGTTGCCATGATTGCAACAGCCAATAAATATTTCATAGATGACATGATTTTTATTTTAGTTTTGATTTTTTTGCTGTGTGTGTTTGTTTGTTTATTATCTAAATCCAAAACAACTGCAGTGTTTTTATTTTGATTTCGAAATTATTTTCAAATTCACTTTTACTTTTTTAGTTATCTGTGATGAGTTCCACCAACGACCAACGATCTTCACCTACTAACCAAATCTAAATGTTTTGTTGTTTCTTAAACTCTGTCAAATGTTTTCTTCGCATCATTAAACATTTTACTCGTTTCTTACTCTTTTGAATTTTTGTTAAAAAAAAACCTCAACACACAGTAAATTTTAAGGGGAACCTGATTAAATTTACTCAAAATCTTTACTCATCTCATGGAGTGGTTTTTTAGTTGGCGTGGGATTTCGGTGGGGTGGTGCTGGTTGAGTGTTGTGTTTGGTAAAGTAAGTTGTAAATAGTGTGGTTGGTTTTTTTAGTCTTGTGTTTGTTGACAGCATTCATTTGTTTATTAGAAAAAAACTGTTGGTTTCATTTAATGACATCATAATTGTATATATATAAAATGGTGTGTTAATGACCCGTTAGGAAATTTATTTATAAAAATTAACTTTGTAGTACATATTGTTTCCCGATCTTTATAATTTTTAATCAATTTAATAATAGACCCTACAATGGTTAAAACTCACAATATCAAGAATAGAAACATTTTGCTTTTATATGAATTTGTAGAAAATACTTGGATTTGGTCCAAGTACTTACAGGCGTGGCAGACGATATGATACCCTACAGCAGTTATGAATATTAAATGCGATTTATTTTTCATAATAAAGCATTTATGTTTAATTATACCCTACACCAATATATTATATGTTTGTGCTGATGTTTGTAACGCACAAAAATATTGGTGCTATACCCACCTTAAATTATACCGATGGACTTAGAATCACTTTCTCAGTCGATTAAGACATGTCCGTCCGTCTGGCTGTCTATGTAAACCTTGTGCGCAATCTACAAGCCACAATTTTCAAGATATTTTGATAAAATTTTTTTTTGGCACAAGGATGATGCCTATTGAAAATAGTTGAAATCGGTCCATTATTTTATCTAGCCCCCATACAACCTGACCTTCCGGTTTGGAGTTTTTAACACATAACTACGTCAAAAATACTACTGTCTCTCCAAAAATTGGCACAACTAAGTTTTATATAGGCATAAATGACCATGCCGATTTTTATAATGATCGACCATCGTTTGACCCAAACCCCCAATACAAACCCCTCTAACAATAACTTAAAAGTCCTAAAATTTACTTATAACCATTAGTATAGCGATGAATTTCGGCATAACTAACCTAAAAATATGTACATTCTTCTTTCCAATTTGTTGAGAATCGGCCCAAATTTGACCCTAACTCCCATATAAAGCATCTTTTAGTAATTCTGTTTTTCATCAATAAATTGCTTAAATACATAGGAATTAAGGTATAATTCAACATAAAAGTTTCTTTATGAAAAATTAAAAATTTTTAAAATATACTCTGGTGTAGAGTATCATATAGTCGGCGATGACCAACTATACTTTCCTACTTGTTTTACATTAATTCCGATATATTTAAGCAATTTATTGACGAAAAATTTATTTTCTGAATATATACATGTGGGGGCTAGGGGCAAATATAGACCGATCCCGATGGAATTTAGTGGAAAGATTTATATTTACATAATATTTATTTGTGATGAATTTCTTCGCGATATTAGTGTTTATAAGTAAACTGAAAAGGGGCTTTGTATGGGAGCTAAGGTCGCGATTTTTACGAAATTCGGCATGGTTATGAGCTCAAAAGTCTTTTTCGGGGCTTAAGTTGTAGGAAATAATTGACCGATTTTAACCATTTTCAATAGACTTCGTCCTTGGAAAAGAAAAAGTATGGTTCAAATTTTATAAAATTTTCTTGAAAATTTCGAACTGTGGAATGCCCACAAAGTTTACATGGACATATCTTTATGGGTTCAGAAAGTTATTTTGTGTCGATTGGTATATGTACTTTAAGGTTAGAAACATCAGCACACTATAGTGGTGTAGTGTAAAAAACTAACTGAAGTAAGTACGATTTTTATTGTTTTTCCAACTGAGCCTCCTCTGTTGTGTTGTTTAAGTTGTTTACAAATTTTGAACAACTTGTTGATGGTTTCTCTTTGACAAATGTATCACTCATTTTTTGCTATTCATCCCTCTCTTCGAAAAACTACTTAGCATTAATAAAAATATTTTATTCTTATAACGATTTGAACTTTAGGTAATTTTTTTGAAATGATGTCAGTTTTTTATTTGGTTGTTTTTTTTTCTAATACGACATAATATTTATTTATTTTTTTCTTGGGTTTTATATTTGTTTATTTCTTCATATTTAATATTCTTTAAAAATAATTTACGCATAAAGTATATTAAAATTTTCGTTTAAGCCTTTTAACATTGGGCGCAAACAAATTGAGATTTTTGTTGAAATGGATTAGAGAAAAAATCATTTCGATTATCAAAATAAACAATAAAAAAACTTTAATACTTTAATCCTTATTTTATAATTAATATAAATCAACCACTTTTGTACATCTCTCCCCCTACAACTCTGACTTTAATATTCAAACAAGCGGAAAAACCATGAAATATATTAATTACATTTACATACAATATTCTGTTGAATTCTACGCAATATAATCTAAACACGCAATTTTAAAGGATAAAGGATTCTTGACACATAAAAACATAAAACTATTTCCAAAACGTGACTTCATTTCATTATGATGTAAAATAAAACAAGTTAACAATGGGGAAGAAATATTTTATAGAACTCATTTTTAAGAAATAATTTTTCTTTTTTGTTCGAATTTCTCCTTAACAAAAATGAGCTTATTAATGAGTGAGTTCTTTTTATTTATATTTTTAAATTGAGTGTTTAATTCGTTGTTATAAAGTTCTCTTGTAGGAGTATGAGTGAAAAATAAAAAAAAGATTTTTATTTAATAGTAATTAATGGAATTAAGCAATTAAGTAAATTTTCACGTATTTTGATGCAATAAGATTAGTTGTTATTTATCACTAATGAATTTTTAACAGCAGTTATTTAAAAAAAAATAATTAATTACATAAGTTCTAGTAAAAAGTTGCACTTCGAATATTTAAATATTTCAGAATTTCCAGTTTAATATATCTAGGCAAAAATTTCATATGTATATCGGGCGGAAATTTTTTTTAAATAATTTTCAGGAAAATCAGAATTTTAGAAAATTTTTCGTTTTCAAAAAACTTTCAAAATACAATTTCCTTTTGAAATAAAAAATTCGGAATATAATTTATTTCGAGCTATGACCAGTCTTGAATATTTTGTTGGTAAAGACTTAATTGGTGAGAGGATGACATACACAGAGGAAAAAATATATACACGCCTGGTACCAACTTGATACAAAATGCTTCAATAACATCCATTGTAAAGTATATACATGCATACAACAACAACATGTAATGTAGACCATGCAACTTTGTCAACATTGCAACAATTCGTTGTCGCAATCTAAACTTTATGAACATCCGTTGTCTAAATGTTAAAATTTGGTGTTGATTTGGTACCAGGCGCATATATTTATTTTTCCCTCTGTGTAAGGAAGTTCCCAATTCTAATGCGAGACCTTAATAATGACCAATTTTACATAGATTTGTTGTGTCATTTCCCGGGGAAAATTGGTAATGTCCCCTAGATGCTAAAACGTACTAATCGACTTAGCATCGATTAGAACATGTTCGTCCGTGTACAGGATGTAATCAATTGACAGTTGTAGGTGATCGTGGGAAGAATGGAGGCTATAAAAGTGGGTCACCTCGGGTATCACATGTTTTTCAATTTCGAAAAATATTCATTTATGATCCGAATTATCTGAAATTAATATATAGGGTTAGGTTATGTATACTATGTACATAAGTGTATTTCTTCAAATCCGAAGAAATACACTTAGGCCACTATCGGGCCTGTTGTGCGCTCCTTTTCATGAAAAAATTATCACTGAATATAGTATTTTTCAATTTGTAGAAACTTAGTTTCCTGCACGTAATTCCTAAGAATTTTCCTACCAGTGTTAGTCAGTAATGTTATTTCCGGAATAATATCGCTTCCAAGACTCTTCGACGAATGCCTGACAGTGGCAAGGAAAGTGCTCCAGAGTTTCACTGTCCTCTCCACATGCTCTACATTCGTCTGAATCCGCATGTCCAATTTTCTATAGATGTGCTCATAATCCTGTGTGTCCACTCAGAATACGTACCATCATACTAACATCGGACTTGCTCATTTTTAAGAGATTTCTCGTCTTTTCAAAACGGAGTATGCCACTAGATTCTACGACCCAAAATTAAGTTTAGATGTCTCGGCGTTTTTCTGTCTTTTTGACATACTTACAGTGTAATTTAACTACGAAAAGGTAATACAAATTGAGTAAAAAGAGGTTAAAGGTCACGATTTCTGATGTATGTTATATACAATCCTAAGATATTTATATCGGAATGTTTTTTTAATTCTTCCACTATAGTGAGGATTGTATAATTAATTTTTACTGAAATTTGTAAGACATATTGCGCCTACATCCACTGTAAAGTATAGCAATCGTCTGTTTCTGTCCGTCTATATAAACCTTGCAATCAAACTACAGGCCAATTTTGAAGATCATTTGATGAAAATTTTCAAGTACCCCACTGAAAACAAATCTTATCTAACCTCATGAATCAAAAGTTATTGAACTCCTTTAAAAATTTAAAAAATTTTACCTAAACTTGTTTAATTTCCAACAACAAAATTAGTATTTTAAATTCTCTTTATAATTTTCATAAAAACCATTAATTTAAATGTTTATTACTTTGTCTCATTCCAAACAGAGAAACGTCACTCGTTTAGATATAATTTTGATGCAGCAGCCATTTGTCTGTCTATAGGTGTTCACTCTAATTGAAGGATACAAAAAACCTAATTTGCATAAATTTAATTAAAACTCATTCTCACCTCATAAGTTTATTTTGGACATTTTTTTTTTCGAAACTTTATTAGTCAGACAAGAATTTGTTGTTTAAATTAAAATAAGTTTCATTTAATTGGATTTTTAAAAGCAACATGCAACAGTATCCTGCATGTTTTTATGCTAAAATCAGATTATAGACATTAAGGACGTTTTACTTGAGCAGTAATTTGTTTATGAGTTGTCATTAGTTTTCTTTAGAAAGAGACTATAGATATAATGAATGATAGTATGTAAATGATAATTGTGTAATTGGTGGACATTTTTTTGTTTTTGAAGCATCGGTATTGAAAAATTTTGTAGGATTTCAGATAGCGTTAAAGAAGGTCCTTTGAGAGAACAAGTACAAATTAAAATTTATTAAAAACTTAACATTTTCATTTAAAACTTTTCACTAACTTTCTTAACGAATTTGCTATATAAGTCCTTGAAATTTCATTATATTTAAGTTCTCAACATTACCATAAATTTAGAAAACTGTGTGTTCGTTATTCCTCTATTCTATTGTATTCATTAGCATATATGTATGTAAATTTATGTAATTCTTTTTTATCCCAATTAACTAACACTATTCGTGCATTTCTACATTTCTTTTCAAATATTGCGTGTGTGTTTTTTTTTAAATTATAAAAAATCTGGCCTTGAATATATTGCGTTTAAAATCTGCAAAAAGTCCTTTTAATTTCCTTAATTATTTTAATCTTGGCGTATAGTTTATCATGATTGAAATACTTACGTTTTTCATTTTTTAAAAAGGTTAAAATCTTATAATTTGTAATTTTAAATGAACTTTATTGTTGTTTATTATAAATGTTATGATTCATATTTCGGCGGTTTTTATTTATTATTATTTTTTTGTTTTTGTATACATTGAACATCATATTTTTCTTTAGTAAATTATTTTATATGTATTTATTTTATTTATGATTTTAGTACTAAAAGAAAAAAATAAATTTTTGCTTAAAAATTTAAAATGAATTTACTTCATTTTTAAATAAATGCCAAGCTAGTTAAAATCTCCTAACACGAGAATAAATATTAATTAATATTTAAATTACATATACGAAGTGTATTAAAAAATGCAGATTGTTTTGTTGAAATTTATTTTAAAATAATTACTTAAAATCTGTTCTTATTTAATTATAAAAAAATCGTATCGTTAACATTGTGTTTTTGATATAATACAGTGAATAATATAAAGCTTTTTTGTAAACTTTTTTGAAAGCTGTTTTTTATAGCTAAACTTTTGTATGAATGCTTAAAATGGACCAGGCATGGACATGTGTATATGGTTCGATATTCCTAGACCAAAATTAAGAAAATTGTTTAATGCTACTTAATACATGATCATTTAAAATTTGTTAGCAGAATAAGAGAATAGATAAAAGAATCTTCACTGAATTTTATAAACGATATTCAGGACTGATCATGGTTACCTAGGGCTTAAAATACTTCGGATAACATTTTGATATAGATCTAACCCTCATTTTCTTAATATCTTGTTATTTTTTTATCGTAACTATATATTGACAGTTTTTATTCAAATATTATTTTAATCAGCAAAATATCTACCTGTTAAACGATAACCGAAGTTGAGATTATGGGCCTAGGACTAACTTTTTAATGTTCGGGGCTTTACTAAGGAGCTTTAAGTAGCTAAAGGGCGTTTTTCAATGTAAAATTAGAGAATCAGAAAATATTAGACATAATTATATGTTTAGATGGATTCGGCCTTGGTCGAGGCGTTATAAGCCTGAACAATGTTCGGGACCTTATTAAGGAACCTTTAAAGGCAGAGAGATATTAGAAGCTAAAGTAGAAATTTTCACAAATGTCTTTTTTGAATCGTTTGGGTCAGCAGTCTCTTAAGAGAGCGGAAATCCACCTAGGAAGAACCATGTGTTACAGAAGAGATTTGGAATCTTGGGAAGAAAAACTATTCAGTGGAACATGACGTAAATAGATCAGAGTATACTAAAGAGAATATAGTAAACTTGAGAGAGTATAAAAGAACCAAGCCTTGACATATAAAATATCAAGTAATTCCTATCCAAAAGATACACGGATAAGTGGAGCCAAAAATAGAGATACGAGCAACACCGAAGCTCGGTTTCTCACTGAAATCAATTATATTTTACTGTTAAATGTGCGATAGTGCTAGACTGTCAGTTTATATGTAATCAGACAATCAAGATATAATATGCGTTCTAATATAAATCCCACCTCTTTCTCCCTATAATGCATCAACAAGTTAAAGAATTTTATCTAAAAGGAACTAAAATTATTGCGTGAGACACTATAATCAAATCTAAAACACGTGTGCTAGGAAAAGTTCATGAACTTTGAACTAATTCAAGCCTGACATGCATTAGGATAGTTAAGTATCTGTTATTGTTCTGATTTAGTAGATAGAAAGAAACTATATGTTTCCTGTACTCTTTCCATTAGAGAGGAGAAAATATGCATAACATATGTTAGTAAGAAATTATAGTGGGCGACTATATGTTTGAGATTCCATTTTTGAGGTTAGGTCCATTTGATAAAGTGTAAATGACTTTTCTCAGTTTTGAAATTCGGTTTTAATAATTTTGAAGAATTACCATTATTTGGTATATGAATTAATATTTATTACATTTAAATTATTAATTTAGAATACAAATAATTTAACAAATTTTTTATTAAGATGAACATTATATATTCCATTAACGAAAACGAAATAAAATACTTTTAATTTTGGCATAAAATTTTAAAATTAATAAATTTCTTCTTTACAACAGCTTGATTTTTACATAAAAACACTTTTTAATAATATTAATTATTTTTAATTGCAGGAAACCGGAAAAAATCTGAGGTGAGTGGGTGTGTGTGTGTGTAATGTGCATTATTTTAAAAAATTAATTCTGCTTTAGGAATATGACTAATTTAAAATATTTTTGTTGAACTTGAACTTTTCAATTAGTTGCATGTTGAATGTATACGAAAGTATGTAGAAATGATGTTTTGCATTATAAATTTTATAAAATAAAACAAATAAATTTAAACATAATTTAAAATTAAAATCTAAACAAATTCAACAGCTTAAAGCTACACTTACTTAATTTATAATGCACTTTAAAACAAATATCACAAATAATTAAAATTTTAATTTTTTTTTCAACTGAAATACCAAATTTTTAACTTAAAATAAATTTAAAAAATATTTTACATAAGTGAACTTTTGGTATTCACTTATAGGTTAAATGGTTGTTATTCTTGAACATGGAATTGTCTTTTTGGAAAATGTTATTATTATAATTTATGCTAAAATTTAAACTCTTTTAGTTTTTATGGCTAAGAATAATGTCAGCAAAGTGGCGCTGAAGAGAATACTCCATGAAATATCGAATTTAAATGCATTGTTACACTTATCGGTTAGACAGTCCTCACAAAAGACCCGATGAACATTCTTTTCGGTAGGTTCGTTTCGGCAATGATCCAAAGTATCTGATTTATTGGTGTAGTAACAGAAACGTTTAACCACCTGTTTGCCATTAACTAGAGAAATTTAAAATAATATAATATTGGTTAATAAAGATTTAGTTAGAATGCTTAGAACATACTTACTTTCTTCAATGGTTTTGCGACAGACGGCTCTTTCATGTTCAGAATTGATGGTACTGTTGCAACTGCGTACCACACTATATTGCGTTCCTTTAATGAATCGGGTATATTGCTTTCCTTGAATTCATTGCCACAAAAGTCTTCAGATCCATGGGTATCTGAACTGCAATGCCAGCATTGTAAATGGGGTTCGGCAGCTAGAAATTGTAAAGAAATATGATTTAATAAAAATTGGTTTCTTTTTACAATTATTATACCCTTCACCTTAGTAAGAAAGGTATATATAAGATTTTTATTCAGTTCATAATATCAAAAATAAAATGTTGGGACCTTAAAAGTTACATATACAATTTCTAACTCCTAATAGGTATTGTATTCGGTTTATCGATGTCTGTCTGTCCAACTACACAAACACCCTTGCTTAAATAGTTAATGTCCGTCTGTCTGTTTGTTGAAATCAATTTTCTGAAGATCCCAGATATCTCGATGAATTAAATAAAAAATCGTATATCTGGAAAACTATTATAACTGGAATCATCAATTTTTGCACCAGCAACACTGAAATCCACGTGAGCAATTTGTGCAAAAAAATGGCCTAGCAATAGGTGTATTTTTACATCTGGGATCTAGAAACCTCAAATGTTGTACGTGTTGTATTGGCATAGCACCTCCCATATCGTTTTTTATTTATATTGTTTTTAGGGTAGCGAAGCATACTGGGTATTGCTAGTTATAAATAAAGAATAGTTTGAAAAAGATCTAAAATAGATATATATGTTTAAAAATTCTCTTTGATCCTTTGGTTGGTTGGTTTACGTGGTAGTTCACTACGCACGAACAGTCAAGTAGAGTCGAAGAGACTCCGTTTTGACCGGACCACTCCACTCGTTAGATGTAGTATTTTATAGTTTTAGATCCAGCCTGTAGCAGTGAGAAATCTTAGGATATCTTTAAGCTTATATCCAGATATCTCACCAAGGTTAGATATGAAGTAACTGCCAAGAAAACGCTTTCTTTTCACGGATAGAGCAGGGCATTCGCAGAGAAAATGGAAGACCGTTTCTTCCTTTTCCCTGTCTATGCAACTACGACAGTGTTCATTGAAGGGTAGCCCAAGCCTACTTGCATGTTTGCCTAGCACCCAGTATCCTGTTATTACTGCTATTTATCTCGATATATCCCACCTACTACGGTTTATAAGGTGACTTGTGCGTTTCTCATTGATCCTATTATAGATCCTATTTATAGAACTTTTTTGCTGCTATTCGCAAATTAAATAATCCTCCAAGTTAGGTTTCAACTGAGTCAAATTTTTAAAGTTTTTAATTTCCAAAAAATTTTAAAAAGTGGAGGTTATAAGGCTAAATTGGCTTTAACATCAATCATTTTTGTATTACGACCTTTTAATAAATAGGTCTTTGTAATAATACAAACACATATAGACATACATAGATATTAATGGGCACAATGGGTAGTAGAGTAGGAAGGCGACATACAAACATAATTTCCTAGTCATTAACCAGAAGAAAATGTTAGGAGCCTACAAACAAAATAATTAAATTGTCTATTAAAAATATGTAGGAATATGTATATTTGGCAATTTTGTATGTATATCTGTCTTTGTATATGTAATCTATAATAAAATCAAACAATTACCCTTAACATAGTTTTGGAGGGCGCCAAACAGACTACCGTGAAAATTTTCTCCATTTTATTAGATACTTTACACATGTAGACATACATACATTAGTAGTATTCATGTATGAATGCCTGACAAGAACAATAATTTCTTGATGATGTCAACTTTCAACAATATATAAGAACTTTTTTAAAACAAACTTACACGCGCGTTGGAAAAGCTCAACAATGATAATAAAAAAAAAAACAAACATTCTATAAAATGACACGCTGCCCACCACAGCATAAAAAGGACGACAATTTCTAAAATTCTCACGCGTTTGAATGGAATAAAAATAAAAAATATTTCTGTTTATTATTGTTGAGATAATTTTGTTTTTTAATATTTTGCTGAGCTCTAATTTTTAAGTACATATGTATTTTTCTAACTTTACATTGTAATTTTGTATTTTTTTGGTCGTAAATTATAAATAATTTTTTTAACTTGTTTACGAGAATTAAGGTCAATGAAATAGAAATTATTAAAGAGCGAGTAAGAAGCGTCATAGACAAATATTAGGTGGGTTACTATTGTAAGAAGATAAAAGTTTAATAAAATAGAAATTCCTTGTTTTAGTTTTTTTATTTTTTTTCTTTTTTTTGGCAAAAGTCCCACTGTGCTCTATCTTTTCGAATAGCTGTTTCAATATTTGTTTTATCGCACATATGTTTATTTTTAATTAAACATATAAATATCCCAACAAGTTAAAATTAATTGTTTGTCTTCAATAAATTGAATTTTAATGATGATCATTAAATAATGTACAATCAGTTTAAGTATTTGAGAACAAATTTAAGATTTCCTGTATCGAGCAATTTTTCAAATAATTAGAAAATATTAAATATTTATAATTTATATGAGACAAACTAGAATTTATTTTAAACATACATAATTTCTCTAGTTCTAAGAGCAGTCATGGGGAGTAGAGTCAATTATGGACTTATGTCGAATTTAATCGCTATACTCTTATTTAGGCAGTAATGAGCGTTAAAGTAATTTTTTGAAGGGGACCTTATATGGGGGCTAGGGTAAATTATGGACCGATCCTTATAAAATTCGGTAGATAGATTTTTGATCGTGAGAAATTTACTTACTTCAGCGCTAGACTCGTATATTAAGCCTGTAATGGGCGTTAAAGTCATTTTTTGGAGGGTACCATTTTTGAGGGGTAGGGTCATTTATGGACCGATCCTCATAAAAATTTCGAAGAGAGAATTTGGATCATATGAAACTTATTTATGTCGAATTTCATCGCTATACTCGCATTTTAAAACAGTTATGACGGTTAAAGTTGTTTTTCGGGGTTCCACTTGTATGGACGCTATGCGAAAACGAGGACTGATATTGCCCATTTTCAATACCAAACAAACCTTTTCTATAAGAAATATTTGTGTAAACCTTAAACTTTCTAGCTCTTTCCGTTCGGACTATATCATGCTTTCAACATACAGACGAACAGACATGGCTAGATCGTCTTAAAATTGAATAAGGACTCAGAATGTATATAATTTTATGATGTCTGTGTTACAACTGGAATGACAAAATCAATGTACTCCCCATCTTTTTTGATGGTGGGTATAAAAATTCAATCATGCCTTTAAAATTTGTCAAATTTTCAAAAATTTCAGACAAAAATCGCTTTGTTTTAAGAATACAATCTTTGGAATCAGTTCTTAATCATTAAATATTCTCTAGAACTTGTTCCATAATATTGAATCTATAACGCTTCAGTACATCTAGTTCTGATGGTGACAATTTTGAACAATATCAATTGGTTTCTACTAGAAACTTTCTATAGCAATAGAGTGTGAAGATACCACATATCAGATTCAATTGCTATGAAACCAAGTTTCTTTATAGTCTCACTAAGTTCGTTCAAGCGGAATTTTACTGTGTTACTTATTTATGTTTATATTAATAACGTAAAATTAGAAATTAAATTTAATGACGAAAGAAAATACGAGCATAATTTTAAAATCATCATGACGAAAGATATCATACGGTGTGGGCTAGGCTACTGATAGAAAACGATTTGTTGAAATACATTAAAACAACAAGTGTTCATTAATTTAATGTTAAATGATGAGGCCTTTTTTTTAGTTTCCAAATATTTTTAATTTTTATTTATAAAACGAAATTTTAAAGTTGTTTTAAAAATGTCCAACTGTTAGTTGAGCTAGACTAAGGTGTAAGGACTATTTGTTCTTCAAAGTATTTAATTCCATTGTATTTTTAATTTAATTAATGTTTTTTTATATTCGGTACTTTTTAATTTTGAGTTAATTCCTTTGGGAATCATAATTATAAACAAAATTACATTTTAGTCTGTGTTTTGAACTTGAATATATTACTGTTAGTTTTAGTAATACGCAAAAAATTATAAGATTTAAAAGTATGAAACAATTTTATAATCTACACCCACTTGAAAGTATACCAATCGGCTTAGAATAATTTTCTGAATCGATTTAGCAATACTCTCTATCCGTCCATGTAAACCTTGTAAATAAACTAAAGATACCCATTTTCAAAGTAATTTCATGAGATTTGGCAAAAACGTTTCTTTTGACCCAAGATCGAAGCCTATTGAAAATGGTAAAAATCGGTTTTTTATTTCATCTAACCCCCATACAGCCGTACCCGCTAAAAAGGGCAATAGGACTTTTGAGCCCATAATTATGTTAAATGTTCTAGTTTCTGTACAAAAATCAGCAAAACTTTGTTTTATATAGGTATAAATGATACTGCTGATTTCCGTAATGATCGGACTTATAAACACTAGTATTACGATGAAATTCTGCATAAATAACTTTATTGTTAACGTAAATCTGTCTATGAAAATTTTATAAGGATATGCTCATATTTCCCCTTGCCCCTATTATGTAATTTTTAGAGTTTTATGTTTAAATCAACTTGCCTAAAGATCCAAATTTTTGATTATATATACAAATACAAATTTGGACTTAGGAAAATCAGGAGATAAATAGGTTCATAAATGATAGCTTTCATATATATAGTACATTAAAGCTATTTTAAAAATTATATACCAAACCAAATTTTTTTGCAATGAAATTAACAATCATTAGACACACTTTTTATAGCCATCACTGGGGTTTTATGTGGAACTTAAGAATTAAACAGAATTAAGGATTTTTCTCTTTATAAAAGTCATTTTAACAGCATGAAAACATTTACTTGATTAAAGGAATAAGTAATCCTGATGATGGGTATTCATTTGAGCCATGGAAACAATAACACACAGATTCATACGCATTTTAATATACGTTGTGTGTGTCATCATAATCATACCTACCGCTCACTACCCAACTGTCCAACTTTATGAGGAATAAAAGGAAAAGAAGAAACAAAAACTTAAAATACAGTTAGTGCGTTGTTCGAACATTTCTTATGTGTGCGTGTGTATTGAATAATTTGAGAGGGATGTTAAAACATACAGCCACTGATTGTGGCAAAGAAGAATGGAGTGTGAGATGTGTTATTTAACTAGTAAACTATTATTATCTGGAACAGGCGTCTTCATGGCGCCCAGACATGTACTGGAGACACACAGATACAACATAAAACCATTCATGGCTGATGCCTTTATATAAAAAGATTTTGACTGAAAGGATTTTTCTCCATACAATTATAAAACAAAAAATTACGGTTTATGAAAAAAGAGAGAGATTTAATAATAATGACAATTATAAACAATATGACCATGACAACAATTGATATGTAATTGATATTTGGATTTGAAAAAAGGTAACGGAAAAACATACAACAGAATATGACCTTTAAAATAATCAATTGATGCCAAAAATTTTGCAAAATAAAATTTTGCAAATGGTAAAACTTTATTACGTATTTGTATAAACAACTGCTAAAAGAGGGAGTAAATAATTGCTATTATGACCTTTTCGCTTCAATACATTCATTTTTTGCAAAAAATTCTTATGAAATTTTAAAAAAGTTTTTGCTTTCCTTTGCCTTGACTTGCTACAAAACAAACATAAATCTATTTAGAAAGGAAACTTTTTTTTCATATTTCAAAAATTTAGGTCATGGTGTCAAGCTTAAAAATCTCCATATTCCATATTCATATGATTTTCCTTAACTGTTGAAGTATTTTACCAACAAAAATGGGTCTGGCAGTTAGTCTGCTGATTACCTGCCATCTAACGACGTCTTACAAAACAGAGCATGAAATATGTAGAAACAAATTAAATGAAATTGAAATTATTATGGCACTCGGCACTCCCTGGCTAAAGAATTACTTTTTTCTATACGTTTACTAGTATTTTGCTGTGAATGCATGTTGCTTCACATAAAATTGTTGTTTATAAAAATCTATAAATTCAAATAGAAATTGCAAACCAATTAGAAGGTTAAGCTTTCATACTGGGAAACGGAAATTAATTTGCCATTTTTAATTTGAAATACTAAAAATGAATATTAAAAAGTATTTGCGAAAACGATGGGATTTTCTTCTATGTAGAATGATGTATTGCTAGAATTTAGTATGGAATTATATCAGGATCCTTTGGGAACTATATATTCAATGTAATTCAAATTGTGAAAAATGTATTACACCTTTCCTTTTCAAAAGTCTATTTATAGTCTGTTATATCATTTTCCAAAAAAAGATAAATTACTTCACTTTTACTTTCATTTCCCATAAATTAAATTTGAAATTGTTTAAATTTCTCTCATGTGTCAAATTGTATCTACCACCAACAATAAACGAAACACAAAAAAAAAATTACTTTAAATATAAAATCATAAAACGTACAATGATCTACATAAATGCAAAAAAAAAAAAAAAAATAAATTGGCAGACATTTAAAAATACATACAATTAAAGACAAAAGTATGACCGACTTTTAAATGGAATTTTTGGCAATAAATGTAGTGTTACTTGAAACAAAAAATAATAAATAACAGTGCGTTTTTTAACACAAGACATATATAATAAGAACAAGGCTAAAAAGGAGTTATAGTATTTATAAGGAATGATAATTTACAGTTAGTTATTTCTTAGTCAGTCTCACTAGGTAAATGCCTGAAATAAATTTTTTTTAATTTTTTTAAAGAATTTTTGTGCACTGAAAACCCGTTAAATATTTTGTGATCATCAATTTAAATGAATTAGATTTTATAATAGAGCACTTTATACACAACCACGTGTAATTATTTTAAACCAATAAATCAAGCACAATTAAAATAAATACAAATCAAACATTAATTTTTAATAGATTTACGTTTGCTACAAAATAAAAGAAAAACATATTTTTCAAATTTTGCTCTTGTTTGTAAAAACACATTAAAATTTTTACTAATTCTTATTTAACCCTTAAACGTATGATCATATTTTGTTATTCAGTGTGATATTTAATAAGTAAATAAATAAACAGTACGGGTGTATTGACTCTTTGTCGAACTGCTGGCAAGGAACATATTTCCAGTTCGGCGTGACAGTCCCGTACTAACCACTTAACATACCACTTATGGTGGCTCCTAGCCACCCGACTACCCAGGTGACTAACCATTTTAACATAGGCTTTCCCTACGAGGAAATTAATTGTCACTCTAAAGCCTACAATGAGACTGTCAATAGTAGTCAATGAATAGTAATGTCCTAACGGGTTCTTGGGAGTCAGTCACATTACTAGGTCTTTTACTAGTTACATTACTAGCTATTGACGTGTCCTAGGAGAAAGTGAAGTGTCCCCAAGTAGCTTGTCTTAAGAATAGCAATTGCAGAGGGGTTAAATAACCAGGCCGTCAAAGTTTACCTACACAGAGGGGAAAAAAATATACACGCCTGGTTCCAAATTGACACAAAATTTTTCAATAACATCCGTTGTCAAGTATATACATACATACAACAACAACATGTAATGTAGACCACGCAACTTTGTCAACATTGAAACAATTCGTTGCCGCAATCTAAACTTTATACACATCCGTTGTCTAAATGTTAACAAACGTGTTAAGCTCACTATTTACAACGCATTTTGAGCTTACCACGTTTGTTAACTTTTAGACAAAGGATGTGCATAAAGTTTAGATTGCGACAAAGAATTTTTGCAATGTTGACAAAGTTGCGTGGTCTACATTACATGTTGTTGTTGTATGTATGTATATACTTGACAACGGATGTTATTGAAAAATTTGGTGTAGGGTACAGTAAAGTGACGACAGTCTTCGCTTTCGTTTTACGAAGAGTACTTTGGAATAAACCAATATATTTATACAAATTAGAGTCAACTATGTGGTCAACTGGGTTGTTGCAGAAAGTAACTACTCTCTAGATTACTTAGAGACAGTAAAGTAACGATTGACTTCATCTCTTCATTTCTTGGCTTCTGACATTATAAACAGTACATTCGCAACGAATGATCCAATACTCAGCAATTAAAATGATCCAATACTCAGGAATTAACGAACAGCTTGGTTGTTAAAGTGAAAATGTTGCATCAACATGTTTATTATGAAAATATTTAAATAATTTGCGACTAGAGAAAAATACACATTTTTACTGCTATAACATAATTTTAGTAAAATATTGCAGCAGATATTGATATCCTCAGATTTCTCACGACTACAGGCTGGATCTAATACTATGTGGAGTGGTCCGGTCCGGTCAAAACGGAGTGTCTTCGACTCTACTTCACAGTTCGCGTGCAGTGAACTACCACTTTTTTTACTGTTACATCAACATGTACAAATTAGAAATTATTATTATTGTTGCATCAACATGTTTATAGAAATTAAGAACCAGTGCTGAATTACAAAGGCTGAAATCACGAATTCTTGATAGACATAGAATAATTTACATTACAAGAATTCATTAATTATTTATCCCAAAAAATATGTATATTAAAAAAAAACTTTGTAGCTTTTAAGGGTTAAAAATATTCTATAATTTCTAAATTAAAACCAAAAAATATAATTAAATTTGTATAAACAATACAACAATTGTGTAGCAAAGAAATACCGAACAAATCATAACAATGCCAAAGATCTATGGCTACAAATAGAATTCAAATTCATTGCAAAGTAAAACAAAATATTTTGATAGAAATTATCGATTCTTAAAATATGTATTTTTAGTAGATAATTCTAAGAATTTAAACTAAATGGCACAAAGGTAAACATGTCAGTAATGGAAATTAGACTTGATGTCTTGGATTAGATATTATATGTATATGCTAAAAGCTTTAGAATACGAGGGTTATTTTAATAAAATATAAAATATTTAAATGTTTTTAGAAAGTTTATGACTATTTATTGACCAAAGATCAATTAAATTGTTACATTTCGTAGTTTGTATAATAAAAATTTAAATTTGTTTAAACCTATTATAAAAGTAGTTTTAACTAGTTCAAACCTATTTCTATTCTATTCAAAAGCCCTCAAAAAATCTAATAATATCAAACAAAATTAATTATTTACTTGTAAAATATTCTTTGATTTTAAATTTATTCATTTTGGCGAAAAAAAAATCAAATGTATTTAATCCATGTGTTCTTCTTTTTTACGAGTACTCCTACAAGTACTTGTATTTTTTAATAGAAAATACATTGTTTAATATTTTCTTGATTTTAGTGTAGTGGTTTTTTATTACTTAATTTTAAACAATTAAATTGTTCATGTATGTTTATACACTAAGCGCTATATGATTAAGGCTATTTGTCGTTTTATGACATTGTTTGCAAAAAATTGGATTTGAACTAAAATATTTATTTATAATCAGATTTTGAGACACTGTTATAACCAGCTGTTACCAACTAATACAAGAGGAAAATAGAGTTGACAATGTTGCAGCAACATGTTTATAGTGACATCAAGAGTATTCAAGTGATAATAAATACAACGTAAGTTTTTAACTAAAAGAACTTTAATACTATAATATTATACAGTTTGAATCAAATTCGATTTTTTTAGTGAAGTGAGTAAAACATTTCACTTTGTTTATATTCAAATTTAACCGCGCGCCAGGTGATTATTATTGACCTTGCTTAAACAGATGTAATTACTACACAAACAACTAAAACACAACACACTCACTTAACTAAAGCAATTAATAGAAATTTTTTTAATTTCACACAATATTTGCTATTGTTTCTAAAAATGTTGTGGTCATGTCTTATTTGTATTTTTGAGAAAAAAAAAAACATTTTGGAAATATATGTACATACATATGTACATATGTACCTAAGTAGTATATGTAAATACTTATGTATAAATTTGTTTATTTTGTAAAGTTCTAAATAAATTACTTTGAATTTTCTACATACTTTTCCTAATTGTAGTGTAATTTTGTTTCAAGTCTTTACTTTATTTTTATTGCACTCATGTGTTGACTAATTAAGTATTTATTGAAATTTAAATAAATTAAACTTTTTTGTAATTTGAACTACATCACCTGTTTTTAAAATATATTAAGAGACCACACAGCACAGTAAAATACATTTTGTATTGTTTATTTTTAATTAAAAATAATACAATTTACTTGACAGTGGGATATTATTAAAGAATTAATTTAATTTTTTTATGATCTTGTAACAGTAAATTTACAGATTATTGTGGGGTTTTGCTAAATTTATAGTTTTTGTTAAATTATTTAAATGTAATACTTAAGTTAAAAAAAATACATTGTTTAAATTTTTGTTACACTGGGTAATAAAAGTATAAAAGTTGCTTAAAAAGTCGTGAGAATTGATTTTTAATTTTTCGTTCCCGGAATGAAAAAAGGTAAAAATATCGATAATATTTACATATGTTTGACAATTTATTCACAAAAAAAAATCTTGGAAAATATACACACCCGGTAGAAAAGTACCGAAATTGATACAATCCGTTGTCAAAAGTGAGCTTACCACGTTTGTTAACATTAAGACATTGTAATTTTGACAAGCATCGTTGTGATTGCAACAACGCATTGTTGTCATTTCGATACGCTTTGTGTTATTTCAGCAATGCAATCGTTGTGATTTCGACAACGAATCGTTGTCATTTCGACAATGCAACGTGCTGTCACTTTGGTAACACATTATTGTTTGTTGTTGATTTGATAATGTCGTGTATTTTTTATATTTTTTTTGTGGGTTTGATAACTATCCGTACATACTTTGACAACGGATGTTATTGAAAAATTATAAACACTTTGGTGTTAATTTGGTACCAGGCGTGTATAATTTTAAAACGTCTTTTTTCATATGTATGTAACCGGACCATATTTGGTGGTAGTTTGCGACACGCAACCTGCCTTGTGGAGTCATAAGGATTCCGTGTTGACCTGACATTATCATTAAAACACATATTATGTAACCCATATTTTAGACGATTTGATCTTCTTGAATTGACATCATTTATTTGAAGTCTAATTTGGAGCTACTCGAATTCTATTGATTCACTAGAACACCATTATTCTATCGATTTTATAAAGGAATGTAAATGTCTTCCTCTCATATCTGACACTCGTCTTTCTTCTGGTACACACCCATTCCTGGAGAAATTAGTTCTTCAGCGTGACATTCGTCACTTTTCACTGTTTAACCTTTCAAACATGAGCTTTTAGTGTATTTCCTAAAGTTTATTTCTTTATGAATCGATTTTACAAAGTGTTCATTAAAAAAGAACCAACATGGTCCTATTCTTAACCTTTTAAAGTACTAAAATACAGTTTCCCTTTTCTGGTTCGTAAACTATTAAAAAGTACCAATAAGCATTTCAAGTCGAAACAAAGTGTTCATTAAAATATATCAACATGATGCAATTCTTAACCTTTAAAAGTACTTAAATACTGATTTGCTACTTTTTTGAATAGTAAACTGTTAAATTCCCTTAAAAGTACCAAAAATCATTACTGCATGTGTGATTTTAGGAAATAGTCCTTTAACCCTTTCAGGCACAAAACTAAACCGCTGGACTTTTTATGGATATGATATCTCTACACACTTTATTTTAATGTATATTGATCATTTTTGATGAAAAATGGAAAAAGTGTTTTTGAAGGATATCGCAGGATATTATAACTTGAACTCAAATTACCTGTTGGCATGAATTATCGGTCACAGTCGAAAACAATCTTATGATTATTAAAACAAACATTGAAAAATGTAATTAATTTCAATATATATTTATTAAAAAAGCTTGTCGATTACATTGTAATAAAAATTTTAATAAAAATGGAAAGATTTTACAGCTTAAGATTGAAATGGTTTCAATACAATAGGTCAACGATTTAATTATACAGTAAAATGAATAAACATTTTAATAAAGTTTATTTTTTTAAGCAAAAATGTGTTTTTGTCATCAAATAAATATTGCAAAAAAATTTACACATCTTTTAAATATAAACATTTACCTTTAATTTTGTAAACAGCTGTCAAAATGACTAGACTTATAATCATTACTTTCATGTTTACGGTTGAAATTTTTCTTGTTCTTTCTTTTGTTGAAATTACTTTTTATTTATAGAATACGTTCACACTTGTTTAAACAAATGCAAAAATTGATAAATAGGTTTTCTTTCAAATACGATCTAAATACGCAAGTGTTCTTCTAATAATTTTCAGTCACGGAGATTGACACTTGAGATAATTCAACTCTAACAAAGTTTCAAAATATGTTTTCTATATTTTCGCACTTAAAGAAATAGAACAATGTAGGTGAACAAACACAATTGTCAATAATTGTCAATTAAATGTCAAATAGAGACAAATTGAAATTATTTCTAAACATGCACCGTTTAGCTTAAGAAATTATTAAATTTCTTGTTATAGTAATTTTTAGTAAATTACTACAGAGTTTAAATATTTCACTACAATTTGTTTATTGTTTTTGGTTAAACAATTTTGCTTTATTTATTTTTTTTTTTATAAAATTTAAAACATTTACGACGCAAACACCAAGTGAATTGTAGAGCAACTGATTGTAAAAGCCATCACTGATGGCGGAAGAAGCTCAAACGAATAGAAATAATATAAAACGATTTTCGTATAATTTTCCATTCGGTTTTCTGGACATGACGTAGTATAAGTATGTATGTAAGTTTGTTTAGTTGTATGGATGTAGCATGAAGAATGTATGGAAAACCCTTTGTGTGTGCGTGTGTTTTTTGTCTTTACAGCTTGTGGCAAGAGGCGGAAGATGCGTAAGAAAGTTTTCTAAAATTCTATTACTGTCATTCTACACTATTGCTACTCGTACAACTACCATTTACATCCCATTATGACTTATTGTTTGTTTTCAGTTACTAACTACCAATATATGTATGAATTTAACCGAAAGGGATTTTTCAAACTGGTGTGCGTGAGCGTAAATAAATAAGAGAAAATGAGAACAAAAGCTTCAAGGATAAAATTTGGCGCCAAATTGTCGTCTAGTAACTTAATGTGTGTATATCAAGTAGCCAGTTAGACGCCCATGACGTCGAAATATTTTTTACACTTTGACATTTTTAACTGATGAATGAGGGATGCAATTTATTATTTAAAAATATATTTTTAGGTTTTTCCAGATTTTTCTAGGAAGCAATTTATTTGATTTTGTTCAAAAATTGTTAGCAAAATATTTTATTTTTTATTTTTCATATATGTAGTTCTTTTATCAAATTACCTCCCTAAAGAAAAAATAGTTTTCTACTTTTAAAAGCTTTTCCAGCATTTTCATATCCGCAGTTTAAAATGTTATTTTCAAATGTTTAGTTTGAAAACAACTGTTGTAGAGGTTCTGGTCTTTGATAGTACAGTTTGAGAAACATTAACAAAATTTTATTTTCCGTTTGAAATCTTTGGTAAATGTTTATATGAACGAACTTAATGGCGGGGTATGTCAGCAAAATCTTTTCCGTAAGGAATATATGTACGTGTTTGTAAGTCGAGCTCAGCAAAAATTGTTGGACTCAGAAATTGAAATCCAAAATAATTTGGCGGCCAGCAGAAGCTAATGTTTTCAAAACTCAAAATTTTCACGGAGCAAAATTAAAAAAAAAACATCGAAATTAAAGATAATAAATTAAAAAATATATCTTGCAAACAATTTTTAAGTTTAATAGCAAATATTTTCAACACGCCTTCGGTAATACTTTTTTTTAGCAAGTTTGTTCCATATACGGACGACATGCTGAAGAATAAATTTTCCCCACAAATGGGTATGTTCTAGAGGAAAGACAGGTGTCAGATATCAAAGGAACACATTCAATTGTAAAATGAATAGAACAGTGAACTACTAACGTTAACACGGTGTTCTAGTGAATCTATAAAGTTAGACATCCTACTATCACCAATAAGTACCATCCCCTTCTCCTGTACGCTGGCGAGTAGCTCCAAAATAAACTTCGAAGCTCCTGGTTATATATGAAAGTTGTATTCTATTTTCGGTCCAATATAAGAGATTTGAATGCTTCTTTCGACACTTGAAGAATGTGTTTAGTCCAGTGGACATCGAACTGTAAAGCCCAGAACATCAAGAGTTTCCGAATCCTTAATATTTACACTACCCATGAATAAGATGGAACAACATTGAGACTTGTGAGGGTTAAAATCGACTCTGTAAACACGACCTCATTCTGAGATTATTGAGTGATATTGTAGCGAGATATTGCTGTCATCGTCAAAAAAGTAGATAGAGTCGGAAGTTTGACATAGAATGACATTTATGAAAATGAGAAATTGAGTTGGGGAAAGAACAGAGCCTCTCGGTTATTCTTAAATATGTTGAATGTCGAAGTGCTTTACGTGAATACCAGACGACGCAGGAGACAATTTTGTACATGGTTATTCCGGTCCATGTACTAGCACTGTGGTAAATCTGGTATGAACAGAGTTTTTCCTGAACATACCTGGACAAGGAAGGAAAATTCAATGGTATCACTTGTATAAGATACCTTTCATCCATCACCATTCAACCCAGCACACTTCTCATTCATTCGACACACCCATAGACAACAACATCCGACACACTCACTCTAGGTATATCGCTTAATCCCACATTCACTCCTCTGTGGGCAACTCTGTCTCGGCAACAGCACCGAACTTACCCATAATTATAGACTTTATGTTGCATTAGTCTTTTAATCGATAATCTCTTCTCGCAAATTTGGATTTTAACCACGGCCACCATGTGTACCCAATAACCCGGACAAGACAAAGTCCGAAACTCTGCTCTGCGGGCTACCGGTTGCCTTGGTACCATATTATGTGGTTCTCTGGTTCGACCCCATGTTCATTCCAAGGAAAGGCCGAGGATACATTTGATTATCAACAGACTAGAGGTACAGGTAACATCTCTTTTCCCCGGAATTGCAATCACTTTAAAATGGGGTCTTTCATCAAGGTAACATACCACCTTAGGGAACAACACGTATAGTGCGATCTCTGAGAAAGCTCGAAATAAATGACACCATTTCTCCAGTTGGTCTCCCATAATTTCCACAACTTTGGAACGCACAAAACAAATTGCAATAGGGCGATAATTTTCAGGGTCTTAACCTCTCCTTTGTTTGAGGATCTTCTAGCAAGTAGGAAATTAGCCGGCACGGTAAAGAATGCTGAAATATAAGCTAATGGACTAGCTAGCGTTGAAGTGCACTGCTTCAAGACAAGTGCAGGTATGCTACCAGGCCCAGAAGACTTATTTATGCTGATATCCGTACTTAGCATAGTTAATAATACCCTTTCGAGTTTGTGCAACCCAGCTAAAAGGTTAGCTTTATCATATATCAAATACATATTCGTAAAAATATGAGTATTAATTTTGACTTTATAAAAGATTTAATGCATATTCTTGATACTCAGTTCAAAAAACACAAGTTTTATTTAGTTATATCGGTCTTGTAGTGAGCAATATATTGTGATACCTTATAAATCCCATGTCAACTGATATAAAGTTCCCTGCAAAGTAATGCAGATGATATGTAGGAGTCATTGCAAAGTAACAAGTTTTTACCACAAACATATAAAATTATGGAACAAATGTCTGCCATTCTTCACCGTTTTAAAGACAACCAATTTGTTAATAACAGATTTGCAATAATATTTTTCTAAAACAAAATCTATTTAATCTACAACTTAAAAATACTTTTACCAAAACTCATAACATTTTTCTTTTGCTATTTATATGGCATACAATTATTATTACATAAAATAAATATATTTATACATATTTTTCTGCCACCATTTTTTAACAAATTTTATTTGATTTTTTTCATATGGTTTTTGGTTTTCTATTTTTTTTTTCTGATTGTAGCGCGAAATATATAAAAATTACCATAAAACGCATTTAAACCTGTTAAAACTGCCAAATCTGGTAGTTAAACCAAATTAAGTTGATAATAATTGTTGTCGTTGTTGTTGCTAAAGCTGTGTTGCAGTTTGTCGCAAAAGTTGTTGGCTATTATTATTAGTGTTGTTGCAATTGCTGTTATTGTTGGTTTTTATTGCTGTTTTCTGTTTGAAAATACATGCCATTTATTTTAATATTTTTTACGTGTGTAATTTTTTTTGTTTTGTTGCCATTTTTTCTTACCAAAATTAATAAAAACGCACACTACTAGTAACACACATTTTAAATTTGATTTTTTTTTTTTTTTTGTTAATATGCAAATCTTAACATTCTGTTTGAAAATCAAAACTGCATTAGAATTTTGTTTGCGTCTTTTTATGCAACACTTTGCTGTGTTTTTTTGTATGTAACTAGGGGTATGATTGTCAATATGTTTCTAACGATTTTTTTCTATTGGCAATCGTGTGTCCGTCACACACGCATTTTTTTATTTGTTCTCAAAATATTAAACAAATTTTATTGGAAAAATTGAAATTAGAAAAAAATAAAATGGCTAACGAGATTTTAAAGCCAAGATTAACAAAAATGACACATATCACAGAGTTTAAGGCGAGAGAGATAACGACATGTGTTTAAGTAATTCATTTTTCATCACTACGATAATGAGCGCAAATAATTTAGTTGATCGAAGTGGTTGCAATTTGGTCTTTATACAGGTTTGAGTTGTATGAGTTAAAAGAAACTAAATGAAATCAGAAACCGAACATAATATTGTACTAGTCCGAAAATAATTAATGTTTGTTCTGTTATTGTTCTTGTCATTTAAAAAGTATTTAATAGAATTTTAACAAAACAGATCCATCCCATGAGAAGTCGTTGTAATCATTTATTACTTTTAATGATTTTTATAGTCGGTACAGGTACAATTTTGACAATATTTTGAAGAATGTCCATCTCAGCATACCTGTACCGAATGCAACTGATTCCTTTTTAAGTGCCCTTTAGACTATAAGACTTTACGTATGGAAAATCAAATGAAATTACATCCATAATTTAGTAAAGAGAATAAAAAGTCGTATGATTTACACTATTAGTATAACACAAAAACAAAGTAGAATGGAAACAGCTGTTCCGTTTTTGTATGTGTTTACATAAAACTACATCTCTGATCAAATGCATGCTTATCGCATCGTTTTTGAATCATTTCAAAAAATGAAGAGAACCATACGACTGTCAAATTTTTCATTCATATTTTCTCTTAATGTGTAATGGTTTCCTTACACGTTGCGTTTAGACTATCCCACCCTTATACATAATACTTTGACAGATCATATTACTTGTGGTATAGTGTAAAAGTAGCTTTAGCGAGCAATGGCTGAACTGAACTTTTGTCATATTTCATTACATAGGACTTTGCTAATTAATAAAAGCTGACATAACTCTCATTTATATTTAGATTATTAGTGAAAAAAACTCTATCTACAGGAAATGTGTTGAAATAGGATTTCAGTTTGTATGGAGGACGGTGTACTTGATTTTCCATAAGAATAGGGTACTTCCAATTCGACTTTGTCCCAAATTGTCCACTTGTCTTGTTTAAGTGCTAGTTTTAACGCAATCATTTTTGGAAGTTTTTAATAACTCTTGACTGAAATATTTTCTTTTCACAATATTTTTAAGTGTGCTGTCATTTAAGGGTTAATTACTGGTTGCATGTCTGGGCATTTAAAATGTGTTTGACAGATTTTAAAGTTTAAAGTAAAAATTAAAAAATAAATAGTGTTAAGTGCGTTTCAATTTTAAATTTGATATTAAGAAAAACACCTTTGCAAAAACTTGTAAATACATTTTGGCAAGTACTTCAAAACATTATAAAATGTGTTTTTACAAACTATATAGAATAAGATTTTAATGGCAAAATAATTTTAATTAAAAAAAAAAAAAATTAAAAAATTCCTGGAAAAGTTAGGTTTTTCATTGAGAAAATTTTTATTTATTATTGATTAAAAGACTCCCTATAGTTTTTATAGGCACGTGTATGTATGTATATAATTTTTTAAGTGCATAATTTTTTACATACTACTGAATTTCGCAAATCAAATGACTGGTTGCCAAATAAGAGTCGTAATTAACGAGACATTTTACTTTGCAAATCACAAGACAAATTTGTTTGGCAAAACGACAAATATTTATCATAAAATTTTTAGCATATTTTTATATTTCTTTTACTTGTTTTATGGAACTAATCAAAAAAATTAATTATGTATTTTGAAAAAAAAAAAAAAAAATCAAAGCAAAATTTTTTTATTTCAAAATTGTATTTTTTTCAAAGTTTTTCCTTATGAAAATTGTTAAATTAGAATGTCACTGTCAGTGCTAGTCAACAAACTAAACAAATGTTTTTTTTTGGGTGGGGGTAGAGAGGGACTCAATCAATCTGTAAAAGCGGCTTGTGAATTAATTAAAGCCACCGATTTAGTTTGATAAAAGAACATATGCACATACAAATTTTACCCTGGAGCTAAATGACTGAACTGAACTGACTCTACACAAATAAAATAAAATTAACAATGAATTTTTCAAACAAACTACAACAATTACAAACAGAAGTAATATTTGTTAAATGAACAAAAATGTCATAAAAAGCTTTATTCTGCAGTGGTTATGTGAGTTTTTAAACTCAAGGAAAAAGTTGGTAAATAGTTTTACTTTAAGCCATATTTTATTTTTTATTAAAATACTAACATATTTCTAATTTAAAACTTTAACATCCAGTAAAAAAAAGTCTGATGTTATTTTTCATAAATTTTTACAAATATTTTTCTGTGAGTGTTTTAGTCACTAAACTTATTTACTACTCTAAATATTGCAATTTTTTTTTATTTTGCGTGGTTGACATAATACAATTGTTTATTTTTTTTGTACATTCATCAACAGAATTAATCAGACCTGTAACAGAATTATATTCCGACCGAATTTAAAACTTTAAAAAATCATAATTACCAACAACTTACAACACCAATTTAAACATTTAAGTCGTCGTTTTACTTTTTCTGAAGAAAACAATTCCACTTTCTATCGGCATGGATTGCTGTGACAGGCCTGAATATTATAAGATTTAAAAATGTTTTCCATATTAATTTTAACCGCATAAAGCATAAATATTTTATTAGTAATTTAAATATTTCCGTTATTGTTGTCTCTTTCTTTTACGATCCCCCATATTGTCTGGGAAATCTGTTATAAAAAATAAAACTCAGAATCAGAACAATAATTACTACAGTTCAACCAATTCGCATAAAATAAGCACAAAGTCATTGTCAGCGGATGTAAGCAAGCTGAGGGAAGACAATTGAAATTAAAAGGAAAACTGACAAACGCATACATAAAATGAAAACTGAAACTAATTACTGAATTTTGCGTTCGTTTTTAATCAAAATTAATGTTTAATTATACACTGCAACAACTATAAGTTTTAAGAGTATTAATTAATCAAGAAAACGTAAGTAAGATTTTTTTTAGAAATTATTATGATACTAGTTTAATTAGTTGTTCTGGGAAAGATTTTATTGTTAAATTTGAACTTTTATTCATCCTACCAACTGCAAGTTCCGCTCACTTTTTATATATTGCTTAAAAACACGAAGATGTATGTATTTGTACATTTAAAAGCACAATTGATTCTAGAAATATTAAAAGCTTTACGATTTGGGATGTTGGGATTTTTTATGTTTTTCAGTTATTTTAGTTATTGAACAATAAAGTTTATCAAGTAAGAGTGTTATATTCGGCTATGTCGAATCTTATATACCCACCATCAAATCATGGATCACATGTATATTGTCGATACTTTATAAAAATAAAGGCTTGGGTCAATTATTGACCGAGATCTGCCAATTTCAAATAATGATATGAATTGATTCTTTTCTTATTTGTAACCATAATTTACTTCTTTATTAAATTTATTCTAAATTTATGATCATATTTAAACAGATTTTTGAGTATAAGTTAATTATCTCTAAAAAGAGTTATATAATATGTATGATAAGGGTCTTATTGGCCGATCCTCATAAAATATGACAAAGAATTTGGTTTCAATAAAACTTGTTTTGTCCAATTTCATTGCTATCCATCAGTGTTTATATCATTTCTAAAAGGGGACCTTATATGAGGGCTCCAATATCTCTTGGTCTCCATTTTAGTTCATATCAAACTAGTTCATGGCGTATTTTATCTCTATGCTGCTATTTTTAAACCAATTATGATCGTTAAAGTCATGTTCTGAGGGTATTTTCTATTCGTGTATAGGGTCAATTATGGAACGATCCTCATAAAATTTTATAAAATAATTTGGCTACAATAAAGCTTGCTTATGTCGAATTCCATTGCTATATATGCTTTTTTAAGGACAGGTATGACCGCTAAAGTAATTTTCTGAAGGAACCTTTTATACGTCAATTATAGACCGATCGTTTTAAAAATAGATAAAGAAATTTAGGTTCCTAAAAAGAACGTTAAAGTAATTTTCAGAGTGGGGATTTATATGGGGCGTAGGGTAAATTATGGACCGATAAAACTTGTTTATGCCGAATTTTATGAGCATTAAAAACATGCGGATTTGAGTCTCCCACTTATTATTATTATTAAAAACAAAACAACTTACTTTACAACTTATATGTAAGCGAAATTGCATGTACTTCTTTAACTCTCTATTTGTAAGAGAGCGTGGAAGTACTTGCCTCCAATGTCATCACCATGTTACAATAATGAGTTAAAATGCTAATGAAGAAGTAGTGAAAAAGGTTTTATTAACATATTAACTCTTTACTTTTCAATTTAAGTTTTTCCTGGGCTAAAAATTTTCCACTAAAAAAGCGATATTACACAAAAACACCGAAGTTTTTCCTTTTTTACTTAAACATTTTTTAACAAAAATTAAATTTTTCTCCTAAAAACATCAATTATTTTCACTAAAAAAATTAAACTTTTCACTAAAAACTTAAAATTTGTTTGTTTATTGCAGATATAACAAAATACTTAATTATATTTGTACTTACTTAACGTCATGTTTCGTTACACGAATTGTATGAAAAATGCAAAAAAATCTGAGTGAATTTCAGATCAAATTTAAACATTTTTTACTGTTCATGTTTTTAAATGAATTTTTTTAATAAATTAAAACAAATATTAGTTTTTTTAATTTCCTTTTTATTGAACTTTTTATAAAATAAAATACATTTTAAAAAATTTACAAATGATTGTTTTAAGATTCAGCATTAATTTGCTTCAATTTGTATAAATGTGTTTGCTTATAGAATTGTTCTTTTTTTTTCGAAAATTTACAAAAAATAATAAATTAATACTTGGACCTGTTGCGAAATATGACTACTGCACTGTGTCTGATGTTGAGTACGTTCTGAAATGCATCACAGAAATTTCAGATTCATAATTCATTTAAAGAACTTTTTTACATTTTAAAATTCATAAAATGACCATCAGTTGATTTGCATCAGCATCACAAACTTATCATTAGAAACAGTGCAGTTATGCATTTCTGAAAAGGCCCCTTCTTAAACTACAAAAAGTGCTAATTAAATGATTATTCTTATATTTGCACACAGTGCTACAGTGAAACAAATTTTAATAATTAGTTTCATGTTAATAGAATGAATGAATGTAAGTGTTGAAAATTAATTTTTTACGAAATTAATAATTTTAAAATCAAACATCCAGTGAAACTATTTTCTTTTGTGGCACTGTGTTATTTGTTTAATATTTTATGTAGTGAGTTTTTAATCTAAATATGTATAGTAAATGAAGTGATTTATTCTTACAACTTTACCGTTTGTTTTAACTTTAAAACATAAATATTATTACTAAAGCTTTAAAATTAAACAAAAAATATTAAATGAAAATAGTTTTGATAAACATGACATTTATTATAAAGATCTGAATATTTATATATATATAGAAATATAACAATTCTTTGTTAACCTGCAGAATTTGGATCTGATATCGCCTCTACGAATTTGGTAGCTATTGGAAATGACAAGAGAATTTACATCTGCAAATCATAAGATCTAATTATTTATGTTAATAGGCCAATTGATTTTTAATTTATTCTTATCCTCCTACTGCAGGTGTGGAACTAGAGATTTAGCTGGTGAAAGGTAAACAGTTTCGCTTAATATTTGAATACACGATTATAAATTTGAAAATTTTCTTTCAAATATTATTTTCGAAACATTTTAAGAAGAATTGCTTAACTTTTTATTAACTAACACAAGAAAAGATTTGGATGGAAATATGAAAACAATATTGTTATTTTAATTTTAAATTAAATTAATTAAAGCAAATATGTATATTAACTATTACAAAATTATATAAAAAAATTAATTCTTTTACAATTTGCTTAAATCAAACTTTAAAATTAGCTCAAATACATTACATAACTAAAACTTCTTTAAATTAAATGTTATGAGTTTAAGTTAAACTAAGTTTAAAATAATAAAAAAAAAAACATTAAGCTTCGTACTCCAGCACAAGTGTTTAAACTAAATTTTATTTAAATAATTTTATTATAAATGTAGATGCCAGAAGTAATGTTGCATAGGGAACTAGACCGGAGACACCATTGCAGCCATCAGAACTACAGGTTTGACAAAACACTGTCTTGATGTAAGAAGAAGTGGTATCACGGGCACATTTATCAGCGGGATCATCGACGTCCTCATAGAAACAAGAGCGGGCTATAACACGTTTGCCATAAACTGCAAGTGTAAAAAAATAAGACAAAATAAGTTATAAATTTAAGATTTAAATTGCAAAAATTTCAAATAAATTTAGTTTTTTTTGTAAATATTTTTAATATTTTTATATAAGAAGTATTTATGTGGCCAATATTTATAAAATTTTATTTGTTGTTAGTTATTTTTATTTGTTTTTATAAAAAAAATTTAAAATTATTAGTTTTAAATTTTTACTGTTTGAACTTTTAATATATAATTTTAAGCTCGACTGCGGATTTCGTTGTTGAGGCCAAACAGTTTTTATTAATTTTAATTTATTTGTTTATTTTTTTGATTCTCTTAAGTTTGAAAACCAATTTAGGAATCTAATTCTATGAGTTTCGTTTCGGTTGTTTATTTTTTTGTCATTTACATTATTTTTTTTATATTACAGTAATGCAGTTTATTTTTCTAATGGCAGCCATTTGAAATGCCACTTATGCAAAAATATTGACTGTTAAATTTATAATTATTGCGAGTAGATAAATTTTATGCAAATTATAACTACAGACATTTCAACAAGCCATAAACCATTGAGAACTGAATTTTAATGCATTTTTTCAGTTTAAAGAAATGATTAACGATGATTAAATCTAACACTTTTAATACAATTTAATTTTATATATAAATATTTATTTAAATTAAATTAAGAAAAAAATTTTATTAAAAATTTATTAATATTTATTTTAACAATTTGTTTGATCAGTCTTTAGAATTACAAACAAAGCCATAAAATGTCCATAAAAGTCCATAGAGTGACTAATTCTAAGATATTTTCCATTAAACGACTCAGTTTCGTTTATTCTCCAAATTGAGAATTACCTTTCGCCCCTAACCAATAAATTTGATTATTTCTCTACTTAAAAACTTTGATTAAACAATTTATATATTTTTTATTACAGATAAATTTAAAAAATCTTTTGATTTAAAACTTGTTGAATGTTGGCTGCTGTTGTTATTATTGTTGTTGTTTTCTGTAGTTGTTTTATTATTACAGAGTCAGTAGGCTCAAAAAAAAAAAAAAATACAACAAAAAAGTCTAGAAAAATTGGAAAACATTAAAAGTTGGCAAGATAAACCTTGAACCGATTCATATTATTCATGTACACGTAAGAAGTTTTCTGAAAACAGCAACAAGCTGGAAAAACACCAAATGATTTGCAGTGATTTTTACCAATAAAAAAATTGCTGGTAATAAAATAGTTAGATAGATACAACACATTTCGTCATAGGCAATATAAAAGTAGTAAATAATAAAATAAGGTGCCTTACGAGCTCACCTAACAGATGGATGGACAGACAGACAAATAGTCGTAAACTAATAAACATACAAAAGCAAATGTAAATAAATGTATGAACATTTAGCGAAAAAAAGGAAAAGTAGATCTGGTTTTATGTCTAAGCCAGAAATACATTACAAAACATTCAGACTGAAAGTATGAAAAAAAGTTTAAATAAACTCATTTGAAACAGCGATCGAAAGGGTGTTTCTTAAAAATATGTAAAACAAATGAAAGCTCTTAAAAGCCAACAACACAGTTCAATTACCAACATTTCCTAGTCCATTCTAACGTTTATGACTGGTCTAGTCATAGTCTAGTCATAGTCTAGTCATAGTCTAGTCATAGTCTAGTCATAGTCTAGTCGTAGTCTAGTCGTAGTCTAGTCATAGTCTAGTCATAGTCTAGTCATAGTCTAGTCATAGTCTAGTCATAGTCTAGTCATAGTCTAGTCATAGTCTAGTCATAGTCTAGTCATAGTCTAGTCATAGTCTAGTCATAGTCTAGTCATAGTCTAGTCATAGTCTAGTCATAGTCTAGTCATAGTCTAGTCATAGTCTAGTCATAGTCTAGTCATAGTCTAGTCATAGTCTAGTCATAGTCTAGTCATAGTCTAGTCATAGTCTAGTCATAGTCTAGTCATAGTCTAGTCATAGTCTAGTCATAGTCTAGTCATAGTCTAGTCATAGTCTAGTCATAGTCTAGTCATAGTCTAGTCATAGTCTAGTCATAGTCTAGTCATAGTCTAGTCATAGTCTAGTCATAGTCTAGTCATAGTCTAGTCATAGTCTAGTCATAGTCTAGTCATAGTCTAGTCATAGTCTAGTCATAGTCTAGTCATAGTCTAGTCATAGTCTAGTCATAGTCTAGTCATAGTCTAGTCATAGTCTAGTCATAGTCTAGTCATAGTCTAGTCATAGTCTAGTCATAGTCTAGTCATAGTCTAGTCATAGTCTAGTCATAGTCTAGTCATAGTCTAGTCATAGTCTAGTCATAGTCTAGTCATAGTCTAGTCATAGTCTAGTCATAGTCTAGTCATAGTCTAGTCATAGTCTAGTCATAGTCTAGTCATAGTCTAGTCATAGTCTAGTCATAGTCTAGTCATAGTCTAGTCATAGTCTAGTCATAGTCTAGTCATAGTCTAGTCATAGTCTAGTCATAGTCTAGTCATAGTCTAGTTATAGTCTAGTCATAGTCTAGTCATAATAATTCCTTCACTAATTCTTGAAATAATCTATAGCCTAGTCCATAATCTTATCAACCAAATCTATAGTTAAATCAATCAACTTATATTCAGTCTAGTCTATTCTCTACTTCACAATCTAGCCTTTAGTTTATAGTGTGGTCCGTACCATAGCGCGTCGTCTATCCGTTTCGAAATTAAAAAAATATATATAAAATAAAATGTACTATTTTCATTTTTATGACTAATTTTGGACATATTCATAATGTATTTAATTAAAAAATTCCAGCCCGTATTTAATAATTTTTTTCGCTTTAAAGGGAAGTTAAAAATCAATAAATTTTTATTAAATAATCTAAGACATTTTTATTTGTATTTCGTTTTACATTTTCTGTCAACAAAAAAATTTAATTATTTTTGATTGCAGTCACATTGTCATGCATACGAGCGAGTACAAAGATACTGCACCAGAATACTTGATGAAAATATGAAACTAATTACTTGAAGATCGTGTCACATGAATTTTATATAATAGAGAAAAAAGAAGAACACTGAAGAAAATATGAACAAAGAAAATTAGGATTATTTAAATAACTTTATTTAATTAGTATTTTAAAGTGTTAAATTATCTTTTCCAACTTAAATGTTTTTTTAATTAAAGGGAAATACTTTGAAAATAAATTTCTACGTATTTCGAAATAATTCATTTTTTAAAACTGGTTTTAATTTATTACACATTTATCTTATAATAACCACCTTTAAATTTGTAATAAATTTTTTAATTAATTTTAAAACAGTTTTTTAGATTATTTAAAAGTAATTACTTAAAATATTTTAATTTTTAAAAGTGTAAAAACAAATGCCCAGATTAATAGACACAGACACAACAAATATAATTGCCACAATTACAGGCACTTTGTAAAAGCAACAAATTGCCAGAGACAAACTACTCATTCGGTAAGTAGTACGATTACGACGATGTGACTGCAACTATTTCTCTATTTACTTTTTCATTTTATACTTTTTCTCAAGCATTATTGGACAAATATTTTTCTAAAACGAAATAAATATGATTTATGGAAAAACAGACAATTTTATAATTTACTCAACAAAAAACTAAAACGAAATGATATTAATTAAAAACTAAACATTCTAAACAAGAAAAACTTTGCTAAAATTAAGACTAATTAAGTTGTTTAATAAATTTTTTTTAAATTAAAAAAAATGTAAAAAAATTAAATAACTATTTGTTTTAAAGCTCAAATTAGTCAAATGAAAATGAAATTAAAAAAAGAAATACACAACATTTATTGAGTCTTGTTATTTGATTTACTTAAAATCAACCGTTAAATTAATTACTGATTTTTTTCTGTTTGATTTTGTTGTATTTATTTGCTGTTATTGGTCTTCATTTGGCTTTAATTTAAGATTTATACGTTACATTGCTGTTGTTGCTTGCTCTTGCTGATGCATTATGAATTCTAAACATGTTGAAGTAGAATTGGCCTGAACTACTCGTAGCTAAAGAATGATTGCATCATTGCAACAGCCGTTAAGTGGGTATTTTTGGAGGCCTCCAATAATGGAGGAATCTGTATCTTTTTTTGGGTTGAATTGAGTGACTGAGTAAATAAATGAAGAATGAGTGACACACAGAATGCGCTGGCTGTTGTTCGATTGTAGTTAATTGAGGTACAATGATCTTTTGTCAACATTAAAATTTCAAATCATGTTATATGTAATTGGTTAAGGGGAAAAATTTTGTAAATATTTATATCATATGTATAGTAGTTAATGATTTTTTCAAAGTCATAATAGCAGCCTGATTACTAGACAATTGTGTATTTTCTAGTGTGCATATTATGAAGTCCATTCTCTCGAATGGATTAGTCTATAGTCTAGTCTGTAGTGTAGTATAGTGTAGTCTATAGTGTAGTCTATAGTGTAGTCTATAGTGTAGTCTTATATGTGTCTCTAGTGTAGTCTATAGTGTAGTCTATAGTGTAGTCTATTGTCTAGTGTATAGTCTAGTATATTGTCAAGT
This sequence comes from Lucilia sericata, assembly GCF_015586225.1. Lineage (NCBI taxonomy): Eukaryota > Metazoa > Arthropoda > Insecta > Diptera > Calliphoridae > Lucilia > Lucilia sericata. The sequence continues at coordinate 176,742 of NW_023994132.1, read as the reverse complement.
CTAGTCTATTGTCTAGTGCTAGTCTATTGTCAAGTCTAGTCTATTGTCAAGTCTAGTCTATGTCTAGTCTAGTCTAGTCTAGTCTAGTCTAGTCTAGTTGTTAGTCTAGTCTAGTCTAGTCTTGTCTAGTCTATAGTCCTAGTCTATAGTCTAGTCTATAGTCTAGTCTATAGTCTAGTCTATAGTCTAGTCTATAGTCTAGTCTATAGTCTAGTCTATAGTCTAGCCTATAGTCTGGTCTATAGTCTAGTTCTAGTCTATAGAATAGTCTATAGTCCTAGTCTATAGTCTAGTCTATAGTCTAGTCTATAGTCTAGTCTATAGTCTAGTCTATAGTCTTAGTCTATAGTCTAGTCTATAGTCTTAGTCTATAGTCTAGTCTATAGTCTAGTCTATAGTCTATAGTCTAGTCTATAGTCTAGTCTATAGTCTAGTCTATAGTCTAGTCTATAGTCTAGTCTATAGTCTAGTCTATAGTCTAGTCTATAGTCTAGTCTATAGTCTAGTCTATAGTCTAGTCTATAGTCTAGTCTATAGTCTAGTCTATAGTCTAGTCTATAGTCTAGTCTATAGTCTAGTCTATAGTCTAGTCTATAGTCTAGTCTATAGTCTAGTCTATAGTCTAGTCTATAGTCTAGTCTATAGTCTAGTCTATAGTCTAGTCTATAGTCTAGTCTATAGTCTAGTCTATAGTCTAGTCTATAGTCTAGTCTATAGTCTAGTCTATAGTCTAGTCTATAGTCTAGTCTATAGTCTAGTCTATAGTCTAGTCTTTAGTCTAGTCTATAGTCTAGTCTATAGTCTAGTCTATAGTCTGTCTATAGTCTAGTATTGTGTAGTCTAGTCTTGTCTAGTCTATAGTCTAGAAATTACTTTTAACCCTTACCCTATATAATTAGAAGAAAATATTTGACAAAATGCGTAAACTTGTCCGTTTGTCTGTCTGTCCGCCCGTTCGTTCGTTACTGTTTGTTTTTTGAAACCATAATTTGGGGAATATTTTGGTTTATGCCGGTTGCAATTTATGGTCACAACAACAAGCAACAACTATTTATCTATATATTTTATGTTGTTGCTATTACTTATAATGGTTTATATACTATGTATGTAGTTGTGTTGTTGCTGTAGTCGTTTTAGTTGTTGCAGTCAGTCTCGTATATTTGACTGGATGTATTTCATTTGATTGAAATCAATTGCAATGCAATTTTACTGCTACAACTTTTTTATTTTATTTTCGTCATTTAATTTCTATCCATTTGGTATTTAGGAACAAAAATTGTTTATGGTTTAAATATGTATCTTTTTTATGTTGTAGTAGTTGTTGTCTGTTTCAGTTTTTTCGTATCAAACTTGTTAAATTTTGTTAATAATAAAGTTGGCAGATATGAAACGTGATTGGAATATTTGCTGTTTATTTAAGAAAAATCTATATTTTTTAATTAATTTAACGTTTTTACTAGGAAAATATTATTATTAAATATTTGATTTCGAAAATGTATTAAAAAGTTTAAAAAAGCCGCTACAGTTTTAAGTTAAATAATTTAATTAACTCAAAAAATTAATATTTATGGTATTTGAAAATAATTTGGAAAATATATATTTTAGGTGAATTTTTACTATATTTTATATTTATTTATTAATTGCGCATTAAAGTCTTGGGGTATTCGGACTGTGTGTGACGTTACACGGTTGCATGCTGGAGTGTCAGTCAAGTTTATTTAAATTTATGGCTCATGCAAAATTCATAGCTTAAATAACATACTTTTTCATTTCTGAAGAATTGTTTAATTTTTACATGTATGATGACCAACACCCCCCTCTGTTTTGATGCAAATTGGGGCTAAATTTATCTGTAGAAATCGCGGCGTGTGTTTGTCTAGGGTAACACCTTTGTTTAGAGTGTATCAAATTCGAAACACAAATGAGTGCCATGACACTCACTCACAGTCACCAACTAGCGGCGGTTTGTGTGTGTGCAACTTGCATGTGGCGCTAATTTGTTGCAATTTATATATAGAAATTCTATTTGCAACATTTGGCGTAAAGTATGTAGTAAAAATTGTTGTTGACTTTTGTACAGTTTTTTTTGGACACTGTTGCAGCTTGTTTTCTTAACATCTCGGACCAGATGTCATAAATTTGCATTTAACAAGTGCGTGCTTAACAATTGTGTCAAAAACTAAGACATAAACCAAAACTTTACCAGCGCCCACATCACCACTTGCTCCGTCCGTGTTACCACAAAAACATCAGCTTAGAATTTTGACAGTTATCTGGTCATATAATTCATTATAAATCGTGCTTATGTCAGTTATTCACCTGTTGGCAATTTTATATATAAAAAACTTACTTGCAATTTTCAAACAAAATAAATCAAATCTTATTGTATGTGGTTGCAACGAATGGAAAAAGAATACTGATGGAAAAAATGCTGTGAAATTTAATACAATTTTATAGTTTAGTAAAATTTATGTTAATTCATTGGAATTTTGATAAATCGATAGTGGAGAACCCTTAAAGTGAATTAAAAATTTACTCAAGTGTAATAAATTTAAAAAAGTGAACATTTGTAAAAAAATATTCAAAGATGTAAATTACATTTATAGATAATTCCTCTATAAACAAGTCGCACCTTTGAGTAATTAATAAATTATTTCCAAACTAAATATTTTCCCATAACAATAATTAATAAATGATGCAACAACTCACCTTCTTGTACCAATTTTTTGCAAACTGGACGGGCATTAACCGACTTGACACCCACCGAGTAAGTGCAATTTACATAACTCCAGTAACGCTGTTGATCTGTTATCGAATACGGATCAAAGGGATCATTACAAAATTCACCATTCGAAACATCTGTTGAACAGCGCCAACATTTTAAAACAGCTTCGGCTAGAAATTTAATTACAAAGATATTAATTACACAACGTATAAGTAATTTAATAATAAAATATAATCTATAATTAAAAACGATTTATATTGATATCATGAGTAACATCTAGATGATTCAGAAAGGGGGTGTAACTTAGATTTATAAAATACGTTTTAATAAATTATAGTTTTTAAACAATTCCTATTAATACATATTATTATTAAGCAAGTGAGCTAAAGATGTCATGTTTAAAATAATTGAGTTTCATTTCAATTACCACCTGCCGACTTGGCCCCATGCCTCAAAAACATTCCATTTAAATGTAGTTAATCACTAAAATTAAATCATCTTTTCATCATCATCATCAAAAAACACGAAAAATTTTTATATCTTAAATAATTGTTTAGTACATGCACTCTTTGTATTTAAAATATTTTTTTTTTATTTTCACATTTAAAACAAACTCACACAATTAACTCAATTCTGAAAAATGTCGTAAATTTTGTATTAATTTTATGGGTAAAATTTTAAAAACATGACACAATTGTTGAAAGCATTCAACCGTTTATTCGTAATATTTCTTAAATTAAATTCATACAATGTCATGAGGGAAGCGTTTTTGAGTTTTCAAATTTCGTTATCAATTTAATTTGTTTGTGATTTTTTTCTTCAATTAAAGCGATTTTTTTTTGTAAAATTGTGTGATTTTAATTTATTTTCAAAAATTCTGTTTTTAATGTAACAAAATCTTTGTTAGATTTTTTTCATAAATTTTTTATTAAAAAAATTTTAATTTGTTTTTAAAGCAAAACTAATTGAACACGAATGCCTCGAAGGCTATCATTGATTTTTTCCATTAAAAATTTTATAAACATAAATTTTCAGGCAATATCTCAATTTAAACTGCTTGTAGGGGCCATAAAAATGTCGTGTTATTTTGGTAAAAAAGTTTGTTTTAATCAAACTGATTTTTTGAATGTTTAATTAATAAAATTTTAATCCGTTGAGGTAAAAATGCAAAAAATTGCTAGAAAAAAATTATTCAACCGGAATTTTGTTATTAAAGGAGAGATACCACATTCTTAATTACAGAAGGCATTGATAAAAAAAAATTAGCACTTTCTTGGTTAGAAATTAAAAATATTTTTTCTAGGTCCTTAAGTTGTTCAAATCTCAGTTTTTCCATATATTTTTGAAAAATGCGTATAATTTTTTACAAAAAACTTTAAATTGTTTTAATTAATTAATTCATTAACTAACTAACTAACTAACTAACTAACTAACTAACTAACTAACTAACTAACTAACTAACTAACTAACTAACTAACTAACTAACTAACTACTAACTAACTAACTAACTAACTAACTACTAACTAACTAACTAACTAACTAACTAACTAACTAACTAACTAACTAACTAACTAACTAACTAACTAACTAACTAACTAACTAACTAACTAACTAACTAACTACTAACTAACTAACTAACTAACTAACTAACTAACTACTAACTAACTACTAACTAACTAACTACTAACTAACTAACTAACTACTAACTAACTAACTAACTAACTAACTAACTAACTAACACTAACTAACTAACTAACTAACTAACAACTAACTAACTAACTAACTAACTAACTAACTAACTAACTAACTAACTAACTAACTAACTAACTAACTAACTAACTAACTAACTAACTAACTACTACTAACTAACTAACTAACTAACTAACTAACTAACTAACTAACTAACTAACTAACTAACTAACTAACTAACTAACTAACTACTAACTAACTAACTAACTAACTAACTAACTACTAACTAACTAACTACTAACTAACTAACTAACTAACTACTAACTAACTAACTACTACTAACTATAACTAAACTACTAACTAACTACTAACTAACTAACTAACTACTACTAACTAACTAACTAACTACTAACTAACTAAACTAACTAACTAACTACTACTACTACTAACTAACTCTAACTAACTACTAACTAACTAACTAACTAACTAACTAACTACTAACTAACTAACTAACTAACTAACTAACTAACTACTAACTAACACTAACTAACTAACTAACTAACCTAACTAACTAACTAAACTAACTAACTAACTAAACTAAACTACTAACTAACTAACTAACTAACTAACTAAACTACTACTAACTAACTAACTAAACTAACTAACTAACTAACTAACTAACTAACTAACTAACTAACTAACTACTAACTAACTACTACTAACTAACGAACTAACTAACTACTAACTAACTAACTAACTAAACTAACTAACTAACTAACTAACTAACTAACTAACTAACTAACTAACTAACTAACTAACTAACTACAACTACTACTAACTAACTAACTAACTAACTAACTAACTAACTAACTAACTAACTAACTAACTAACGAACTAACTAACTAACTAACTAACTAACTAACTAACTAACTAACTACCTAACATAACTAACTAACTAACTAACAACTAACTAACTAACTAACTAACTAACTAACGACTAACTAACTAACTAACTAACTAACTAACTAACTAACTAACTAACTACTAACTAACTAACTAACTAACTAACTAACTAACTAACTACTAACTACCTAACTAACTACTAACTAACTAACTAACTAACTAACTAACTAACTAACTAACTAACTAACTAACTAACTACTAACTAACTAACTAACTAACTAACTACTAACTAACTAACTAACTAACTAACTAACTAACTAACTAACTAACTACTAACTAACTAACTAACTAACTAACTAACTAACTAACTAACTAACTACTAACTACTAACTAACTAACTACTAACTAACTAACTAACTAACTAACTAACTAACTAACTAACTAACTAACTAACTAACTAACTAACTAACTAACTAACTAACTAACTAACTAACTAACTAACTACTAACTAACTAACTAACTAACTAACTACTAACTAACTAACTACTACTAACTAACTAACTAACTAACGAACTAACTAACTAACTAACTAAACTAACGAACTAACTAACTACTAACTAAATAACTAACTAACGTAACTAACTCTAACTAAACTAACTAACTAACTACTAACTAACAACTAACTAACTCACTAACTACTAACTAACACTACTAACTACTAACTACTAATGAGTAGTCTCTTGTATAGTCTCTTTGACTAGTCCAGCTAATGATATACCTTGACTTGGCCCACGGACTAGACTACAGACTAATCTGTTGTCTAGTTTATAAACTAGTTCATTAACTAGTAGTCTATGGATCAAGGGGTACTGCAGTATTTTATTTCCAGGAAATATCTCCTTTTGACTCGTCTGCCGTTATGTATGACATTGAGTTTACCCGAACAAAACTTTTAAATTTTTCATTGAATAGGTTATTTCGGTTTTATTTTTGATTAATTTTTTGATGATTGAGGCATTAAAATTCGAGATTTTCTAATTTTTTAACAGATTTCTTCGAAATAACACGTGTAAAGTGAAAATATTTTTAAGCAAAAACAATAGCCAACTTGGCGGCAAGTGAGAGGTGAGTGAGACAATCTTTAAAAGATTTCTTTTATAGCTTTCAAAATGAATAAATACTCAACATGTGTAGACAGAACAATTATTCCAAAATATTTATGATCTGGTTCTATTATTTGTTTTAATATGAATACATATTTGCAATGAATATAAATTTAAAAATTCTGCAAAACAATAAAAAATATCTTAAAATGTGTTTATAACAAATCTCACTATTTAAAATAATGTATTTATGATAAAAATGTATTCAAAAAAGGAAAATTTATTGCATATTAATGCAACTTTATTAAACCAATATTTGATTAAATCTACATTTAAAAAAAAACTATTGTTTGTTTTTTGTAACAAATAGATTTGTATAAAAATAAAATAAAATTTAAATTTGCAAATTATTTTTCAACACCCACTCTTGTCAATGGAGGGTGTGCCTGCCGCATTCAATATTGAGTTATGAACTCAATAATACATGGAAAATGTGCTCTGAATTGCAACATTATTTTGTTTTTGTTTTTTTTTTTATTTAAATGTTAATTTAATAGAAAAACTATGTTGCAATTGCGATGTCACAATTTTTTAGCTCACAATAGATGTGTGTGTGTGATTTCAAAACAATTTAAAAAAACTTGTAGCAAACAAATGTCAAAGACCCTTTAAAAACAAATAAACTAAAACACACATCACAAATTCAGATTCAGTCATTCAACTTATTTGTAGAGTATAAAAAAATGTAGGGTACCAAAGTTTTTCTTAAGAGAATGTGTGATTTACTAAAGTGGGAGTATAATTAAATTTGTGTCATCAACTATTTATGCTGGCAAATTATGCTTTTTCTGTTTGCATTAGAAAATTACAATATAATTTTCCAATTGCTGCAACTTAAGTTTCATTTAGAACATATGGATTTTTCTCATAAGGAAAGTTTTTAAGGCAGTTTACTGGAGTTAATTATACATAATTGCATTTAAATAAATTATATATGGTAAATTAATATGGAACATTTTGCATTTGTTGTTAAACATTAGTTTTGTCGTAAGCGGTTTTCGCTGATGCAAACCTTATATTAGGTCATATCAATCCCATGCTTAAACTGATTGAAGATATACTAACACTTTTTATGCCCTAGCGATAAACTAAATAATTAAACCTTACCAAATAATTAAAATATGGCCTTAAACCCATTTTATATATTTCTAAAGGGTTAAGCTGTACCTACTGAATTTTTTGTTAAGATATCTCAAAGTAGGATAAGAAATAATAACAGAGACTTTCAGACTAACAAACAAATTTTACCGAATCTTATATACCCACCATCAAACCGTATGCCGTAAATGGAATTCTCTCCTATAAACATTAGGTTGATATTTGAAATAGGGCTTATGTCAATTATGGACACGTCACTTTCGGATTAACAAAATATTAATTTTTAAAAACGAAATATTTTGGTCTAACTTTTAAACCATGAATATATATGGGCGGTAGGGTCAATTGTAAAATTCGGTAGAGAGATTTTGGCTTGTAAGAAACTTACTTCGGTATAATAGAATTTCATAGCTATACTCGCATTTTTAAGTCATTTTCTGAAATGAGCCTTATATGGGTGAACCGATTCTCATAAAATTCGGTAGAGAGATTTGTGCTCGTAAGAAACTAACTTATATCGAATTTCAGCGCTAGACTCGTATTTTTAAGCCTGTAATGTGCGTAATTTTTTGGAGGGGACCATATATGAGGGGTAGGGTCAATTATGGACCGATCCTTATAAAATTTTGTAGAGAGAATTTGGCTCATATAAGTCTTATTTATATCGAATTTCATCGCAATACTTGCTGTAAAAGCTGTTTTTCGAGGGGACATTTGTATGGGGGCTATGCAAAAACGTGAACCGATATTCCATACCAAACAAATCTTACCTGTAAGAAATATTTTTGGAAAATTTCAACTCTCTAGCTCTTTCCCTTCGGACTCTACCGTGCTTTCAACAGACAGACAGACGGACAGACAAAGCTATATCGTCTTAGAATTTAATAAGGTCCCAGAATATATATACCTTTGTGGGTCTATGATCAATATTTTAATGTGTTAGAAACGGAATGACAAAACCATCTTTTTTGATGGTGGGTATAATAAAGCTATTACTTATAACGTCTCGAATATAGCGAAAGGGGTTTTTTCAAACTTTAGTCATTTTACCTATGACAAGTTCTTTCATACATTTCTGAATAATTAAGAACTATTCTGACAATTGTATTCCTCTAACTCCTTACTTTAAGGTCTTCAATAGACTGACAGTTATAAAGTTTATATTGGAATTTTTTTGTCTTGGTCTAAATACAACAATTTAATGTGTTAAATCGTGTGCTCTGGTATATTTTCTTCCTTCTCGAAGAAAAAATAAGTTATAACAGAGGCTTTATTTCTAAGTCCACATTTTGAACTTTCAGATGATCCAACAGATTTTATAGATAAAGGTATCTTCGCACTGTCATAGCGTCTCAAATATGGTCAAAAACTTAATGACACAATATCTAGAAAACCTGATATGAAGTATAAATTTAGATTCGTATTCATGGCTAGTAAGTTTGTCATTGAGTTTCGACTTTTAAATTTTGTTGACCTGTGTAATCATAGATTTAAATTTTAAAAGCTCTCACCTAGTGGACATAAATATAATATACGTTTCCACCCACTATTTTTTATTAATATTTAATAAATTAAACCATTTTTTGCTGCATTTTTAAGTTCAACGAACTCTATTCTAACTTTTATTATTTTTTTCCTTATCGAATGATTAACCTAATGTTTTTTTCCCTTTAATTGAGGTCTGCACGTAGTCGCCGTAGTAATAGGTTTTTGTAGGCTCTCATTTTCCTTGTTTGCAAATTTTCAATTAAGTTGCAATCAACATGTTGCATTCTACAAATGGTTGTAAATAGAAGCACAGACATGCATTTATGCCATAAATAAATGAAGATAAGGCACGTTGTACAAATATTTATTCAATCGTTTTAAAGTTAGTAAATTATGGAAAAACTATTGTTTGATTGCATGTATTTTACGTTGTTTTTTCTATTATTTCTAGTTGTAAAGTGGAAAATAAAATTTGAATTTAATGCTGGCCTTACTATGGGAATTTTTATGGTTTTGTTTTTATATAATTGAAGGGTGAGAATATATTTAATTCTAGAAAGTATGTAATAATAATTTGTTTATTTATATTAAGCAAAAATTTATCACATTAATTTCTTAGTACCTACAGTAGTTCACAGTGTTCAAATATTTGATAACATAACACGTACGACAATACTATGTAATGTTGACAACATTGCAACAATTCGTTATCGAAATCTAAATTTTATACACATCCGATGTGTATAAAATTTAGATTTCGACAACGAATTGTTGCAATGTTGACAATATTACATAGTGTTGTCGTATGTATGTATATACTTTGACAACGGATGTTATTGAAAAATTTTACACTCTTTGGTGTCAATTTGGTACCGAGAGTGTATATTTCCTTTTCTCTCTGGGTATGTTTTCAAGAATTTAATATTTCTACATTTTGATTAATTATTGATTTTGATTAAATGAAACTCTTTAATGCGTAGATTCGAATAAAATAATGTAGCTTTTAAAATACTATTTTTAGAAATAATTTATAAAGAATAAAAACGCCTTCCGAAAATATTTTAAGACTATATTTATATATATAAAGTTTTTTGTTGTCTACTGTGTATCAGCCTAATTTTCATTATACAAAATTGTTTTTACAACCTATAATTACTAAAAAAAAAACTTCTCAATAATTACTATTTACTGTCAAAAACCAAAACAACCATTATTCAAATGACATTTACTACCAGAAAATCCAACATAACTAAAACAAATTAAAAAAAAAATACTTAAAAAATCAAAATATTGAAAAGATAATAGCAACAAACATGCGTAAACAAATAAACTACAAACAACAACAATAAATAAAGTTAATTGTATTTTCCAACCAATAACAAATTTTCTTATATTTGTAAAATAATAAATTATACAAAAAGCAATAACAAAATCAAATTTGAACGCATTATAAACCATTTTGAAAATGTGTTGAAGTTAAGTTGCAAGTGCGTACGTATGTATGTATGTCGGGTCTGTGTCTATTCTAACACATACTTAAACGCAACAAATTATAGAAATGAATCGTATTAAAATCGAAACATTTAAACAAACAAACGTCAAACTGAACCTACTTAAATGTGCGACAAATGACATTGAGACTGTAAAACACTATTTCGTTGTGACATTTACACCAACTGTCAGCCATGATTAAAATCTTTGGTTTACGAAAAATACAACAACAACAACAAACACTAATAAATCTTGACCAAATACATTTGCAATGTGACAGTTGAAAACCGAAAAACTACTAACTAGCGAAAAGGAACCACAAAATTATTGGACGATTTTCAGTTTAATTTTAGTAAAACGTAATACTCAGTAAGTTAATTATTTTATAGTCATAGTGAACTTACGACTATAAAAAAGGTACTAAATATCCTTCTCTAATTACATTTTTATCTTGACATCGAAATTTGTTATTATTATTATATACAAACATTTGTAATTCCAAATTAATTTCAATATTTATTATATAAGAATTATTAGGTTCAAAAAATTGAGATTTTAAAATCTAAATTATTTTTAAATTCCAAATTTTGAAATTCCTGGTTTATGGTGTATAAGAATTATGAAATCCCCAAAAAGGAATGATTATAAAACTGGTAAACTAAGAAAAATTGCACAGTTCCGAAACCCTTCCGATTTTTATTTCGAATTACATTTGATTATGTCCGCCTCGTATAATCCCTATAGGCAGCACAATAGCTATTACAGAGCTAATAGAATGAACATTTTCAGAAATATTCTTTATTAATTACAAATATTTAATGTTGAAACATGGATTTGAATAGTGCACTATATATGGACCTAGTTCATTATGGTTCGATCTTTTCGGAATTATTTTACCTCGATTCTGAATTTATTAGATTTTTCATAACTTTGTATTATCATACATAGTTAATAAATATCAACATTAGGTTAAATTTTCAGAAGAGAAGCTATAGGATCTCAGTTAATTATGGACCGAATTGATTTTGTAGAAATTATTTTTTAATCATTTATTATACCCTACACAACTATAGTGGGGAGGGTTTTATGCGTTTGTGCTGATTTTTGTAGCACCCAAAAATATTAATCCTACACCCAACTTACTAAGTATACCAATCGGCTCAGAATCACTTTCTGAGTCGATTATCTGTTTGTCCATGTAAACCTTGTGCGCACTCTACAGATCGCAATTTTGAAGATAATTTAATTAAATTTGGCACATATTTTTCTTTTGACCAAAGGACGAAGCCTATTGAAAACGGTTGAAATCAGTCCATTATTTCGTATAGCCCCCATACCCCCCGAATAAGGCTTTTGAGTTCATATATGTTAAAGGTTCTTGTATCACTTCAAAAAACGGCAAAACTTAGTTCGCTTATAAACACTAATATCACGATGATATTCTGCATAAATAATGTAGACGTAAATCATCTACCAAATTTTTTTAATGATAGGACCATATTAACACAATGCCCTCTTTTGTCAACAAATTGTTAAAATATTTCTAAATTAAGGTAAAAATTAAATTAAATATTTTTAAAAAATAATCAACATTTATAACAAAATCACTGGTGTAGGGTGTCATATGGTCGGTCATGCCCGACTATAAATTCTTACTTGTTAACTTTAAAATTATTTTCCCTAAATGGGGTTTTATGATCAATCATGGACGGACAGATAGAATTGGATAGATCATCTTTCTTATAAAACTAGTTTATTTCGAATTTTATCCCTCAGTTAGTTTTAAACATTAGTGTCAAATTTTTGAAGGGAACTGGGACCAAATGTTTATGTGCAATTTATTTCTTTTTTTCATCACAATTGCAGCATAATAAAAACGAGTGTTTCAGCTATTTCCGTATTTGTAAAAAAGCTATGTGAAGTCATAGTTCGATGTTTCGATCCAAACGAAATCATAATGAAACGTTTTGGTAGAGGGATTTAGGTCTAAATTAAAGTTATTTATGCAGAATTTCAACGTGATATTAGTGTTTATAAGTAAATTTTGACCTTCAAGTCATTTTCTGAGGGCGACTTTGTGTGGGGGCTAGGGTCAAACGAAATCATAATGAATAATCCCGGTATAAAAAGATCAGTCAATCAAAAGAAGCACTAATTGTCTGTCCATCCACTTTTCAATTATTTGTTTTCTTAAATAACATGAGCGGTCAAGAAATTATTGTCAGCAGAATTAGATCTAGTTTTTCAAAGTTTTAAAACAAGTTTTCTATGAAGTCCCTTGCTGAAATATCCTCCAAATACTACTGCTGCTAATTGCCCTAATTTAGGCAGACGTTAAGAAATTTTCATATTTCAATTCTAGCATAAAATCGAAATCTTCTGTAACAATTATCACTGTGTTAATTTTCACACATTCTTTAGCATATGTCAAGCGTGCAATTCCACAAATGACGGCAATTTTATTTGCGTCTTGTTTACAATAACGATGAATCCATTCGATTCAAACTAATTAAAGTAATTATTACTTATTTAAACATTTACTTAAAGTATTAAATAAACAAATGATTTCATTTAAAATGTCATTAATCCAAGCGGCTTATTTCGTTTTGTTTAAGTTTGAAATTATAATAAAATTTATATTATAATTATCGCTGATTTCTCTGTTCATCTAAGAGCAACATTAAACATTTACAGTGACTACAATTAGGCATCATATTTGTATTATTATGTTCATTGATTATTGCTTGATTTTTTCGTTAGCTTTTATGTATTTTACGCTTTTAGTTGCGGATTTGTAAAAAGCGATTTTAATTTCGTATCAATTTAAAATGCCAAAAAATATCAGTAGCTGTCAATTTATTTTAATAATCAATAATAATCACTATTATTGCTGTTGTTGTTTGCATATACAACTACCAATTGCTTTTTGTAAAATATTGAAATACATACTTCAGTAGTGGTAGTATGTATGTACGTACTTACTTATTTGTTTACTATTATTTTTCTAGCGACTATGTAAATACAAGAGCGACACAATGGTATGGTCTTATCCGCCAACAAAAACTGTTCGTAAATATTGTGAAAATGTGTTAATTCTATATTTTTCATAAACATTTTGATTTGATTTTTGTACCCTAAGCGTTTGTGCTGATGTTTGTAATACCCAAAAATATTGGTCCTACACCCACCTTAAACTGCACCAATCGGCTCAGAATTACTTTCTGAGTCGATTAAGCTATGTCCGTCTGTCCACCCGTTCGTCTGCCTGTGTGTCCATGTAAACCGTGTGCGCACGCTATAGGTCGCAATTTTCCACATAATTTTATGAAATTTGGCACATAATCTTCTTGTGACCCAAGGACGAACGCTATTGAAAATATCGCCTAGCCCCCATACAACCGTACAGCCCGAATAGGGCTTTTAAACTTATAATAATGTTAAAGAACGTATAATCTCCACAAAAATCGGAAAATCTTAGTTTTATATAAGTTTAAATGATACTGCCGATTTTCGTAATGATACGGCCGCATTTGACCCTAGTCCCCATACAAAGTCCCCTTCAGAAAATGACTTGAATGTGGAAATTCACCTTTAAGCTCTACTATCACATTGACATTCTGCATAAATAACTTTATTGTCATCGTAAATTGATACGGATAGGACCATATTTACCTTTGACCCCATACAACCCTTTTTTGGTTACAAAATGCTAAAATATTTCGGAATTAAGGTAAAAATGCTTTATTATACAAAAAACAATCCACATATTTAACATACTCACTGGTGTAGGGTATCATATGGTCGGCCATGTCCGACTATATTCTTATTTGCTAAATTTGTCTTACTTCTGTACTGTCCATTTTTGGCAAATTGTAGTTAAAAGAATTATTTTTAAATAATTATTAACAATGAATTGTTTTGATATAATTTTGAAAATTTTTCTTAAATGGACTTAACACTTTTTCAAAGTCATTATTTAGTTTTTAAAATGCATAATACCATTTCTTTAAGTAAAGAAATCGAAATCTATAAAAAATGTAAAATTGTTATGATTATTGCCAATATACTTGTTTAAAGAGAAAAAATCTCAAATATTGTTAAATTTTATTTTTATTGTACACGAAATCAAACACAGTGTCATGTCAGTTAAATTCGTTTTTTTTTTTACCCAACCTCCACTATCCACATCCATTGAGTCGAATTTAAAACCAATATCAGACCCCATTTAAGTATCTAGTATTTGTTGCATACGACTGCACTGCGTTATGTTCAAATCTTTTTAGATTAAATTGCATTTATGTCTTTTTTTTGTCCAACTTAAATGCGTTTATATTGTATTTTTTATTGAGTCTGTTTTTTTTTTTTTTTTGTTTGTTTCTAAATGTTTAACAATTTAATATTGTGGTAATTGTAGTTTTTTGTTTCTCACTTGCTTCACACTTCATAATAATTTTTAGAGAAGTTCGATTTTTATTTTTTAGTTTTAAATAAGTGCTGACAAGTAGTTAGGTTTTGAAATAATCAATTAATTGTCTTGTTTAAAATTTGGTGTAAATCAAGCAGAGAAAGTTTGAGAATTTTTTGAAAAATCTGCTGTCTAGGCCAAATCGTCTATTTAATTAAATATCCACAGTTCTTATTGGATATATGAGGGTCCAGTCATGTTCCTCTGCCTATTGGATGTTTTGAGGTGGAGCTAAACGTCTGTAATTTTCTATTTATAAGGTTAGTATTGAAAATGGGCAATATCGGTTTAGGATTTTCATACAGCGAAAATCGGACCTTGGATGGATACTTCATATTCAAAATTTGTTTGAAAATTACTAAATTTTATCAAATATTTTCGAGTTAAAAATTTTCGAATTTTTTGTCCATATCTGAGGAAAATTCTTTGGAATAGTTCTGGTTTTCAAAACAAAAATCAATCCACTAAAATACTGTCAAAAACTTTCAATCAATTTTGACCTAGTTTTGGCATGTGTTTAATTTTTTGTATTTCAATTCTTGCATAAAATCGAAATCTTCTGTTAGAATTATCATTGTGTTAATTTTCACATATTCTCTTTAGCATATGCCAAACGTGCAATTCCACAAATGACGACAATTTTATTTGCGTCTTGTTTACAATAAAGATGAATTCATTAGTATCAAACTAATTAAGCACCTCGGCTATGTTAAATTTTTAAAACGATCCTATTTCTTCATTTGAGTTCCGATCTTTTAGAAAATTTGCCTAGCACTATTATTTTCATCCATAAGGTTAACTCTTAAATTTGTTACATATATGGATGAAAATAATAGTGCTAGGTAAATTTTCCAAAAGATGTTGAGTTTTCCCTAATTAATTTGTCACTTAAAAAATTAGGTAGGCATGTTATATATCAATGGAAAGGTAATTTTGTCTATTTTTCAAAACTGTATATAATATTTGAAATTAAAAAATTCGCGGAATACTTTTTTTAAAAAAAATTAAAAATGTTTTTTATTCAGTTTTTGCGAAGATACAAATTTTTCAAATTGCAATAAAAATTTTATTTGAATATTTTTTGATGAAATTTTACAGTTAGGTAGATTTTTTTACTCAAAATCCAAAATTAAATAAAAATTTCGAATTTTCTTATTAGAAATCCCGGAATTCCCAAAAAGTTTTAAAAAAATCCCAGATTTTTCTCCGAAGTCTATAGGTTAGTCGAATATTAATTCACTACATGGCCAATTACAATTACTTGTAATGTGTAATTGAAAAATAACCAATTACAATTATTTGTAATTGTAATTGAAATTTTTGTGGTATGCAATTTTCCAATTACAATTACTTGTATTTGCAATAGAAGTTTTCAATTAAAATTACTTGTAATTGTAATTTAGGTATTACTAATTACAAAATTACGTGTAATTATAAGGACAAAATTTACAATTACAAGTAATTGTTACTGGAAATTCTCCAATTACAATTAAAAGTAATTGTAATTGGCAAAACTTCAATTACAAGTAATTGTAATTGGCGAAAATTCAATTACAAGTAATTATAATTGGTGAATCTTACATTTGAAGTAATTGTAATTGAAAATGTAGTCATTACCCCCCATGCCTGGTATAATTCAACAAACAATATCATTACACCCTTTTAACAATTTTAAACCTCATAAATCATTCTTAAAAGGTGGCAGTTGTAACTTCAACCGCAATCTAAAGTTGCAACCTGATTTAATTTCAAATATAAAAAAGGAGTAAAATATAAAAATCACATACACATACATATGTACATATTTCTGGGAAGTAGAAAATAATACCCACAATTAACGTCATTTATGTGCAGTAAAAACTTTGCCAGGACTAAATTAAGTTGCCTTTACTTATAAAGAATTTATTCATGTAATATTTGCTCCAGGAATTAAAAGCAACACAGTAGTTGCCTCAGACATGAACGTACATCAACAGATATGTGGCATGCAATATACATTCCTCCTCATAAAAGTAATTTAAATTTCTATGCAACATGTATTTCTTTACGTTGCAATCCTTTGAAATTAAATTTTGTAAAATACAGGCATGCAACATGCTAAAATTAAGTATGTATATATGTATATACTTAGATGGGCAACATAATTTGTGAAAATCAAGAAAGTAAAACACCAACCTGTATTAAGGCACAACACGGTCAAAAATAATAAAGCACAAATATAACCGAATGAAGGCATGGTTTTAAAAATTTTGTTTTTGATATTTTTCTTTTTTAGAAATTTTTTATTTTTATAAAATCAGTTTCACTTTTTATTAAATATTTATTTTACCGCTAATATTTTTTAATAAAATTATTTAAATTTTTTTTCGTTACTTTATTTTTTTATTATTATTATTATTTTATTTTTTATTTAAATATTTATTTTTATTTTTTAAATAATCTTCACGAATAATGAATTCGACTCGTTGGCCACTGAACGCAAACTAAAATAAAAACTAAAATGAATTTCGTGTTGTATGAATAAAACTGTGTGAATGAATGGGTATGGTTAAATGAACGAACGTCTCACAAAATGAATAAATGAACTGATGGTTTGAATAAACAATCGTTGTATAGTGTTTGCTGCTCTGTTTTCACTGTTGCATGGGCCTCTGGAATCGTTCGTCTACAAAATGCATGAGTTTGAGTAGTAGTAAAATACAAAAAAATAAAACTAAAACTGAGAAAAATCACACATATGAAGAAACTTTTCATATATATTAAAGTCCGCAAAAAATATTGCAACAAATTTCAATTTAGCGGTTTTATTTTAGATGAAGTTAAATCCGTTTTTTTATATATTGTTAATAAGGAAAGAAAAGTGATACAAAACTGGTTTTGAGACTGAATTTTAGAGTTTTTGGTCTTTGTTACTTTATATAAAGGAGACCACACATAATTTCATATTATTCAATATTAAAATAGTGGTAAAAAATCGGTTTAATTGTTATATTCTGGATTTACATAGACCCCAATCATGGTCGGAATTGGATTTGAAAACCACAAAAAACATACATTGTGATAATGAAATCCGACATTATCCCTTCTATGTTCGATCTGGAATTCGATTCTTTATCGAATTTATTGTTTTCAAAACCAACATTATGATAACTATGATTGCCATGAATGACTTTGATGTCTCCTTAACGACATTTTCTCAAAATTTACTAATTGTACCCGACTTAAAAAATATTAATTGTGTCATTTCCTGAGTAACTCATCGATATAATATTGGTTGTTATTAGATATATTGGTTCTTATTAGATCCCAATCTAGCAATGACCGTCCTACCTTCTGTCGCTCCGTCCGTTAACAATGCGAAAATATTATGAATAGTGAGTATAAGTAACTTATTATACCCTACACCACTTAGTGGGGAGGGTATATTGGGTTTGTGCTGATGTATGGAACGCATTGTAGTATACCAATCAATCAGCTCAGAATCATTCTCTTAAACGATTTAGCTATGCCCGCACATCTGTCCGTCCATGCAAACCTTATAATCAAACTATAGGTATTTTCGAGATAATTTGATGAAATTTGACACAAACGTTTCTTTTGACCCAATGGCGAAGCCTATTGAAAATCAGTTCATTATTTCACCTAGCCCCCATACAGCCGTACCCCGAAATAGGGCTTCTGAGCCCATAGTTATGTTATCTCTACCAAAATCGGCACAACTTAGTTTTGTGTTAGTCTGAATGTTATTGATGATTTTCTTAATGATCGGGCTTTATTTGACCCTAGCCCCCATACAAGGCCGTCTTTAGAAAATTATTTGAAAAATCAATAAACACAAGTATCATGATAAAACTGTGCTTAAATAACTTTAATGTGAACGTAAATACCTCTGTCAATATTTATGCGGATAGTCCCATATTGACCCTTACCCCCTATAACACATTTTTTTTGTCAACAAATTGTTAAAATACTTCGGAATTAAGGCTATATTATTAAAAATAATCCACATTTTTTAAATACTATTCACTGGTGTTAGCATCACTGTTCATAGACTCATACATAAAAAATAAAGCACGAAGTGTTAAAAGCACGCATACATTTATGTATGCAGTGACGATCGTAGGTACTTGCGACATAGATAAAAATGTTATAGAAAATAGTACCATTTTAAGTACTACATATTTTGAAAAAAAAAAAATTAAAAATGTTTTTTTAATCCAATTTTAAGTTTAATAATTCACACCTAGGTTAAAAGACACATTTTATAAAAAAAATTGTTAAATATAAAAAAAGTACTTTTATGAATAATTTTAGTACCAACATTTTATTGTTTTAAAAAATATACAATTTGGAGGGAATTTTTGATGAAAAATGTCTTGACTCTTTAATAATTAAGCAATTTTAGGGTTTTCTTGCGTTTGAATTGATCAGCCGTTTTTAATACATGTGTATATGTATGTAAATAACAGATTTTGTATAGAATATATATAACGTATCCAAAAAAAATCAATTTTCCTCATCACTTAAAACAAAAGTCCTTAAACCAACAAGTTTTTATCAAGGAAACATACATATATCTGAAATAACAGCAACAAAAACAGGAGATATTAGAATGGTACCAAACATTTATATTTGATACCTCCTCAGTTTAGGAAGTTTTATATACAAAATAAATATGTATGCTTAGAATGGGTTATATATTTATTTATATTTGCCTATAATATTATCATTTTAATCAAAAGAATCAGTGAAGTAACGAATACCCCCTAATTCGTATGCTCATACACATATAGGACTTTACAAAAAAAGTACGTTTTATTTGAAATTTTGTATGAGTTTAATTTCAAACTTTTTCAGTTTTGTCATGTGCACGAAAACAGCGTGTTGTGGAGCGAATGAACGAGTGGATGAAGTAAAGTTTTTGTCGTGCTTTTGAAAATGTTTAAAGGAAATCGAAAAGTTTTTCGTTTTTCTTCTGTTGACAAACATTTTTTATAGAAAAAAGTACTGTATGAAATTAATATGTAGTTGGTTTGTCTTTGTTGTTGCTATAACAAACAAATAGAGTTTGTTGTTAGTTTTATAAATAGTTTACTACAACAGTTAATTTTATCAGTTGCAAGACATTGTCGCCAACACCAGTTGTGTTAATAGCTTTTGTGTTTTTTTTTTTTTTGTTGTTTTTCCATATTTAATGTGTGATTTTCGAAGAAATCTGCTACTGTGATAATTAGCAGATTATTTGGTAGTTGGGCATTAACGATGAAAGGATACATATGTGTTTAATTACTATAAATATGTACTACATATTAAATATTAAATGGCATTCCTTAAACAAATATTTTTTATTTTAATATTTAACAAAAACTAATTTTATATTGGTCAAAATTAAGCTTTTTTTATAAAAATTAGTTTTGAGACAAACACCAGTTTTTCTCTACAGAAACATTCTGTTTATAACAAAGCTATTTTTTCAGCAAAAAGCTATTTTTCATCAAAAAGCATTTTAACTCATTAAACTCATTTAAATACAATTTCATCGATTATGGAAAATAGTTCTGTAATCTATTATCATAAAATTTCCAATGCAATTCTTTTAAAAAGTCTTTATATACATATCTATTATGTTCTGTAATTTTATAGCTTAAGCGTATTTACCCCTAAGTTTTATCATTAACATAAGTCTGCGTACCCAATTTCTAAAATATTGCCCTCAAGTAACACTATGTCAATTCTTTTGGCCAAACTCATTTATGTTCGAATTTCTTTTTAAACAAATTTTCATTTAACAAATTTCTCAACTAAATAAAATAGTAGTTTAGTTTTTTTTTTTCGTTTTATTTAGTTGAACAATTTGTAGATAAAGACAAGTTAAGAAAATTACAAAAAAACAAGTAGAATTTATAATCGGACATGGCCGATCCTACCCATGATACCCTACACCAGTGTTTACATTACAAATTTTGATTATTTTTTAATTTAATTTTTACCTTAATTTAAAAATATTTTAAGAATTTGTTGACAAAAAAGGGAATCTTCTAAAAGAGGGGTTGTATGAGGGCAGGGGCTTAATATGATACTATATTTACACATTTTGGTAGAGGGATTTACGTCTACATCAGTTATTTATGCAGAATATCATCGTAACATTAGTGTTAATAAGTGAATTTTGAGCATCAAGTGATTTTCGGAAGGGGACTTTGTATGAGGAATAGGGTCAAATGAGACCCGATCATACCGAAAATCATCAGTATCATTAAGACTTATATAAACTAAGATTAACAGATTTTTGAAGTGATACAAGAACATTTAACATATTTATGAGCTCAAAGCCCTATTCGTGGGGTACGGTTGTATGGGGCTATACGAAGCAATGGACCGATTTTAACCACTTTCAATAGACTTCATCTTTGGGTCAAAAGAAGAGTATGTGCCAAAGTTTATCTAATTATCTTGCGATCTGTAGAGTGCCCACAAGGTTTACATGGACACACAGACGGACGGACAGACGAACATAGCTAAATCCACTCAGAAAGTGATTGAGCCGATTAGTATACTTTAAGGTGGGTGTTACAAACATCAACACAAACGCATAATACCCTTCCCACTATAGTGGTGTAGAGTATAAAAAATCATATTTATCTTGTAAACAAGGGTCCCAGTTGGAAAATATACCACTATATACACAAGAAATAATTTATTTCTCAATGACCACTACTTACCATTATAAAAACATATTAGAAGTTTGATAATGTGGAAATTTGTTGAAATCACACACAAATTCTTAGTACAAAAGCAATACAATTCTCATTTAGTTAAGAATATTTTACACATAATTAAGACTAAAAATTTACTGGTGATCGGCTTAAACTTAGCTATAATATTAGAGTAATTTAATTTTAACCTATGTTATTTTGCAATCTTTATTTCCACTAGGGTTAAAAAATTATTTTTATATTTTAAGAAAATTAACAAAATCAACAAAAATAATCAAATTCTATTACAAGATGTAAGTGAATGTGAATTTATTTTTTTGCTTAAATGTAATCCAGACAAAATCAACAAATGTTCATTCCTCTAAAGTACATGTGGGAGGTTTTCCTACAAAGCAAAAAATATAAATAAATATTCGGACCACAAAAAAATGGGGTGAAAATGGGAAATAAAACAAAAAACCAATATCTCATGCTATGACTAAAACGACACACATTTCAGAACATTTTTTCGGTGTCGTTAAGTGTGTTGTTCTGACCAGACCGTCTGTTGCTCATTGCAATCTGTTGTTGCATTTGAAATGATTTTATTTTTATAGTTTTAGATTTTCACTCTAGGGAAAATGCAATTTATTTTTATTGTTGTATTTTATTTTTGTTACTGCTGCTGCTTTTGTTTGATGTCACATCACTTTATGAGAGGAGCGATGATGATGTTCTTGTTTTTAGTATTTATTTTCCAACATTTTAAGTAGATATTTATTTGATTCATTTGTTAAATTTAATTTTGTAAACTTATATTTTTATGTTGCAAGATTTCGTTGATGTTTTCTTGATTGCTGTGGATGGTTTCTTCAGGTTCTTTGTTTCAAAAATAATATGTTTTTTTAAATACATAATTTCAAGATGGTTGTTGTTAGAGTAAATATTATTCAATCTCCCTGGTCCGTTTAATATACGGGCAATGTGGAAATATCAAGTGACCCGACTCAAAAAATCGGTTTTGACGAAATTTGCACAAAGGTTAGTACACAAATCGGTCTAGAACTGCCGGACTTAGAGGGGGTCAAAGTTGGATATCTTGGTCATACGGGGTTTTATTCAAAATAGTGTAAGTAACTTTTCACCTATTGGTCCTATCAAAAATTGTCAAAGGAGTTAGATAGCTATCAAAATCGGAAGACATCGATTTTTAAAGTTGGGTCTCTGGACACGAAATGACTCAACATATGCATATATTGATCTACATTAAATCGTAATTTAATATCGAGGGACTATATTCAATAGTCTCTATCTAAAATAATACAAGTTTTCAGGAGAGCAAGCTGTTATTTCGCTTCTTCTTCTACATTATATTGTTACATAAAAATAATTTAAAATTTGGCAGTATTTTCAAAATAATTCACAAATTTATATCAGATAGAGAGTTTTGCATTCAGAATTTTTATTTTTTAAGATAGAGAAATTAAAAAATGACAGATAGAGAATATTGAATATAGTTCCTCGATATGTAGTTGTTTTATTTAATAATTTTCTTTCATTGAAACGTTTTCAGACAAAGAAGAATTTTCATTGGACATTTAAATTGCATTTTATATGATTTATTACTTTTTCTATGCAAATGACCTACATTTTAATCATGTAGCTGATATTTTCAATAATTAAGTGTGTCATATGACGTCACTTTTCCACCCATTATTATACCCATATTTCCCAGATGTTCTAAATGTATCACTTATTAATATACATACATAGATATTTAAGTATTTTTGTTTAATTATGTGTCAATTATTTACTTAACATGTAGCAAGTAGTCAAACACCACTTTACTGTCTCTAAGTAATGTAGAATGTTGACAATTCAAACTTTTTTATATTGACTTTTCTTGCCAACAAAATCTTTATAGAAATAATTTCCTTTATCTTTAGACATGCCTTCATTAAGAATTAATCGAAAGTCTCCCAAAACTGCTGGGCTTCATAACACAACATAACTCATACTCACTTTGATTTCTAGTAAATAATTCAATACTTATACTGAACATACAAATAATAGAAGTTCCTTTGATAATAGTTCTGAAAACCTCAATCATATTTTGAAATTGTTGACACCTCATAACGACCACTCAGCACACAGGCATTACGTGCTGGAAAAAAATTGTCCTTCAATCTATGCGAGTGTGTGTGCCTTTATATGTGAATGTTATGATAAAAATAAAGGACAATGCCTATATCCTGTTTAAGTCTAGTAAATGCTATTTTATTTCTATTCCTTCTATTAAACGTCATTAACACATACCAAAGATAAGAAAATAATACATAGTAGTAAATAAATAAATAAAAACACAACGAAAAAAATAATCAATGAATTTAATAATAAAATTTATGTTGTGGGCAGTTATTGTTGCAGGAAAAGGACGAACAATTAGACAGCATAAAAAACATATTTCTAAAATTAAGGGCGGTGGGTAGCACGTAAATTTATTTGTTTTTTTCCACATGATTGCACATGTTAAACATGTCCTGATTTCTTTTCTAAGGCAGTATTAATAGTGTGTCATTACTTAGCTACTTCTAAGTAATGCTGACAATAAGCAATACTCCTAACAAAGTATATTTAAAATAAGTTTAATTTTTAACAAATTTTAACGTATATTACTCCAAAAATGTTTAAGAAATTCGTGGCAGTTCGTTCTATTTTAACATAATTTGTGTTTAATTCCTCCATTAAATGCATGCATGCATGCTCGTGTCTTCCTGTGAGTGAGTGGATGGGTTGGGTGGCAATTTCCTTTTCAGGCCATTAACATTACAATAAAAAAGAAAACTCACTGACATGTCATGCCATAATTATTGAACAAATCAATTTAAATGTAATTTTAGAATTAATTCATCCTCATTTCTTGTTTGTTCTATGTTAAATTAATGCATGTATGATTAATTGTTAGAATACCAAATAGGCGCTTAGTTAAAAACGCTCTTAGTCATAAATTAATAAATAGGTATGTAGTTAGTGTGTTCCACATAAAAGTTTAATTATTTTATTTTGGTCTACACATTCAAATGTTATTTATATAATTATGCTTAATGGTTGTTTAGTTATTATTTCTAATTAAATATATTTTCTTGATATGCGTTTGCACATATAAATATTTATAAATCGAAAACGTAAAAAAGCTATTTATAGTCTACTATTACAGTGCTATTGTAATCGACTTATACAAAATATTATGGTTTCAACCACAATTTAAAAAATACATACTGGAATAATGGGAAGTCTAGTCTATAGTTTAGTCTATATTCTAGTCTATAATCTAGTCTATATTCCGCTCTATAATCTAATATAAAACCTAGTTGTAGTAGTCTAGGCTGGTAGTATAGTCCGTAGTCTATTATACAGTTTAGTCCGTAGTCAAGTCTACTCTATAATAAAGTCTGCAGTGTAGTCTATTCTACAGTCTTAGCCCGTAGACAAGGAGTCTATAGTATGGTTAATTCCAAAGGGTATTATGCGTGTGTGCTGATCAGAATCACTTTCTCAGCCGATTTACCTATGTCCGTCCATCTGTGTGTTCATGTAAACCTTGTGCGCACTCAACAGGTTGCAATTTTTTGATAAAATTTAGAACGTCCGCTTCTTTTGGTCCAAGTACGAACGCTATTGAAAATGGTTGAAATCGGTCCATTATTTCACATAGCCCCCATACAACCGTACCCCCCGAATAAGGCTTTTTAGCTTATAAATATGTTAAATGTTCTTGTATCACTTTAAAAATCGGCAAAACTTAGTTTTATATTGTTCTTAATGATACTAATGATTTTCGTAATGGTCGGGCCTCATTTGACCCTATCCCCCATACACACTCCCCTTCAGAAAATGACTTGGTGGTCAAAATTCATTTATAAACACTAATATCATGATGATATTCTGCATAAATAACTGATGTAGATATAAATCCCTCTACTAAAATTTATAAGGATAGGACCCCCTGGCCCCATATAACCCCTGATTTAGAAAATTCCTTTCTTGTCAACAAATTGTTAAAATATTTTTGAAGTAAGGTAAAAATGAAATAAATTCTTTATTATTAAAAAAATAATCAACATTTTTAACACTGGTATAGGGTAGATCTGCCATATTAATTTTCAATGCCTAGTCTATGGTGAAAAAATTTACATTATTCTGACAGCATTTTCAAAACTAAACAAATTTTGTTTAACATATTAAAAAAAATTATACATAGTTTTTTTGACCCCAATTTTGACAATTCTCAATTTCAGCAAAAATTATCAGAATTTTTAAACTGAAAATCAAAAAATAAACTTTTAAAGGACTGAGAAGTCTAAAAAAAGCGCCATTAAAATATTATTATAACGAACATAAGTTCGTTGTGTTAGCTAGCAAAGTTAAAACCGTTAAAAATTCAAAACAACCCTGCTGCAATTAAAAAATATGCAACAAGTTGTTATTGTTGCCAGTAGCAACGATTTTGTGTTTCCAGGACAACCTTAAAAGGTATACAAATGCCTTTCTTGGAAACTAATATAAAAAATTAATCAGTGAAAAAGTGTAGTGCTAAATTAAAATGAAATTAAAAACGCATATCTGTAAAAAGACTCCTACCAATTTAAATGGTGATTATCTCACACAAAACTCGACATCAAAATCAGCCACGGCTAAAGAAAATAGTAACAATGAAAAATCTTTGGATATTTTACCTTTAAGCTGTGTAGATTGGAGCAGTAATGATGATATTTATTTTGTAAGGTACACGAATTTCTCCTTATTCCTCTTAATATGTAATGAGTAAAAAGTAACAAACGAATTCTAACCAACTTAGTGATGATCATCAGATTTACAAATGGAGTTCTGCTACCCGAGATTCTTTGGAGGTGGCCAAATTACCAGAGGATTTTATACCCACTGATTTACACTGGCTGTTATTGGGTGGTCGTGGTAGTGGTGGGGGCAAGGGTAGTGATACCTTGTTAATTAGTAGTAATGATGGCAGGTTTATTATTTTAAATAAAAGTTCTCGCGTGGAGCGTAGTATATCAGCTCATACAGCGGCCATAAGCTCAGGCAGATGGAGTCCGGATGGAGCAGGTTTATTAACTGGTAACAATTTGACATAAAATTTGGAAATTTTATAAAACTCAACATAAAATTTTAAAAGCGGGAGAAGATGGAGTCATTAAAATCTGGTCTAGATCTGGTATGTTGCGTTCTACCATTTTGCAAAGTGATGAACCCATACGTTGTGCTCGTTGGTCGTCAAATTCTTCAGCTATTGTATTTTGTCAGGGTGGACATATATCGGTGAAACCTTTAGCAGCTAATAGTAAATTAATAAGGGTAAATAATACAAAGCTAAATTACTATTCGTCTATTTTCACTTCCTTTTCGCTGCTAGTGGCGTGCTCATGATGGTTTGGTCTTGTCTTTAAGTTGGTCTGCCCAATCAAATATAATAGCTTCCGGGGGTGAGGATTTTCGTTTTAAAATTTGGGACTATCAAGGAGCAAACCTTTTCATAAGTTCACCTGAAGATTATGCCATTACCTCAGTGGCTTTTAATCCAGAAAAAGATGTCTTACTTGTAAGCACCTTCAATATGCTAAAATTATGCTCTAGTGCAGGAGTAAGTAATAATCTAATCCCTTAAAACTGGACGTAGTAATGTATTAATTACCTTTAAAGTGGACTTATAGTACGGCCCGTTTTAATGAACCATCAGTGGGTTCATTTCACACACTCTCTTGGTCTGCAGATGGCACACAAGTGGCATGTGGTACTTCTACTGGACAACTTATCGTTGGCTATATTGTACAAAAACAATTGATATCGAAAAATCTAAAAGCCACTACTACTGGTCGCAAATCCATACGTCTTGAGGATATTGTCAATAGCACCAGTGATGTTTTGGAGTTTACCGATCGTGTCATTAATTTTGGTTTGGGTTATGGTCACTTAATTGTAGCCACGTCTAATCAAATACATATTTACAATGAGAAATATATAAATACACCGATCATTATAGATGGTCGTACCGATGTTCGAGTCATTGAAGTGGGAAAGAAGTATTTGGTGGAGTTATATTTTTTTTGGAATTTTTAGAAATTAATATTTCCTATTTTTATTTAAGATTTTTTATGGTTCTGGACTCTACTTCAATTTGGGTTTATACTTTCACCGGTCGTTTGCATCTTAATCCCCGATATCCGGGTTCTCAAGCTCAGATACCAATGCTAAATGCACGTAGTATTTCATTGGGCTTGGATACCTTGGTAATAAGAGATAATTCTGATAACACAAGTAAGAAAAGTTTTCAGAAGTGTAAGGAATAAAATAATTTCATAACTAATGTCTGTTCTCCCAATATTCTGTTAAAGCCTTGCATATTTTTGACCTTATACCCGGAGCTACCAGACAGTACGAACCATTTTCTCTTAAAGCTAAAACTCAAATAGCAGAAATCGCAGCCTGTCGGGCCGGCACTGTTGACGATCAATTTGTGGTCATGATTGACCATAACCGGGAGCTCTATATAACGGAAACTCGAAACTTGAACGGCAACACTGAACGCACTAACATAGCAGGAATTTCGGGAGCTACCACAGGAGAAGTCTATAAAATAGGCACCCAACTAACGGCAGTAAAATGGGCCAGTGAATCAAATAT
The DNA here is from genome assembly GCF_015586225.1 of Lucilia sericata. Classification (NCBI taxonomy): domain Eukaryota; kingdom Metazoa; phylum Arthropoda; class Insecta; order Diptera; family Calliphoridae; genus Lucilia; species Lucilia sericata. Next base: position 148,326 of record NW_023994132.1, on the reverse strand, counting down.
TTTAGTAGGAGTACATGATGCCTGCTATAGTATATGGTATTGTCCAGGAGAGGGAGCCACAGATCCCACCATAATTGCTTTGACTACAATAACAATAGATGCGACGTATGTTGAAAATATTTTTCTTGTAGAAGTTTTAATTGATATTTAAACATTTTAAGGGAGTTTGGCAAAAATATTGTCATCGAAAGTTTCGAAGATGCCATTGTTACCTTTCGTTGCTCGGGCGCTTTACTACCCATTAGTATTAATATGTATTGTGAGATCTTACATCGCACTTTAATGGAGTCACAGTGGCAACAAGCTTTGAAAATATGTCGCATGGCTCAAAATGCTTATCTCTGGGCCACTTTGGCTGCTGTAGCCACTCGAAAGAATCAATTGCAAATCAGTGAAGAAGCTTATTCGGCTGCCTTACAAATCGATAAAGTAAGCTACTTGCAGTATATCAAAACTTTGGATCCCTCCAGCCCAGACTATATGGCTGAAAATTCTTTAATGTTGGGTAGACTTATCGAAGCGGAAACTATTCTAATACATAATCGTAAATATCGAGAAGCTGTTGGTCTCTGTTTACGCATGCATAATTGGCGTAAAGCTTTGGAAATTGCTCAAAAACATGAAAATGATCTAATGGAATTGGTTTTGCAACAGCGTATAAAATATTTGAAGGCTTTGGGTAGAGATGAATGGGATACAGTGTTTTTAAGTTTAGATGTTAAAGACAACAATCTGAGTGAATGAATTGGATTGAAATTAAAAATATTAAAAAATACTAAATTTCTTTACGATACTTTATTAAATACATAACGATAAAAATATGGTTTTATTTTAATACGCTGGCGAAATCATGGGTTTGCCTTCCAAGGCATTTAAAATGTTATTGGCGGCAACCATTCCCATTTCGGTGGTAGTCTTTATTGTTTGAGTTCCCAAGTGAGGTATGATGACTGCATAGAGATAATAAAATTATTAAATAAAAATAAATAAATAAATCGCATCAAAACTTACCGCAATTAGGAAGTGTTAGTAAAGGATCTGTGGCTGGCAAGGGTTCTGGTGTCATGACATCCAAACCGGCTGAAAATATTTGCCCCGATTTTAAAGCATTATATAAAGCAGCTTGGTCCACAATACCTTAAATAGGAAATTAATATAAAGTAAATTTATTTTTTTTTGTTAGTTCTAATAAAACAAATTAATTTTACCTCCTCGGCCCACATTAACAAAAACACAGTTTTTCTTCATTTGTCCGAAAGCTTCTGCATTAAACTTCCCCTTGGTTTCTGGTGTTAAAGGACATGCCACTACTAGAAAATCACTTTCCTTTAAAAGTTCTTCAAAGGTCACATGATGTGCGTTTAATTCTTTATCATTTGCTTTGGGTGTACGTGTGTGATAGATAATTTTCCTAGTGTCCCAACACTGTAGACGTTTGGCTATGGCCTGGCCAATACCACCGAAACCTAAGAAACCAATAGTAGAGTCACGTATTTCTTGTCCCATCAACCAATTGATGCGTTCAGTTTTCCACAAAGAACTGTAAATTAAATTTAAATCTGGCAATGCTTAAATTTGAAAAGTAACAGTTTTCTATTTAACAGAAATATGTGTTTGTTTGCAGTAAAAGCTTTATTTCAATAGAGTGCTTTATGTTAAAAATGTACCATAACTATAAAAGCTTTATTACTTATATATTAACCCTTTAATGGGAAGTTATTTTATTTCATTGTTGAAAATAGTTTGAATATAATTTTAAAATGCAAACATACATACATCACATAAATTCTTTTGTTTAAAAAATACATATTTCCACTAAAAACTATTTAAAAAAAAAACGACGAATTTCACTTTTCGCTAAAATTATTTTGTTTATATGTCACTAAAAAGTTGATTTATGTTTAGAAAATGGATGTCTTCGAATATTAAACTTTTTACTAAACAAATATTTTTGACAATCGATTTCTTACCAAAACCCCATTTTTGCTTAAAACTTCAATTTCTACTTAAAGTCAATCTTCCAGCAATTTCTTTTATTACAAAATGTGTAAAAATGTCCCCCACTACTACTATAGGGTTAAAAGAGCTTTTCATTTACGAAAGCTTTTTTAAATTAATCAAACAGCTGTTTACACTAATTTATGTTTAGCTACTATAATATATTTTTGATAACAACAGATTAGTATAAAAAAAATCATTTGTACTTACTTATCAATTTCTTGTCTTCCCGCATGGAAAAATCTTCCAGCTGATATCATCAGACCAATTGCTAAATCTGCCACGGAATTTTTCACTATACCTGGCGTATGACCCAATGGCATTTGACGTCTTTTAAACTCGGGCACATCAACATAATCAATGCCAGATGACATTGTTGATACCGCTTTTAGCTGTGAACCGGCAGCATCTAATATTTCCGAATTGAGAGGTTGATAATGTGCCCAAAAGATGGCATCTACACCGGGTAATTTTTGTAAAATATCCGAACGTACCGGGGGAACATTTTGACAAACGATTGTCTCACAACCGCGTTGACGTAAATACTCGAGAACGGGTGTGGGAACTTCTGGATGGGAGACGAGAACTTTATAAATGCGACGAGCGGCTGACATCCTAATAGTATTTGACTAAGGGGGAAACTAAAGTTGTTTTGAATATTTGCAAAAAAATATTTAGAATTAGTTAATGACAAATATTATTATATTGTTCTCTTTGAAAAAGCTTTATTAAAACTTATGTATATTTTCTCTTAAAATTTTGCAAATTTTTATTTATTTAAGAGAATTTAAATTTAATTCAAATATGTATGTTCAAATTTATTTATTTATATGTAGTATGTTTAGCAAATTTGATTTCAGATAAACCGGTTAACTAGGGTTAAACGAAAACACGATTTTTTCAATGTTTGGGTTATTCAAAAGCCTTTAACAATTTTTAAAAACTTCGATTAATCGGTTTGACCGGCTTTTTATATACTGTTCTATAAATAGTAAATTTTCTATTATACCAAATGCATTTGATAGTTTGAACAATTTGAAATCCTTAAGGTTGACAAATAAGATTTTATATTTAGAATGCAAATTGAATACATTATTGACACCATAACTAAAACCACCGTTATACCAATTCACCTTTGTATGTATATTAAGTTGGTAACCTTAAAAAATCTTTTCATTTCCCACCGGTTTGTAATTTTTTAATAAATTACATTATACATTACATTATTCATTATTCTTTATTTTTTATGTTAATAAATCAATTAGATTCAAGTACAAAAACATGATCAGATTATTTTTATTTATTCTTTTTTTTTATTGTCAATACTTTTAAAGTTATAAAACTGGTCCTGTTAATTATATATATATTCTTGTTTCCATATATTTATACCGACATGACATTTTGATTGGTTTATTAAATAAATTGTTTCAATTTAATATGCTGGCGAAAACATGGGTTCTCCTGCTATACCTCTCAAGACATTATGCGCTGCAATAATGGACATGTCAGTACGGGTTCTCTTGGTGGCTGAGCCAATATGTGGGGTAACAACTGCAATGAAAAGCGTTTAAGATTAAAGTTAAAAAAAGTATTCTAAAATTTAGAGAATTTCTAAATCCGATAAATATCTAAATTAAAATGTAAAAGTTTAACCATTTGACTTCGACCTTCACATTTTATGGGTTAGTATTATAGGATTTTACTAGAGCTTATATATTTTCTATTATCTGAACTTTGATATTCAGAAATTTTTCGATGTTTCTCAAAATAAATTAATCCCAAAAAACAGTTTTTAAAAGAAAATATTGCTCTAGTTCATTTGAAACTTACCCAAATTAGGCAAAGTTAATAATTTGTCATCAGCAGGCAAAGGTTCAGGGGTCGTAACATCTAAACCGGCGGCAAAGATTTGGCCAGACTTCAAAGCTGTATACAAATCGTCTTGATTCACAATTTCTATAATATGTATAAAAAAAGAACATTGATATAAGTTGAAAATTATATTTTTGTTTCCTCAACTTACGTCCTCTGGCAATGTTAACCAATACAGCAGTTTTCTTCATTTTAGCATAAGCGGTAGTATTGAAAATACCCTGAGTTTCAGCAGTTAAGGGGGCGGCAATGAAAATAAAATCACTTTGAGCCAAGAGTTCATGGAATGGAACCTTGGAAGCATTGAATTCTTTTTCCAAATCCTTGGAAATACGTTTGCGGGTAGTGTAGAGTACACGATCGATATCAAAACCACTCAAGCGTTTGGCAATAGCCTGGCCAATGCCGCCAAAACCAAAGAAACCCACAGTAGAGGCGCGTATTTCCTGGCCCCACATCCATTCCAAATGATAGTTTTCCCAATTAGAACTTAAATATAAAAAAACATTATTGTTATTAACATAATAATTGTAAGTAACAGTTTACTTTTACCTATCAATCTTATTTCTGCCCTCGTGGAAACGTCTAGCAGCGGCCAACATAAGACCCACGGCTACATCGGCCACAGCATTATTCAAAACAACGGGGGTATTACCCAAAGGAATTTTACGTTTCTTAAGCTCCTCCACATCTACATAATCAATACCAGCCGACATGGTTGAAATTGCCTTCAACTGAGGACCAGCAGCATCTAGAACTTCAGCATTGAGAGGATTGTGACCACCCCAAAATATACCGTGAGCACCTTTAACTTTTTCCAAGATTTCCGTTTGGTTTGGTGGCAAGCTTTGGCATACAACCACTTCACATACACTGAGTAAATCTATAGCTTCTTTAGGTACTTCAGGATGTGTAACTACAATTTTAAAGGTGGGCTCCTCGACAGACTCAGACGATTCGGAGGACTCTTTACTTTGAGGTTTTGGTGTGGGATCCATTTTACCTTTACGAGATAAACGTGATGCATCATTTGAAACAATACAGGAACCCAGTAGTAGGGTGAATATAACTAGATTTATTTTTGTCATTTTATGTAAAAAAAATTAACACACTATCTTAACAACTTTTTTCAATTAACCACTAGAGAACGTGTGTACTAATGACTTGAGTTTTGAATAACAACTGATTGTACTCTAGATAAAGAAGGTTCTTTAAATCTCTTTTTTATTTGAGCCCGTGTAAGCCAACCAACTGCAAAACTTTAAGAACCTGTCAGACAAACACTTTAATCTTCAGTCAACATTTATAAACAAAAAGATAAACTTTTGAACCTGTTTACTCTTGTCATTTTGACTGTGGATTTTTTTTTTTCATTGTTTACTTAAACTTAAGTAAATTCGAAATAGTTTTTGATTTTTATTTAAATTCTCTCTTTAAGAAAGGAATCTTGTCTCTTAGTAGTTTGGAGCATAATACCTATAACAATTCATATGAAAGAATCTGTAGAAAAGTATGTTCTCAATTTTATGGTTGAATCACGATTTGAAGTATCTATAAGGTGGGGTGACCAACTGTTGGAAACTGAACGATATAGTTTTCTTTTTCAAAAAAAATTTTTTAAGATTTAAACTTAACCTTAACCTACTTAAATATTGGTGTAAAATAACTAATTTTGTTATTTGTAATATTTTCAGTAAAAATTTAAAATATTTTTTCAAAATGTATAAAATTTGTGCGAATTTTGCGAAAAAAAGCTTAATTTCTTGCATTAAATTAAATAAAAATATGGCAATATAAATTAATTGATTGTTTTTGTTTAAATATTTGTTATTCAGTTTCTCTTAATTGTTTTTTTTCAATGCAAATTCTCTTTGACTTGACTCAATGAATTTAAATTTATTATATGTGTTTATTTAATTGTTTTATATAAATATATCGCATATACCTATTAGTTTATTTTTAATTCAGTTCACTTACTTTTTTGTTTGTAATTATTGGCCTGGGGTCTTCGTCTAAACCCAGTTAAGTTCAATTGTTTACTGAATTATTAGAACTTTTTCAGTTTTACTAGAAAGTTACTAGTGCAGTTTGTCATTATTTTTTATTCGATATTTGTAATTATGGTTGCATCTCTTTTTAACATTTTACTCATTCTCTCTCTTTTACACTAAGATAAGTTTTTTGTTTTTAATTTATTTTTTTTTTTTATTTATTGAATTGTGTTCACTCGCTTATCTTTCCATGAGTAGTTTTTTGATAATTTTGTTTAAAATTAAATAAACAATTTATTAACAAAAATAGCCAACATATGTTTTTTAATGTTTTGTGAAATCATTTGTTTAAGTAGGTATTGTTATTTATTTTTTTATAAATTTTAAAACTGAATTAATAAATATGTATAAATCGTAAATTGAGCTTTTTAATGACCTTGTAAGAATAATTAGTTTAACTAGGAATTTATTTATTTTCCTTTAATTTTAAAAATATATTCCATAACAATTGCTATTTGTTGCATTAATTATCTGTTAATAAGTATGTACGTAATAAATAGCGGAGTGTTTGCTATTTTGTTCTCTTTTCAAAATCAGAATTAGTCACATAATATTTGGGTATTGGGTATATAAATTAACAAGTAAGAAATTATGGTCGGGCGAGGCCGACCATATAATACCCTACACCTGTTACAAAAATAAAATGTGATTTAGTTTTCATAATAAAGCGTTTAAGTTGAATTGTACCTTGCCTCAGATATACTTAAGCCATTTATTGTTGAAATTGGTCAATTGAGACCCTATAATTATAAAATTCATGAGAGTCATCAAGGCTAGTATAGAACTTGGTTTTGCCGCTTTTTGTCGATATACGAGTATATTTAACATAATTATCAACTTAAAAGCCCTATTCGACGGGTTCAGTTGTATGGTGGCTAGGTGAAATAATGGACCGATGTTAACCATTTCAATAGGTTTCGTCCCTGGGGCAATAGAAGATCATGTACCAAATTTCAATGAATTATCTTCAACATTGCGACATAGCTAAATCTACTCCGAAAATGATTCTAAGTCGATTGGTATACTTTAAGGTAGGTATAGGACAAATATCCTCTCCACTAAAGTGGTGTAGGGTATAAAATCCGAGATCTACAACAAATCATTTGATCGGAATACATAATTATTCAACATCATGTCATTGGCTAAACCAATTTATACAAATTTTCATAGTGTCTTTCTGTAAAAAGGCGACTTTTTATTTCAAAATTAGGAGATGTGCCACGCCCACATACAAAAAAGTATTAAAATCTTATCTCAGAAACTGCAACAGCTAGTGTCCACAGATTTTATATGGACAACTTTGACATCCATATGAATAATTTGGAACAATATGGGCCTATAGTGGTCGTGCCTGAGAAAATATAACACTTAGAGTCCTAAAAGCCATTGAGTGTTATTAAGAGAAAATGTGCGGGCTGACAAAAGGGGCATAGTACCTCTCATATGAATAATGTGTGCACCTTGGAGTTAGAATCTTTAAATTTTGCATGGACAATATTGAAATCCAATTTGAAAAACAATGACCGGAATAGCAATAGGGGCGTGGCACCTCTCATATAAATTAAATACAAAAATTCCTATATCATGGAAACTATTGGAGCTAGAATCCTCAAAATTTGTATGAATAACTTTTTCATTCATGTGAATGTTTGGGTAATAGGGGGCTTGACATCTTCTATATAAATTAAATACAAAAATCGTATATCTGGAAAACCCCTAAAACTAGAATTATCAAATTTTGCACGTTGAAAAGCATATGAATATTTAGAAAACTTTTGTAAACTTACAATAGTGGGAGTGACATGAATTAAATAAATAAGTCCTTTTGTATGGACAGCAGATAAGAAGCACCCTGATGATATATGAACGTTAAAGACATTTTCTTAAGGGCAGTCTAGGGGTACTAATATGGTCGACATACTTTAGATGTACTATATTCACTAACTACTTATAGCTAATACCATTCTGAGTCTACTGTCTATGAGTCTACTAGTCAATATTTCGATTGTTTTTTATTGTGGACATAAATGAAGGCTTCATGGTACTTAACTTGTTTATTCATCTAAACAAAATCGTACTTATGTTTAAAAAATAATTAAAGTAAATTAATTTTCAATAAAATCATCGTACCAATGTGCAATAGCATTGATACAATGGAATTATTGTACCCAAAAACTATAAGTACTTTTACATGGCAATTCATATTACAAACAAACTACTTACTAATTGTGCAGGCCATTATATAATTTGGGAAATTTACCCTCATAACAAAAACAAAGCCAGGGTAACAGCCATAAGTTGCAACATGGTTTTTCACTTTATCAAATTATCATGCACCAATTGGAGGTAATAATAATTCTTTCTCCTTGTGAGTGCAACAGCAAATTTTGGTAAAACAGGAGAAGTCTCGTAACCATTGCTCCTTGTACATGCAACATCATGTGTTAAAAACCACTTATAGAAAATAAAATTAAAAATACAACAAACACTTTCCATTGTCATGTAGGGATAGATTTTACTCTATGCAGTCTTTTGAACTTTTTTTGGAATAGGAACTTGCTGGAAAACCTGAAATCCCCATAATGTGCGGACAAAATTGAGAATAATTTTAGCTTTAAAAAACCAAAAAAGTACAAAAACTGGCTATAAAATATCTAAATAGGAGTACGAGCAAAAAAGTACTTAAATATTAATACAATAGATATTAAGAAAATCAGCTTGAAGTGGGGGAAATATTTAAAACACTTGACAAGGGGTATTTCTAAGTGATTCTAACAACATGGAGAAATTTATGCAATTTTAGTATAGGGGCGGCAGCAAAACCTGCTTATAATTTGTTCCTATACTGTTCTAGTGCATTGCAAGAACAGCTCCTTTTCCCAACTGTCGATGACGTTTTTTAATGCCACTGGTGTTGCTGCTGTTGTTAATTCTCATTATGTGCTTGCAACGCGTGGGCGTTTTAGGAGTCTCTTGGGAAATCCCCAACTGGTATTTTTATCAGGCCAACAGTTTTTTTAGTTGGCTGCTCCACTTAAAACTTTTATGTTGCATGTTTGTTGTTGTTTTATTTTCAGTTATAAAATTTAAAACGGAAAAAAATCTGCTTTTTTATTTCTGTAACAAATGAACTGTTTGCAAGAAATTCACAGGAACACCAACAGATGCTGTTGTCCGTACTTTTGTTTACCAGAAACAGAAATTGTGTGAATATGTTGTTTATTGTTTGTTTTTTCTTGTCTTCCAAAGTGCATTTTGCTGTGCATGGAAAGCAATACAACAAACCTATAAAGGGAAATGGAAAGGAATATATACATATGTATGTACATATATTTTTTTGTATTAATCATTTTAGTCACGCGATTTCTACTTATTTATGTGTTTTTGTTACTTTATTGGGTCTGTTGGTTAAAACGGGGAATTTCGACTTGTAAATATAAAGACATGTATTTAGTACCAATTTAAAGTTTGCATAAAATACTAAACAGGGTGTTGATACTATAAAAGTGGGGTGGGTGACTGCAATCAAGAATGTTTGTAATAACGCCATTAGCAGGAATTTCTTGTCACACCAAACTACATATCGTTGACTTAATGTAAAAAGGATCTTTTTCTGCTAAACTAGATTTTAGTTGAACAATTTTTCCTATCTTTTTGTAAAAAAAATTGACATTTTAGTGAATGAAAAGTCTTTCTGGGGAAGAGTCTTTTTCGGTGAGGTTGGAAATTTTTGGAATCCAGTTATAATTTCTTAAAATTTTATTTAAAATGGGAAAATGTGAAAACTGGGTTTCTTTAATAGCTTTCTGGTAAGGATGTTTCGTTGGAAATTTTTGGATAAAGCTTAAAATTGGTTAATTTTTGGAGAATGTTCTAGAAAATTTAAAAAATTTGTATACCCTACACCACTATAGTGGGGAGGGTATTATGCGTTTGTAACGCACAAAAATATTGGTCCTAACCCCAACCTTAAAGTATACCGATCGGCTCAGAATAATTTTCAGAGTCGATTAAGACATGTCTGTCCATGTAAACCTTTTGCGCAAGCTACAGTTCACAATTTTCAAGATATTTTGATGAAATACGTGTTTTTTCGGCATAAGGACGGTGCCTATTGAAAATGGTTGAAATCGGCCCCAACCACCTGACCTTCCGATTTGGGGTTTTTAACTCATAATTCTTTGTTAAAATATGGTGTCGGACATGGCCTACCTTTTTACTCTAAAAGAGGATTTCAAACGTTGTAAGCAGGGAGATTAGAATTGTAATTCGATCCATCTGTAAAGAACTTTCAATACATACGTATGCCTATTCAAGTTTTCTATCAATACTTTCCAATTAAAATTACAAATTAATGAAAAATGCATTAAATAAAATTATAGCACCATGCAACAGACAAAAAATGATATAATAATGTTGAAAATTTCACGCCCTTTAATTGAATTTTTACCAAGAAATAAAACACCTCATGAAAACAAAATCAAAAACTGATGATGACTTCCTACCGCGACTGCATCCATTTCCTGAAACTGAAATTTAGTTAAAAATTGCAATTTAATTTACATAAAATTAAATACACCAAATATATACAACATACACAAAATATTCATTCAACAAAAACCGAAAAAAAAACTCCAGAGACATTAATTTCCCTCAACTCCAAAAAAAGAAGCAGGAGACGTAGAGGCACACAATAAAAAAGGGTGGAGATTTTGTTGCTTCAGAAAGTCAGCAAAAGTCTCGTGTTGCATGCCACAAATACAACAAAATTGTGTGCATTTTAAATTACAAATGTAAATGTGTGTTTTACTGCGAAGGCGTTGGTAGTTGCAGAGATAGATGATGATGGAACAGTGGTGGATAGATGGATGGTTGCTTGGTTTGATTGTGTCGCGTGATTTCCTAACAAATCTATACAACAGACAGTACAGGAAAACTAAAGAAAATTAAAGGAGAAAGACATAAAACACACAAATAAGCTTGTATACGAAAAAAAAGATATTAAAATGTTGCAACAATTACATAGAAGTATAGAACGAATGAGTTATGTAGGTGAATTGAAAAGTATTTAAAAATGGGAATACTGCGTAACTAAGACAAATAAGAAAAATGTATTAGTTAACTAAAAATATGGTTACTAAATACTCCTTGTATTTTCAATAGAGATTTTTTCGAATTATTTTCTTTGGTATTATGATTATTCTCTAATTGTAAGTAAACTAAAATAATGTAATATTACTTTAGTCTACTTTTAAAATCCTTATCAAACCAAGTACTGCATAGTAGTAGTATGCCTACTTTACGTTGCAGTAAATGTGCCCTGCTAACCAGTCAGAATGCTAGACAAACAGGCGGACGTAAGGACGGATATAAAGACGACAAATTGGTAAAAACGAAAAACAACAACATAAATAGAATGAAATTGAATTTTCGGTCGTTGTCAACAATTTAAATGAACAAAACCACACTCACTTACATACGCTTGAGCATAAAACCAATTTTCTATTAAATTTTCGACAAAACGCCACACTCAAATGCAACACGTACATTATTAAAAAAGTTGTTTAAAACTTTAATTTATTTTGGTACAATTTATAACTAGAAAAGTGCCCTTGTCTATAGAATATTTCTGGGAAAATTAAACGATTTGTCATGACTCTTTTGTTCGACTTTAAGAGTTATAAGTACTAATTCCATTTCTCAGACCAAAAAGCTCTCAAACATTCTGATATTAAGTTAAGACAGCATAATAGAGTTATAGACGTTTCATCGAACATTGATAGGATTTTTAAGATCGAAATACTCACAAAAGCTTGGTGGACTTCAAACCTCGTCCTGTGTAGTTGCTCGATAGCACACTACAGTAATAGTCTAGAAACATAAAATGAGCGCTAGTTCCGCATATTTTTGCTGTTTAGATTGCTCAATACATATTTTCGGGCGGAAATTTAAGGCATTAGTATGACCACCAAATTAGTCCGAGAATTAACCATGAAAAAATATGAGTTTCACATCAGGAAGACTTCTTGGGAAATAAAAAACGAAACGGTAACATACAGGGACAAGATCAACCTAGGGTTGGTGCATCGAGCATAATTGAAAAATATCAATGGGGTTGGTGCATCGAGCATAATTGAAAAATATCAATGGACTTTCTAGCAGTGTCAATAACATAATGTCAGAAAGTTTATGATATTCAATGTAATTGAAACTATTTGAAGCCGGTTATATACATATTACATAGTACATTCGTTGTCGAAAAAAGTACATTTTGTTCAATCAACTTTCTAGGTTCGTATAACTAATTTGAAGACATCATAAAGTGCAGCAACGTTGACAACAATATTTTTCAAATAGCAACTCTATTACTTTGTTACTTCAGTTTTCCTTCTTTTTTTTGTACTTTTCCACACAATTACAAAAATAGAGAAAACAAATGAACAAAAAAAAAATCACAATAAATCGCCTGATAGTGGTGGGTTCATATTGCGTTCAACTATTTATATAGTATGTGGTATTTGAGCGAGTGTGTGAGTTTTGTCATTACGACTGCTCGAAGACTCTGGTGGTTCTGAGCAACAATTGTTGTCGTTTTGTTTTTCATATTTTTTTAGCTTTATATTTCGGGAGGGAAAAAAGAAAAAGTTCATCCAGCAATTATGATTTCCTGTTACTAAAACACGATGCGTCACTTTGACTGACGTAATTTAGACAGCTGTCAAATGTCGTTAACGTTAACTTCTGCTCAAACACACACGATAGTTTTCATGCAATTTCCAAAAAAAAAAACCGAAATTTACAAAACACTCTGTCATTAAAATTTTGTATGCATATTTACTTCACTCAACATTGTCATTAGACATCGGTAGCAGCAAAAACAACAAATGTGTTTTCTTTTCTTTTTGCTGTCAGTATTTTCACTTACAAAGTGTTGGCAACACTTGACATTTGACAGAGCTTTTATTTATTGTAAAATTTGTAAATCATCCTTTCCAGAGGTTATCAACTCTATAGTGTAAACAGATGTATTATATACATACCGTTTTGTATTTACTCGTGTCTGATCCACAAAGTGACAGAAAACATGTTAAAGAGCATGAATGAGCTGACGATGATGGTGACTCTCCGCGTCTCTTTCCATTGAGGGAATACGTACGCATACATGGTATAATAGGAACCGCATGTCGTCACTGTCATGGCAGCGTCTAAATGAACAAGTGCTCAGAATTATAGTTAGTGAAGACATTCAGTCAGCAGTTGTGGGGTTTCACTTGTAGTGTATACTTGACATTTTTAACACCTCTTCTTTGTATGTACTACATGGAACATTTGTTTATTGATGTTTGCTCTATGTGTTGTTGGTGCGAAATTTGTTTACTTTGTTAGGTACTCTACATACGACATGATTTTGTGATGTGTATATTTATACAACCACTTATTATCATAAAAATGTTAAGAGAAAGTAAGGAACTGAACTAGAACTGAACTAGTACTGAAAAAGAACAGAACCCTAACTGAACTAGAACTGAACTAGAACTGAACTAGAACTGAACTAGAACTGAACTAGAACTGAACTAGAACTGAACTAGAACTGAACTAGAACTGAACTAGAACTGAACTAGAACTGAACTAGAACTGAACTAGAACTGAACTAGAACTGAACTAGAACTGAACTAGAACTGAACTAGAACTGAACTAGAACTGAACTAGAACTGAACTAGAACTGAACTAGAACTGTACTAGAACTGAACTAGAACTGAACTAGAATGAACTAGAAATGAACTAGAACTGAACTAGAACTGGACTAGAACTGAACTAGAACTGAACTAGAACCGAACTAGAACTGAACTAGAACTGAACTAGAACTGAACTAGAACTGAACTAGAACTGAACTAGAACTGAACTAGAACTGAACTAGAACTGAACTAGAACTGAACTAGAACTGAACTAGAACTGAACTAGAACTGAACTAGAACTGAACTAGAACTGAACTAGAACTGAACTAGAACTGAACTAGAACTAAACTAGAACTGAACTAGAACTAAACTAGAACTGAGCTAAAACTAAACTAGCTCAGTTATTGAATTGAATTAGAACTAGTTATCGTAAAAACGACTATCATAAAGCGATTTATGGACAATTGTCTTTCTTTTATTAAAGATGGTAGGGTATTTTGCAAACCACTGCCAATAATACCTTTTAAATTATTCTTTATTTATGTATTTAACTTTTTTCGTTACTATTATCGCAATCAACAGCAGGAGAAAGTTTTTTCTCTTTTTAAATTTTCTATAGATACTTTGTATATTTTTGTTCAGTTACATTTCGATGGGGTACATGCACTTGTCTCAAGTATACGATTGTGCTTTGAATACGGAAACAATACTCTCATAAAAATTACACTTTTTATCCACTTTTTGTTGCTGGTACTCACATCGGTTCCCCAACAATGCGAGAGTAAAATTTCAATACATATTTTGTTTCTTGTCGATTATTCGTAGTTTGTTTCTATGTTGAACTTTTTCCAAAATATGTTTTTTTCATTCAACATACCCGTACAGTAAAATAACTTTTTTATGGTGGCAACAAATATTCATGTAGATTTCATGTGTCTCTTGGGAATGTTTGAAATTTTTGTGTTTTGACTTTTCTGAAATCTTCATAAAATTCTACAGATTTACAATATGGTGACCCCTGACAGGTTAAATTGTTGGTTCAGTGTTCTCACTGACACATTGAGGGTTAGAAGTCATTTTTTATGGATACTTTATGGGATTTTTTAAGTATATCCATATTGTACATATGCATGTGGAAAGTATTTTTTAAGGATTAACTTTTTTACTTTTGCTTTAGAAAGGATACTATTCTGCAATTATGTCGGCCTGTACGGGTTGTATAAGTATATGGTCTAGTGGGAATGAAATGAGCATTTTTTCAGATAATGACAATCAATATCTGTTATGATTGTGGAAATGACTTTTGTAAAATCAGTTCAGTTTGGTTACATTAAATATTCCAGCGTTTTTCTTTAATACTCTTAGTAAAGATAACTAATTCCTCTCAGAAATAAACAATTATTATAAAAATTCTAACTGCAAGTCTTCTCAAAAACGACGGCAAAAATAACTTATTTTGCTGTATTTGAAAGTTTTTGTTAGAAAATCTTTTACAATCTTAACTTTTTGCTTCTGCTATAATAAAGTTTAAGAAATCATTTAATTTACTATTATAGTTAGCCAAGTTCTTATTCTTAATCAATATATTAAGTGTTTTTTATTAAATCTAATTTATATTATTTAATAAAATTAAACGTAGTTATTATTACAACAAATACCATTTATTGCCCCTTAAAGCAAAGTAAACTTAAACAATAAGTAAAACTTTTTTTCTGTCCCCTTGGATTTCCCTAAAAAAAATATTTAGTTAAAAACTTTTGTTATCTAAACAATAAATGTTGTATGCATTTCCCCTAACAAAAAATAATGAAAACTTTGTTAAATTCTCCTATTTAAGAGCAAATATAATGTTTAAACAAAAATTGTAAAAAACACAAACAGAAAATATTACAGCATCAGTGTTATAATTTTTCATTTATATTGCATTATTTTTCTCTTTTTTCCTTTGAAAGTTAAAGTAAAAAAACAAAATTCCCCTAGAAAAAAATGTGCAGTTAAAAAATTACAGCACAAAATTACGTATAATGTAATAACGGCGGCAGAAAAAAGTAATTGTACCCCACTTTTAGGTTTCTTATATTTGTACTTTTCTTTTATCCCCAACAGTAGGTTCCCCTATAATCCAAAAAACGAACAAAATAACAAATTACGACACACAAAAACAACAAAAATTATTGAACAGGTCCCTCTACATGATTTTAATAAACAGGCGCTCAGCCAACAGCAGTTAGTGGTTCAAAGAAATGTTGGTTGGGAACAAATCCCCTACAATTTATAGAAATGTGGAAAAAAACAAGAAAAAAGCAATAACAAAACCAACACTCACTTGCATATACTCATATATGTACGTTTAATTGTATATTAGGGTGGCCCCTTTTACAATTTTTCAAAATTAATATTTAAATTTAATCCATTTTCAAAATTACCTGAACTTTTAGGACAAACACAAAAATCCAAAAGAATAATTGGGTAATTTTTAAAAATTTTGAAAAAAATTGCTATTTCGAACATAGTTCCCCCAGGTTCCGAAATCTGGGGGAGATTTCGATTAAAGATCTAGCCATGACCGTCCGCCTGCATGTCTCATAGAAAAGTCAAATGCCTTTTCTTTCAACATACTTTTCTAGTCAACATACTATAGATCATAGTCAAGGGAAAAAATTTTAAATTCAACTACAAAAAATTTTACATCTGTAGTCAAAAGAATATTGATTTCGATGTGTGGGTCTGAAACAAATTTAACATTATACCAAATGAATTGGTATACAAACTCCAATTTCGCCATCCTTATATTGACAGTATGCTTAGGTCCAAATGAAAAGTGCTAGGGGTCTGAAATTATATTATATTATTTCTGACTCCTAGATTTGTAATAAACTCTCAAGAAAACTTAATAGATTCTTTAATTATGAATTCCATAAACAAAAATGTACCCAAATACCTGAATGAAATTTCAATTGCTTACCTCTAAAACTGGTACTACCCTAATGCGTATATATTTTAATTATTAAGAGATTTAAAGAGCCAATTTTTAGGGAGACTTTCATTATTGTTTTACTCAAAGTTCAATTGAATTTTGTATTGTCTATTTTACTTGAGAATTGCAGTTTTTCTTTTATGTCTCTCTTAATTTTTTCTTTAATTTTTGTATCTCTGCAAGTCGTGTGCTTAGAAAAGGTCCGGCACTAAAAACGTTTACATTGGGTTCGATTTCAAAATTTAGAGTATTTAACATAGACTATTTCAACCGTTTATGTACATTCCTGATTATACAGCAATATAAACCCTATTAACAAAAATATGCCTGCAGGTTTTAGGACCAATAGGTGGAAAGTTACACTCATTCGAATAAAACTTTGTATAACCAAAATGTCAAAATTTGACCCCCTCTAAGTGCGGCAGTTCTCAACCGATAACGCTGAAAATTTGTGCCTACTATTCAATAGTACTAACCATGGTGCAAATTTCATAAAAATCGGAAGACATCGATTTTAAAAGTTGGGTCACTTGACACGAAAATGACCAATATGTATAAGTTTGGATCCACTATTTATAACTAACTGATTTATTAATCTTTAGCTAATGTGAACACTTTTTCCAACCACGTTTTGTTTTAATATTACAGAAGTTTTCATACGTTTTAGTTACTAAAAAGGCCACAAATAAACAGTTGCTACCATAATTGGTAGTACAGGAAATTGTAAAAAAATATTTATTACATAAATACTTTATTCACACATAAGTAGCTACATTGTATATAAAAATCAAACATTTCTTTAGGCTAATTTCAATTGAAATTTAGAGCTTAAATACAATTTTAGTTATAAATTATAAAATAAATATAAAACTTTATTACTAATTTTTCACATAAAATAGTAAAAATTACAGAAAATGTATTTAAATTAAAACATTAATAAAAGTTTACCGAATATTAGAGTTTAATCATTACATTAATTTACATTTAGTTGCCATTTAGGTTATTTATATTATTTGAATAAAACAATAAATAATTGACATAAATTCAACAAATAGCTAAACAATAGCTCGATACCTTTGAATATACGATTGTGAATCATTTGTAAAAAAGTTAAATGAATGATGACACCTTTGAATAGGAAAAATTATAATAATGACTCAATAATAGTAGATATGTGCACATTTAAGTCAAATTTGTTATATTCTATACTACTAGAATTTCACTCCCAAAAAACATTAAACAAATAACATATATGGGTCATTTCGTGTAAAGTGACCCAAGTTTAAAAATCGATGTCTTCCAATTTTGATGAAATTTGCACCAATGTTGGATAGTAGACCAGGCACAAATTATCAGCGCTATCGATCCAGGACTGCTGGACTTAGAGGACATACAAAATAATAGATATCCCACTCGCATCCAATTATGGGACTATAAAGCCCTTGAATGAATGTATATAGAACATAAAAGTTACTTCTTGAGAATGACTTCGGAAGCAGTGAATTTGGAATCAAATAAAAAGGACACGCCTCCTAACAAGCCTCTGTTAAAATCGACACTTCTTCAGGTCTGTTTCAGTACTTGCATGAAGTCAATTTTACTTATTTTTCGCTTCTTTGGAAGTTCTTTTTTTGCTGGGATTAAATATATAATGTATATTGAGTTTTTCAAAGTGTTAACGTATTGATCCCGAAACTGGATCATTATAAAAGTTAGAATTTTTTCGCTTGTGTTGTAAGCACTATTAGCCCTTATCCCTAAGCTTGAAATTTCAATAAATATTCCTTGTTGATAAGGTCTATTTGATATTGAAAGCTAACAAAATGTCCTCACGCTGTTCAAATGATAACGCATTGGGTCTAGTAAATGTGGAATGCAAATATCTAGAAATATTATTTATTGACATCAAAAGCAGTATTAAGGACAAAGAACGTTCATTCAATAAAAATAATGCATGATTTGTGTGAACACTTCTCTGGCCCTCATTGCAACATCTTTATGGAACAACTCTCTTATTTCCACTCAATCACATCAAGTAACATATTTTTTTGAAAATATAGGCCATAATTTTGGAATCATAATGACAAACAAAGTCATTCAACAGTTCAATGACAAATACTTATAAAAGCTATATAAATACATAGGAACTTTTTTTGTTATAGGGGTTTTCATTAAGAACGACGCTTTTTGTTTTTTTCTTTTTTCAATTAAAAAAATTTGTAGGTTAATTAGAGAAAAAGTTTCATGTTATAAATTAAAGCACAATTATGAAAGTGCTTGACACAATTAAAATCAATCAAGCAGACAATTTGGTCGAAATAAGTGAAATAAGTGACGTTGTTGTCATACCGATCTTGTTATAAAGATCCAAATGTTAATCCAATAGGACTAACATTGATGCAAATTTCATCCCCATCGGAAGACATTGGTGTTAAAATTTGGTTTACTTGCCTGAAATCCTCCATAAAAATAAATTAATATAA
Source organism: Lucilia sericata (assembly GCF_015586225.1). Lineage (NCBI taxonomy): Eukaryota > Metazoa > Arthropoda > Insecta > Diptera > Calliphoridae > Lucilia > Lucilia sericata. The sequence continues at coordinate 129,269 of NW_023994132.1, read as the reverse complement.
AATATAATTTAAAATCTTCCGTTTCTACTCAGATATACAAAACTATATGTGACAGTTTTCTCAACTAATCTAGAGAAATTAAGATTATAGATTCATACAGTGAAAAATGTGCACTTTTAAATAGGATATTTAAAAATGGTCATAGTTCTAGCTCGTTTATAGCAATAGCTTAGGTATGTTAATAGTGCGAACCCGAAAAATTACCAATTCTTCAAAAGTAAAAACAAGTTAAAGTTGAATTTAATAATTTAAAATATGTATAATTTTTTAATTTTTAAAAGTTCTCTTAACAAAAATAAAATATATTGCATATTTTAGGGCACAACGTATAAATTAGATCATTTAGATTTTAATGCCTTTTAAGTCAATCCAATTAGAATTTTTTACCCCAGCCCACAGTCAATGAATGAATTTTATGCATTTGTTTTTATAAATTAAAACTAATTGAAACACTTTTATTGTGTAAATATTGCGGTCTAATTAAAATAAAAAAACGACAAATATTTACAAAGCATCAACACACTTAAGTTACTTCATTTATTAATAAAAAAAAATACAAACAACCTTAATTGTTAATATGCTAAACATCTAATTTTTGTGTTAAAAGCAGACACTTTACAAATCAACATTTTCTTTCAATTGCATTTAAATTAACTGAATTGAATGCAATGTAAAATAAAAATAAATGAAATATACTGCAATGAAATAAATATTTATAAAATATTTTTTAACAATAAAGAAGTAAAAAAAAGAAAACATAAAAATTACACAATTAAGTAGCAGTCATGTAAAAAAAAACAGAAACAATAACAACAAATATTATATATTAAATGAATAAATAGTAAGTAGTATTATTAATGAAATAAATACTAAAAATAAATAGAAAATAAATGTGTGTTTAAATGAACAAATTACTAAGCCACACGGATAGACGGACGGATAGACAGACAAACAAACAAACACGCAGTCGTACATAATACATACATGACTGATATATGAAATGTAATTTAAAAAAAAATTTACAAAAAGTACTTTTTTCGCTTAAAAGGTACTTAACTTAGGGACCGTACAAGAAATTAATAATTTTTTTATCTTATAAAGACAAAAGCTCTTTCGATCACTGTAGCTATAACTTGTCCTTAGAACTTTGGGGAGATTCATAAAGCTTTGAAAAAACAATTTGTTTATTAAAAAAATTTCAAGCTTTTAAAGAAATTTAGATTATTATTAAAATGTACCATAAAATGTACATTTTTAACAAATTTTGTATCTCTGATATATGTATATCAATCACACAAATACGTACAGACAAATTTAGATTTGCAAGTCTTCACTCATACGAAATTTAAAACACAACAACACCTGTGCCGCTGTTGTTGTCGATGTTACATCTCACATCAAAAGAAACGTTTTAAATTTCAACAAATAGGAATGTGTAGTCCGTTATTGGCGACCATATGATTCCCCTACATTTCGAATTTTAACTCAATACTAATATGTATATCTTAAAGGCCATTTATTGATCAAATATATACGATGTGTATCTGATTATACAAGAATATCATTCTACTGAATTCAAATTTAAACTGATTTTTTCAAATATTTAATGACCATAAAATTTAAAAAAATTCAATAGTCGAAAAGTTAATTTGCAACTTAGCTTTTAACACACATCGTAACACATCGAAATATTGGTCATAGACCCCCAAGAATGTATATATTCTGGGTCCTTATTAAATTCTAAGACGATCTAGCCATGTCTGTCAGTCTGTTGAAAGCACGATAGAGTCCGAACGGAATGAGCTAGAGGATTGAAATTTTCCAAAAATATTTTCTATAGGTAAGGTTTGTTTGGTAATGATCGTTTTCGGTTCACGTTTTCGGATAGCCCACATACAAGTAGATACCCGAGTATAGCGATGAAATTCGACATAAATAAGTTTAATATGATCCAAAATTTCCCTACCAAATTTTATGAGGAACCGTCCATATTTGACCCTACCCCCCATATAAGGTCCCTTTCATAAAGTGACTATAACGTTTATTACTGGCTTAAAAATACGAGTATAGTGATGAAATTTGACACAGATAAGTTTCAATGAAGCAAAAATCTCTCTATCAAAATTTATGTGGATTGGTTCATAATTTACCCTACCCCCCATATAAGCTCCACTTCAAAAAATGAATTTAACGATCATTACTGGCTTAAAAATACGAGTATAGCGATGAAATTTGACATAAGTAAGTCTCTTACGAGCCAAAACCTCTCTACCAAATTTTATGTGGATCGGTTCATAATTGACTCTACACCCCATATAAAGTCCCCTTCAGAAAATGACTTTAACGCACATTACTGGCTTAATAATACAAGTAAAGCGATGAAATTCTACCCAAGTAAGTTCCTTCCGAAGCAAAATCTCTTATCCAAATTGTATGTGGATTGGTCCATAATTGACCTTACCCCCCTATAAGATCCCCTTCAGATAATTAATTTAATGCTCGTTACTGCCTTAAAAGTACGAGTATAGAGATGAAATTCGATATAAGTAAGTTTCTTACGGTTCTCATAAAAGTAAGAACCTCTCATAAAAGTAAGAGGTTCTCATAAAAGTAAGAACCTCTCTACTTACTTTTATGAGAACCTGCATATGATTGACCCCTATATAAGCTACCCTTCAGAAAATGACTTTAAAGCTCATTACTGGCTTAAAAATACGAGACAAGCGATGAAATTTGACACACATATGTTATATACGAGTTAAAATCTCTTTACCAAATTTATTGAGGATCGGTCCAAAATTATTTTAACGATCAATGCTGGCTTAAAAATATGTAAACAGTTATGAAATCTGATATAAGAAACATTCATAGGAACGTAAATTTTGCTACCGAATTTCATGCGAAAAGTGTCGGGAAGTTATATTCGAAGTAAAGATGTTTTATATGAACCAAAATTAGTCTAAAAAAATTTATGAAACTTTATAAATGGGGTATTAATTATGAACTTATTTTTGTGGAATAAATCGAATTTTGAAAATTTAGATCGAATTTTGCGCCAACTAGACAGAAAGCTTCAGAAAGTAATTTTAAACAATTTGTTGTATTGTAATAGTTTCACTGTTACAAATCTCATCAAAAATGCATAAACACTCTATGGAGTTGTAGCGTAATTAAACCAAAGAAAGTAAGAGAAAAAAATAAAGTAAAATTTCATTAATTTTTGCCCAAACGAAAAAGAAACAAAAACGATTTTAATGATTTTTGACAAACTAATTTATTTGGGATTTTTTGCATTTTAACTCGTAACAAATTCAAATTAAACACTTAAGATTTTGTAATATAATTTAATGTACTTATGGATATTGAAATAAAAAAGTTAATGCATATGTAAAAGCAGCTTAGGGGGGAAAAAGTTTTAAAATATTTTTGTAAATTTGTAAGTTTTATATAATAAAATGTAAAAATTTATTGAGTTTCGGAAAGTTACCTTTTAATAGGAAATAAACAGTGAAATCTTTGAAAAAAACTTACATAGTTGGACTTGTATCTATAATATAAAATGTCTTTTTTACTACCACAAATAACTGCTTACTTGTCAGCTACAATGTAATTGATGCTTTTATAAGAAATGCAATTAGTTTAAGGGAAAAATAAAATTGTTTAAGCTTAAAATCGTAAGATAAATTTCACTCATTTGCTATATAATTTAAACTATTTTTCAATTTCATCATTTAGTTACTTCATCCACTGTTTTCGCAAATAAGACTGATTAGTGGTTTAAAGAAAAATCTACAAATTCATACTTAATATTTTGACTTGTATTGTAAAATTTCGTAGTTTTTTTATTTTCAATTAAAATTTTTAATAACTTTAACATTTCAACAACCGAACATTTCTTTGCCCCATACCACTGCTCATATGCGGGAATTCAATTGCAAATGAGATTTTATTGCAATAAAAAACACGATGGTCAGTTTTGATAAAAACTAAAAAAGAAATAAAATAAAAATTTAAATGAACGAAACACAGTAGTTGTGAAGTGTTTGTAGTAGCAATTGGCCAATTGAATATTAAACAATAAACAAGAAGAAAAAAAAAGTTATTCAAATAAATACAAAACGTACATAGTGCAGCAATTCGAAAACATGTATTTTTATTTTGTTCAGACGTTAATATAAAATGTCAGGGGTTCTCAAATAAATTTTATTTTCTTCCTTTTCACTTTTAGCCGTCATATTTTAAAATCCTTTACCGTTTCAAATAAATCAAACTTCATTTATATAATTTAAATTTTTTATTGTTAATTTTTACTACAATAAAACATTTTTTTTTCTTTTTTTATGTTCACTTTATTAATTATAATTATTAATTCTTAATAAATTGTGTTTTTTTTTCATCTTTGTTTTTAGTCTATATATCTTTTTTTAATTTATTATAAACTATTTAAAATATCAATAACATCTATGTAAATAAATTTGAAGAAATTCATATTTTTTTGATTTTAAATATATATATTTTTTAATATAATATCTGTCTCTGTTTATTATTTTTTCATATGGTTTTTCATTAAATATTAATAATTTCTTTGATCTCTGACTACCCGGTTTAACTAAAAACTAAATTACTTTAAAAGATTAAGAAACAAAATTAACAAACATTTTTTTAAAACAAAAAGTGGTTATAAGTTTTTGTTTTTTTTTTTTTTTTTTTTGTTATTTTTTTAAATAATTTTTATTAATTCTTTTTTATATAAGTTTTATAAATAGTATTCCTTTTCTTTCCTTTATATATAGATTCACTTTTTTATTTATAATAATTACAAAATTTTTACAAGTACGGGATTTATTTTTTAAGTTGGAATTAAAGGAGTTTTATAAAATGAATATTTTATATTAAAAATTATTAAAAATAAAATATTTCAAATTGTATATCAGTAAAGACACAAACCTTTTCAAGACCTTGATGTATATACTTCAACCTTTATATGTTGCTGCAGCATTCCGTTTTTTACTATTTATCGGGGACATCTGTTTCTCAAATGAAATATGTTTTTTACAGTCCAATCGAGATTTTCAGATCGTTAACGATCCGAATAAAAATTATCTTTACAGACCGAACGTTTGCGTTCGGTTAGAAGGTGCAACCAAAAGGGGCATTCAAACTGTATTCAGTGATCATTTCATTCGATTTCTGACATAATTAGACAAATTTTATGAAGTATATGTTAAGATTTTTACCATTATAGACCCTAATTTCGTTATATTGATAAAAATAAATATGTTAAAAAAGCGATAAGTCGGAAAATCAAATCATGTTGCAAAATTTTAACAAAAATCGCAGATTCAAGATTTTCAATTTCAAAATTTGTAAAAATCCCTACAGATTGGCATCTCACTTAAGAATATCCAGAGTCACTTATGTGCCGAGTGGCATGCAATTTTTAAAAATTCTTCTGACTGTTGATTTTTTAATGGATTAACATTTTAATAAATTTCGGGTGAAACTTATTGAGTAAAGGCTTAAACCTGTAACGATTTTAGTCCAATACTTATATTCTACACAGAGGGAAAAATAAATGTACACGCCTGGTACCAAATTGACACCAAACTGTTTATAATTTTTCAATAACATCTAGACAACGGATGTGTATAAAATTTAGATTTCGACAACGAATTGTTGCAATGTTGACAACGTTGCGACATAGTGTTGTCGTACGTATGTATATACTTTGACAACGGATGTTATTGAAAAATTATAAACTCTTTGGTGTCAATTTGGTACCTGGCGTGTATATTTCGTTATCCCTCTGTGTAGTAATGGCAACCGATTTAATTTATCATTATTTACTTGCAAGTGTTAATCACTTCAAATTGTCTCTCCCAGGTTGTGCCATAATTAAAAAAAAATAATATATTGTTTTCAGTTTTTTTCTAAACTAAATGTATTATTCTTTAAATGATAATTATTAATAGTTTTTGTTTTTAACTTAAAAACAAACAAAAAATAATATTTAAAAAATTAATTAACACACGCATACGTATAAATTAAACTAATAAAAATAATAATAAAAATTATAACTATAATAATGATAATAATAAAAATAAATTGTACATATTTCTGTTGTTGTTTAATTAACACTTAAATAAACAAGAAAATAAAAGAACAAACCCTCATTCTAAAGAGGAATATTATTAGAAATTTTCTCAATAGTAAATAAAATACAAAATAATCGTAATTTTTAATTAGTCAAATCAAAAATATTAATTAAATATAATTTCGAGTTAAATTCTTAGAGTTTTAAAGTTATTGTTTTTGTTGGTTAATTGTTAAATTTAATGTTTCTTAAACTTATTTCAATTCAGTTCTTTGTCCCGCTCTTAATTTTGCTCTCGCATTTAAATATTCAGGATTCACGTATTGTTTATCGTCATCATTTTCAGATTCGGATTGTAGGCGGGCACGTTCATACTTTTGAGCTCTTTCCATTATCACACGATTCAGTTCGCTTTTAAGGCCAAAGGTGGGTGAGTGTTGAGTCTGTTGTGGATTATTATCCTGCTGATGTTGCTGTTGTTTTTCTCTTTGTTTTTCGTAGGCTTTTTGCAATTCTGTTTTCTGATTTAGAACGCTAATGCCCCTGGAAAGGTGAGAGAGATAAGGAAACAATTAGTAGTGGTAAATATTTCCGAAAAATAGTTTGCAAATAAATGTAATTGTAATAATTAACAATTAAGTTGAACATTTGAAAGTAAAGTTAATAAATCTATTTTCAAATTAATTGTTAATTAAGCACAAATAATATTCTTTCTTATACGCAAATTTTCTAATGAACACAATTATATTTATTTATGTATTTTTTTTTAATTTTGCTTATTTGACACAATTATTTTGGTTTTGGTATTTGAATTTAAAAAACTATACTTACATTTTTGTATTAAATTTTAATTCTCGATGCAACTGTTTACGATCGGTTGACTGCAGACATGGATTTATCAATTTCTTTGGTAAAATCAAACCGTTCGCATCTGTTTGTACTCCCGGCGGTGGTGGTGGTGGCGTTGGCATCATCATTGTTGTTGCTTTTATTTGACAACCGTTCTCTAGCTCGTCCGTATCAATTCTACTTTGACTGGCAAAGTTCTGTGCGGCCAAACCTTCTTCTCCACTGTCTGTTCTCAGCTCACAATCTGCAAAAAAAGAGAACAAAAATTTAAAAGAAATTAACAAAAAAAAAATAAAATAACAATAATAAAAAATAAAACAGATTTTTTTAATAATCAGCTACCAATATGACAAATGATCTTAAAAATTTGTTCGGTTGATCGTTCTTTTCTTACGATTCTTTTTTTTTCAGATTTCACAAAACTGTAAAGTTATTTGAAGAACAATAAAAGAAGAAAGATCAAAAGAAATTAAATTTATGGCATTTTAAATAGAAAAACAACAAATTTGACAACGATCTAAAGAAGTGTAAAATTTTGTTATAAATCAATGAACTGTTTTTCATTTGTGGAGATCGTTGTTTTTTTCTACTCCAAGTATTGATTTCAAATGAATGATTTTTTTAGTATTTTTTAAAAGTATACTGGCCTGTCATAACTTGAATGTAGTGAGAGAGTGAGTTTATATAATGGGTTTTGAAATTTAAATTGATTTTTTAGTTCATTTATTGTTATTATGCCTAAAGGTTATAAACTTTGTTTTAGGAGAAATTGAGGTCTTTCCGCAATATCACCAATTAAATGTAATTTGATCAATAATTTGTAAGATACAAATTACCAGTTTAGTCTATCTATTGTAATAATTTAGCCCTTATAATATTTATGAGTAAATGAAGTATAACATCTTCATTTAAATTCATTTAAATAAATGAGTTGTATAATGTTTTAAACAAAAGTACCTTAAAAGTACTAGCAGTTGAAGTTTTCCCCCAATTGCATTTAATTAGTCTTAACTGTTAAATGCATTCTTGAATTTAAGAAAACGAAAAACAAAAATTATATTAATATACGGGTGCTTTAATTAAGTCCCCTTTTAAAATATTCATTATTACAATTACAGCTCATTACGTATGTAGTGAAAACAAGTGAGAGTGTTATATTCGGCTGTGCCGAATCTCATATACCCACCACCAAATCGTATGCCGTATAAGGAATGCTTCCCTATAAACATCAGGGCGATATTACTCATCAAAGAAGAGGACTTAATATAAAAAATATGGTTTTTTATAAAATTTTTCATAATTTTTTTAGACCGATTTTGGTTCATATAAAACATCTTTACATCGAATATCAATCACTATAGTGATATATATCCGAATGAAAGTGATATTTACTATAAATGTTTCTTATATCAAATTTCATAATTGTTCACGTATTCTAAGTCTGCAATGTAATTTTCTAATGGACGGATCCTCAAGAAATTTGGATCCTCAAGAGATTTTAACTCGTATAAGAGAGATTTTATTTCTAAGCTAGTAATGAGCTTTAAAGATATTTTCTGAAGGAGAGCTTATATGGGGGCAATCATATGCAGAATCTCATAAAAGTCAGTAGAGATGTTCTGGCTGGTAAGAAGCTTACTTATATCGAATTTAATCTCTATACTCGTATTTTTAAGATAGTAATTAGCGTTAAAGTCATTTTCTGAAGGGGGCCTTATATGGGGGGTAGAGTCAATTATGGACCGATCCACATAAAACTTGGTATAGAGTTTTTGGATTATAAGGGACTTAACTATGTCAAATTTCATTGTTATACTAGTATTTTTGAGCCAATAATGAGCGTTTTTCAAGGATACCTTATATGGGGGTAGAGTCAACTATGGACGGATCCACATAAAACTTGATTGAGAGATTTTGGCTCCATTGAAACTTATGTGTGTCGAATTTTATCATTATACTCGTATTTTTAAGCCAGTAATGAGCGTTAAAGCCATTTTCTGAAGGGGACCTTATATGGGGGGTAGGGTCAACTATGGACCGATATTCATAAAATTTAGTAGAGAGATTTTGGATCATATGAAACTTATTTGTGTCGAATATCATCGCTATACTCGTACTTTTAAAACAGTTATGCCCGTTAAAGCTGTTTTTCGGGGGTCTATTTGTATGGGGGCTATCCGGAAACGTGGACCGATATTAACCTCTATAATTTCAACTCTATCGTGCTGTCAACAGACATACGGATAGACATAGCTAGATTGTCTTAGAATTTAATAAGGACCCAGAATATATATACTGGGTCTATAACCAATATTTCGATGTGTTACAAACGGAATGACAAAATCAATATACTCCCTATCTTTTTTGATGATGGATATAAAAAGGCTAGAGGCTGGTTGTAAAATTATCACAATAAAATTAAAGGCGTAAAAGACAAATAAATTAAACCTTTTTGGAAAAATTTATTTAATTAAATTTTGTTTCATAATAAAATTTGGGGAACTTTTTTCAATAATAAATTTATGTAAAAAATTGAAAAATAGAGATTTCGTCTTTATACTTCTAAAACTTCTCAGAATCACTTTCTGACCCATAGTGTAATGTCCTGATTTCTATCAAAAAGATCCGAAACGATTTGCAAATTTCATTTAAAAGAAAAAATGCACTATAGATCGGAAAGACTATTGATGCGCTAAAATTATCTTCAAGATATAGGAAATTTAATTCTTCTCAAAAATTGTGATAACATATAAACATAATAAGAGGTTATTACGCCAAAAAACTGATTTTTATGACCTTTAACTTTCAATATTCAATATCGGAAAAGTCATCTTAACAACAACAGCTCACAGATGCTAGAATGTCAAATTTCTCTTTTGCAATATCCTTTGTTTCGCATTGTTCGAAAAACATAAGCTTTTAAAACTAGATTTACTTAACTTTTAAACTTCTCTTTTAAACTAACTCTACTCTAATACGTATACTAGATCTATATCATGACATTAATTCTCATTTATTTGTTAACATCTAATCCACTGTCAATTGATTTCCATGTTAGGGTGTCATGCCATGTCCAAAGATTGAAATCTTAATTGATAATAAACATTATCATTAAAATCTTTTATTATTAACATTAATATTTATTCACGATCATTCTTTTATTCATGAGTTTCGTTTGCTGCTGCGGTTGTAAATGTCGCTGTCAATAAATGAATGTGAATTTAATGAGAAGACAGTAGCTAATGGAGCAATAGTAACAACAGGAACAGACAGCTGCTGTCTCTTTTGCTAACTCAGCAACTTTAAATGTAGCAACAGCAACTTTTTTCAATAGAAAAATATTCTTTTCATGTTTAGTTTATTTTTTGGATAAGCTTTAAAGAACCCCAAAGAAAAACCAACCACAAGATATAAAAGGAAAAATTTAAACATTTGCTGTAACAACTGTCAATACCGATTTTATGATACCCTAACTTAAGCTTTATTAAGAAACGAACTTTTGCAGTTTATATCATTTCTAAGATCTGATCGTATAGATTTATATGTAACCCATAGATAATGGTGAAGAAAATTAATTTAAACTCCTCTTAAAAGAATAGTGAAAAAGAGGATAAATTGTTTAATTATGTATGTATTGTAGTTAGTTATTTATGCAGAAGAAAGTATTTTGTTTGAGTTGTCAGTTTTGTATGTAAAAGACAACATATTTTCAATTGTTGGTTGTTCGTTGTTGTCTTTATATTGTTGCTGTCTTAATAACTTCAAGAATGTTTTGTAGTTTTCTTTTTTAGTTGTTGTCGTTTTGTTTGTTTACAAGAGGTTATTATGTCAATTTTATCAGGGGTATTTAAGAAAATTTTATATTTTTTGTTGTTCATTGTATGTTTTTTTTTTGTAGTAGTTGTTGGTGCTGGCTGACTGCTACTGTTGGAGGCACGAAGCAATAGTATTGAAAAGAGAAAAACCACTTTCTTCTTTAGTTGTCATTATGTATGTTTTTTTTTTGTTGCTGAACTTTTTTTTTTGTTTTTGTATTTCATTTAATTTTTTTCATGTTGTTGTTTTTTAGTTATTTATGGGTTTTTTGTGTATTTTGTTTGTTAATTCAAAACATTTGTAAATACTTTCGAGTTTCGTCTGTGTTGTATTCAAAAGTATAATTTTTGCTAAATTGTCATATTAACCCCAATTCTATGGCTTAAGTCGTTAACTTATGAACGAAACAAATAACTTTACATTACACGGGTGTTTTCTTTTTTTTAACTTCTTATTCACTATTTCGGGTTTTTTTCAGTTGTTGGTTTAGACTTTAAGACGACTTTTGTGTAATTTTTTTTCTTGTTGTAGTTTTCTTCTTTAAAATTTAAGTCATAGGTGGTTAATGGCAATTAAGTTTATATTTTAGTTTTTTAAATTCTTAATCCAATTCTTTCAGTTATTGCTTTTAAAGAATGAAAGTAAAATTTGTCACATTAGATATGGTAAGTCTCTTGTATGGGTTATACTTGAACTCGATGTCAAATATGTATAAAATTGTATAACAGTTCGTTCTTCCTTTAAAATTTTTTTGTGTACTCGATTTTAGCGCTGTTAGAGTGGTGTTAAGATTGATCGATCCAAATCTGGCTATCCCGATAAGTGTGCTAATTCAGACAGCTGAGAAAAATGCTAGCAATCTGTTTACTGGTGAAAAATTGCCTTTAAAGGAGTTTTTTAATACACAAAACAAAATATTATGTTATCAACAAGTATACGAAAGGATTTTAATACCTCATCCTCCTTCTGATGGGATCATTAAAAGCCATTTCTGCCAAAAATACATAATATGAATGTTTTATCAAAAATCTGCCCCTAAAAATAAACTGTGGTTTAAAGCACAGTTATTTCATACGACTGTTCCTCTAGTTATCGGGTCAGTGGGCAATTTTCAAATGGGTTCTGTAATATCATTGCATTAGTCCTATCAATGAGCAGATTAAAACTATTATCCCTTGTTGTTGGTGGACTGACAACAAAAACAACAAGAAACAGTGAAGCACATGCCTTAAAACACTTATAAACCTTTTGCTTGTTTAAAATCTAATTTGCAGGGGGTTACCCTGTAATTCGATTCGAAAGGAAGTACGTTCGAATCAGTTACAATATCTTGCATGCAAATTACGTGATCATTTTTAAAAAATATTTGAAATACTTAAAACTAATGAAGTTTTTCCAACAAGCTTATGCGATTTACAAATGCGATTTTTAACTTTTAATTAAATTTATTTCTAATTTCACACTCACTTTCAAACATTTTAATACGATTCCTAATGTCCGTTGAAATACTGGAACGATTCATAATTATTTGAGTTGATTTTAAATTATATTTTTAATTATTTTTACAAGTGAATTTTTTATTGTTTTTTTTTTTTTTTTTATCTCAATTAGAAACACTTAATTGAAAATCAGTTACAAAATTAAAACACAAATGGAAACAAATCAATACACAAACAAGGCAACACAATCTAGACAATGAACAAAAAGATCTAAATTAAATAGTTGTTTTGTTTGTTTGTTTGTTTTTGATTGTTCAACGATGTGGCCACTTTCAATAAATTACAAACACTAAATTAAATACTCTTGTAACACATTTTTAATTCAATTTGGAAAATTCAACTGCTACAACAACAATAACAAGAACAGCAAAACAAACAACGTAATTTTTTATTACAAGATTGTTTCGTGTCCGAAAATAAAACAACAACAAAAATAAATAAATAAAAAAAAAACAAAAATCAATTGCAGAATAAAAACGCCTGAAAATAACACTTTGCAACTAAATAATGTGTTATTGCTGAGCTTTTTTTTTCTTCTTATTGTTGCAGCAATTGTTGTTCTGTTTCTAATGCATTTTTTTGTCTATAAATTTTTTTTGTTAATAGATTTTTTTATATTTCCTTTTAAAGCACGCGTCGCGTCATACGTTTTGTAACAACAAAATCTCGAAATTTTTTTTATTTACGAAATTTTTCAAATTGTAGTTGTACTTCACGGATGCCAAATATGTGAACTTACACACATGTGTTTTCCAAAACAACTAGATTCTGTTTGAGAAAAAAACCAAACACAAATACACAGCTACAAACACAGCAACAACGACAACATCCACAAAACAGAAACAACTGATATGTTCAGATATTTTGTGTAAATGTAGTGCAAAATGCAACAAAAACAACAATGAATATGACCAAATATGCAGGCGGCATGCGCCAGGTAATACCAAAAATAACAAATTGCAACAACAATGACAACAACACCAGCAGCAGCAGCAATAGCAAAGACAACAGCAGCAACACTTTTTTAACTAAAATATCCAGTCTTCTGACAACCAGCCTCCTCTCAGTTATTTTCTATTGAAATACCAGAGAAAAATTCATGTAAATTTTTGGTACTTTTTTTTACAATAGAATCCTGTTAAATATGCCACAACATTAAAAGCTACACAAGAATTTGTTAAAACATTTCGATAATGTACAAAACATATTTTGGTAATTTCGTTATGAAATTTAATTAAAAGAAAAATGCCTCTTTTTATTAATAAATTTCTAGTTAATTGTTGTTCAGTGGAAAATTTTACAAGGCAGCCTTTGATTTTAAGTAAAAAAAAGGATATTTCCAAGCAAAGTTTATACAGTAAAAAGTGAGCAATTTATGAAAGTAAAATAAATGCCAAATGATACCTTGTTATATGTACCTATGACCTTTTTAGCCATTCTATTAATAAAGGAATAATTAAGATCCTAAAAAGAAATTCAGAATCAGTTCAAGATAAATTTAATTTTATTCGAAATTCTTTGCAAACTAAATGTTGGTACTTTTTTATTTAATTTTATATTAACAAAAAAGTACATTTAACAATAAAAATTTTACAAATTTCGTAACAGTACATACTTAAAAAAAATCAGTACCTTTTCATAAGCTATAGTTCAAGGTACTTTTTCTTTTGTTTTATTTTACACAAATCCATTTGCAAACTGAATGCAACCAAATAAGTGAGAAATCAATAAATTGTTGGCAACGAAAACCAGAACAGAACAACAGCAATATACAAAAAAAGTACATAATACAAGGAAAAACAAACTAACTCATTCCAAAACCAAAAAATACAGCAAAGAAGTCTACAAGTGTACAAGGTAATGCTACCTTCAACACCACAACCACTAACACCGCCACCTAGATTCTTACCACTTGAATACACACAATTTCCTTAGATTTGATAATGTTGCACATTCTTACATTAACATACAAAATAAGCAAAAATAGTTGGAGACCCCTTAGCCCCTCGCTTGTTGGGCGATTTGTGTTAGTGTTATACATGTATTGCAGTTTTTGTTGTTGTTGTTTTTAGCATTTCCTTTTAGTATAAGCAAAAATTACATAAAAAAGTTCTTTTGCCTACAAATGTGGGTGTTGCATGTTATGCAAAAAAATGTATACAACAATAACAAAAACACCTACAAATATAGAGGAAACAGCACACAAATGTAACAACAAGACAACAACAACAAAATGTTGCACTTCCAAAGCAGCAAAACTAAAATAATCGTTGATGACCTACATTTTGTCTAACCGACATAATCGGTTAATCTTTTTCCTATACTCACTCATTCACTCACTCGGGCTATAAATGATACTCGAGTCGAGAATTCTCTATTATTGTGCCCACAATACAACAGCACTACTACATCACTACCCCTTGCTAAATGATACAGATACTCTCACACACTTACATACCCATATTTTTATACGTTTTTTTTTTCAGCTTGTTTTTAGTATAATTTCCTTTCTTTATGAATGAATGAATTTTCACTTTCATTTTCCTTGCTGACCCTGTGGGAAATGCACGAGCTAGTGGCGAATTGCAAAAGGAAATTAAGCACAATTATAATGCTTGAGTTGTTGCCTTGATTGAATTATCTAATTATAAAGTTAAAAAGTCTAAAAATACGCTGATTGAATTCTTTTCTTGTAATTTGATTTTTTTAACATCATTGATAGAAAAAGTTTAGAGTTTTTTAATATATTTACCGACAGCTAGAAGGCAATTAAGGCGATATCAGGTGATAGAAATAATCTAAGACCGTATTGGATTGTAAGAAAGCTTTAACTTAATACTCTACCAGAGGTAAAGTTTACATCATATGGGTACCAGCCCACTCGGTAGTAGTCGGCAACGAAAGGGCGAATGTTATAGCTTTAAAGGGAAGGGAGCTCGAGGCAATTAACCTGACAAACGCAAACCATTCGACGCAACAAAAGCTGAACTAAAAATATGGGTGAGAGAATCCCATAAGTCCTCTTGGAATAATGAAACAGTGGGTAGAACCACGAAGATCATATGGGTTTACCCTGATGATAGCAAGACGAAAAATATCCTCAAAATGAGTAAGTCTGAAGTTAGTATGATGGTACGTATTCTGAGCGGACACGCAGGATTACGAGCACATCTATGCAAAATTGTACGTGCGGATTCAGATGAATGTAGAGCATGTAGAGAGGACAGTGAAACTCTAGAGCACTTTCTTTGCCACTGCTAGGCATTCGCCGAAGTTAGATCCAAGTATCTTGGAAGTGATGTTATTCCGGAAATAACATTCCTGACTAACATTGATTGAAAGGAATTACGTTCAGGAAACTGAGTTTCTGAACACTGAAAAATAATTCAGCGAAATGTATACTACATACATCCATATGCATCAACCTAACATAACCTAGTGAAAAATTGAATTTTCAGAAAAATTATATTTAAAAAAAAAAAAAATATATATATATATATATATATGTGTATATATTTTTTTTTTGTAGAAAATTCAGTGAAAAATCAAAATTTCAGTTAACATTTTCAAAAATTGTGTAGTGAAATTTTTAAATTTTAAGTAAAAATCAGATTTTCAGTGAAAAATAAAATTTTAGTTAAAATCGACTTTTAGTGAGAAATTTAAGGATAAACGATTTTTTATTTTCTACAGGGAATATAACATTTTTAAATTTAGAATAATATACACTTGTACCCGGCAGTTCAAATTACATCTCTTTTGAAAAAAAGTCGATTTCACAACCGCCACCAATATAATTTTTAAAAATATATGGAAAACATAAAAAAATATTATTAGCATACACACCAACAAACTGCTACCTTTCGCTATTAACTTCACTAGTACTGCCATTTACTCCTTCAAATTAGTTACTTAAAAGCTCTACAAATAACTTAGTGGCTAAACTACATCCATGACCGGTAGGGTAGTCATGTGTAACTAACACATCCTTCCATACATTTACAATGTTAACGAGTTTTGTTTTGAAAAATATCCAGTCAAAGGATGTTTAGTGCTGTATATTGTCAATGATTTCACAAGTGTTTCTCTTTTGTTTTGTTTTAGTTTTTTTTAATTTATTGTTTAAGGAAAAACTGCATAAAATATGTGTGTATCTCTTACAACTATTTTTATATAATGTGCTTTTTTCTTGTTGCCACTTTTGTTCGCATGTTGCAAGTGTGTAATTCAATGCTGATGCAGCTACAAATTACTTTCTATAAATGTCCTTTACACGAAGGACCTTTCTCTGTAAGCTGTAATAAGAATAATAAAATGGCCAAGGCCATAACAAATTAAATTGCGCAGCTTGAAATGTAACACTTTGAAACCAATTAGTAGCTAGACAATGATCTGACTGACTGAGTTTTTAATGACATTATTTATTATTGCATACTGTGATGAAATACTTATTTCACAATAATGTGTCTGAAAGGAATGATAAATATTTGTAAAGATAAAAAAATTGGCACAAGACGCGTATTAAGTCGAAAATTCTTACAACGATTGTTTTAAAGTTTATGGCATAAATTTAAAGCCATTAAATAAGATATGAATTGTATCCGTATTTGTTACTTATTTTCACTCAATTTAACCTTAAACACAGGCATATTTGAGCATTATTTACAGCTTCAACTCTGGTCCTTCAAAATGCTCTCTATTTACCACCAATGAGCAACACAAAATAGGCCTCCTATACCATCAAGAAGAACCAGGACTTTTGACATTTTTGTTCAAAAGTGCAGCAGCATGACCTAGAAAAACTCTCAATACAAAAACTTTACAAAGTGAAAAACCTTGACCTAATTTCAAGCAGATTCCTGCAGTAAACATTTGCTACGAGAAGAGCAATCCATTAGATACATAAGTAAAACAGCAGCAAAAGAAAAAAATGCATTCAAACTGAATAAGAGAAATAAAAACTATATATTCGCACTGCTCAACAAAGAGCAGGGCGTGTGGCATAAAACTCTAAAACAGGAGGGAAACAGAAGGTTAGATGTTAAAAACTTACTTTTTCCATCAGTTAAACTAAGTGTGAAAATTGTGTGTGCAATTGCTGTTGATTGAACAAAAATCATGAAAATTGGAGCCAGTCATGTTGTGCAAAGATTCTGTTATCCTGGATGTAATTGGCTCCATGGCAAAATGGCTGCCATGGAAAAAACACAATAGAAACAACAATAATGCATTAAAAATTAAAATGAAAAAAAACAACAACACACCCAAAAGGTCAAGAGTAAAATAATAGAAAATAAAACTCAAACAATACAAAAAGATGTGGAAAATATGCAGGAGTTCAAATTTAAATAAAAACATAATTTTAATTCATAGAAAAAGTTATTGTCTATATCCATTGCATTTTAACCCTTTTGCTGAAAGGAATTTCAACTCTTTGATGTTTGTCTAAAATAACAGGCGCTCAAAATGTTGCCACATGTGAAAAGGTAAAAATTTCTGCATATTTTGTAAAACAGAATCTTTCCACTTTGAATTTAATTCATAGAAAAATATATTGTCTATATCTATTGCATTTTTAACCCTTTTGCTGAAAGTAGATTTAAAAGGAATTTCAACTCTTTGATGTTAGTCTAAAAACAACAGGCGTTCAGAATGTTGCCACATGAGAAAAGGTAAAAATTTCTGCATATTTTGTGAAACACAATTTTTCCTCTTGGAATTTTCATTTACACAATTCTTTTTCCGGGTTAACAAAACTTCAAAGAATTTCTCTAAGATGTTTTTGTTGTCGTATATATGAAATTACTGTCTGACCTGACCTTAAATTTGTCTCCTCTTATATTTGCTGTTATCCTATTTAAGAAATGCCAAAATTGGGGTTGAAAATATATGGATGTTAAAAAAATAATTTTCTTTGGCGCTATAGGACAAAAAAAAAGCTTTACAAAAGTTTATTAACTGTTTAGGGAAGGTTTTTGTTGCAACAAAGCTTGTTACAATAGGGGTTGTATGTTTAAAGGGAGATTTGAAATTAAGAAGGGTCTTTTAAGGGAGTTTTGTCAGCCTTCATTTTGAGACAAGATTTCCGGTTTTATATTAACAATATCTTTAATTACTAAAGATTTCTTGAAAAATACTTACAATTACTTGAATTAAAATCTGAAAATAGAAAAAGAAAAATAAAATTATGTAATTATAATTGTTGATAAAAATATAGTTAAAATTTATAGTTCTTATAACTAAAACTAAATTAACTAAATCTTTAGTTTTTGCTGTGTTTTTTTAAACAAAGGAAAAATTTCCGAGCTAAAAGCTAACATGAGTTAAATCACCACAATAGTACTAACTATTAGGCAAAATTAATAGAAACCAAAGTGTTTCCTGTGAAGGTTCAAATAATAATAATAATAATTTAAAACCAATAAAACGAAACAATTATGACAGACTTTTTTCTCATTGTAACTTGTCTTCAAATATATGATTTTCACCGTTTTGTTAAATGCATTAAAGAGACAAACCAAATAGACAAACAATTTCCATCCCATAGAAAGATATTTATTACATTATATACAACTATAGTAAAAAATAATTATGCCATAAGACATGTCATGAAAATTAAAACAGCAAAAAAATAAAACTTAAAATAAAATGGAAAAAGAAAAACTAGCAAACCAAGCAAACATCCATAAAAATAAAATTTTACTCAAAAAAAGAAAAAAGTACAACAACTACGGGTATGAGCACAAAAACATGCTACATAAAAATGTTTTGCAAATGACGACAAGCTAGTTATTGCAACATGTTGTCATCATCGTCAACATGGGCAACATCATCAGCCAACTAATGTAATGTAACAAATTCCATATGAATAAAAGACACAAACATATTACACTCGGCTATAAACTAAAAATAAAATGAAGAAACATTTTAATAGAAAAACTATAAAAAGCAACAATTTAATAGTAAAAATAATTAAGTGAATGGGTCGTCGGTCGCCCTAACAATTTATAATGCCACCTAGCCGGAAAATTAAATATAAAAGACTTAAACTGTTTCTTTCCTTTTTCTTTATATCGTAATGCACCTATAAAGGTAAACCCTATTTACAAAAGCCGGAGGCCATCAAAACTTAATGACTGTCAGTCAAATAATGCGTCATTTATACAAAATATATAGATATTCGCACAACTGCGATAAAAACACCAATAATATGCGAAATGTCTTTTTTTTTGCTGTTGTTTGTTTTTGGGGCCAAAAAAGAAATTCTATTGAATAAATATTGCCACAAATGACAAACAGGCTGACTATTTGTCAATATTTATTTTGTATCAATTAATTGTTTGCGTTTTTGTTAGAGGCGAATATGATGCCACAAAAAATGTTTACAAAAAATAAACTCAAACCCAAAATGTTTCTGCATGACAATGTAGAATTGTTTACTAAAGAGACATAAATAGTACACTCATGTATATGTACATCAAATGATATGGATATGACTACAGCGCAATAAATATTCACTCAAAACCCTCCTCCCTTATACTTTTAATGGAAAACTAACCCAGATTTAGACCATGTCACAAAAACCGCTATAAATCTACAGATTTAGGTTTTTGCAAAAGCCGCTAATAGACTATACTACAGACTAGACTATAGACTAGACTATAGACTAGACTATAGACTAGACTATAGACTAGACTATAGACTAGACTATAGACTAGACTATAGACTAGACTATAGACTAGACTATAGACTAGACTATAGACTAGACTATAGACTAGACTATAGACTAGACTAATATAGACTAGGACTATAGACTAGACTATAGAACGTAGACTATAGACTAGACTATAGGACTAGACTATCGACTAGGACTATAGACTTAGACTATGACTAGCTATAGACTAGACTATAGACTAGACTATTAGACTATGACTATAGACTAGGACTATAGGACTAGACTATAGACTAGACTATAGACTAGACTATAGGACTAGACTGATAGACTAGACTATAGACTAGACCTATAGACTAGACTATAGACTCGACTATAGACTAGACTATAGACTAGACATTTATAGACTAGACTATAGACTAGACTATAGACTAGACTAAGACTAGACTATAGACTAGACTATAGACTAGACTATAGACTAGACTATAGACTAGACTATAGACTAGACTATAGACTAGACTATATAGACTAGACTATAGACTAGACTATAGACTAGACTATAGACTATACTATAGACTAACTAGACTACTAGAGACAGACTATAGACTAGACTATAGACTAGACTATAGACTAGACTATAGACTAGACTATAGACTAGACTATAGACTAGACTATAGATAGACTATAGACTAGATATAGACTAGACTATAGACTAGACTATAGACTAGACTATAGACTAGATACTATAGACTAGACTATGACTAGACTATAGACTAGACTATAGACTAGACTAAGACTAGACTATAGACTAGACTATAGACTAGACTATAGACTAGACTATAGACTAGACTATAGACTAGACTATAGACTAGACTATAGACTAGACTATAGACTAGACTATAGACTATAGACTAGACTATAGACTAGACTATAGACTAGACTATAGACTAGACTATAGACTAGACTATAGACTAGACTATAGACTAGACTATAGACTAGACTATAGACTAGACTATAGACTAGACTATAGACTAGACTATAGACTAGACTATAGACTAGACTATAGACTAGACTATAGACTAGACTATAGGACTAGACTAGACTAGATATAGACTAGACTATAGACTAGACTATAGACTAGACTATAGACTAGACTATAGACTAGACTATAGACTAGGCTATAGACTAGACTATAGACTAGACGATAGACTAGACTATAGACTAGCTATAGACTAGACTATAGACTAGACTATAGACTAGACTATAGACTAGACTATAGACTAGACTATAGACTAGACTATAGACTAGACTATAGACTAGACTATAGACTAGACTATAGAATAGACTAGACTATAGACTAGACTATAGACTAGACTATAGACTAGACTATAGACTGACTATAGACTAGACTATAGACTAGACTATAGACTAACTAGCGAACTAGACTATAGACTAGACTATAGGACCTAGACTATAGACTAGACTATAGGACCTAGACTATAGACTAGACTATAGACTAGACTATTAGGACTTAGGACTATAGACTAGACTATAGCACTCGACTATAGACTAGACTATGACTAGAATATAGACTAGATAGACTAGACTATAGACTAGACTATAGGACTAGGACATAGCTAGATAACATGGTCCAGGATATATCAGATTAGGCAAAGAATTGCTTTAAATTGTAATGGAATTCACAAAAAATTAAAGCAACTTAATAGGCAATTTTCATACAATGTTCTCCAAGAGTTTATGACAAAGATTAACAAAATATTTCAAGTCATAAAATGTTCATTGAAAGCTAATGATGAATTGCATTAAAATTAATGCATTCATGTCAAATGCAAAAGAAATTTATATAAAAATTGTATGAATTTCAAACAGGCAACATTAATTTTAATATATCCCCACCAAGCCCCACTGTATTATCTTGCACCCTTGTTGCAACTCTTTCTAATCTGCAATGACATCTTTAAAATATAGTTGCAGGAAATGCGTTTTTTTTCAGTTTTAACGCGCGCTCATCATTGAAGACATCCATCAACATTTAATCACAAGATTGTGAGTTTTGTGAAGCGGCTTGTTTGTTTTTCTTTTTATATTTTCATTCGTCAACAATATCATCATTTTATTGCTGTTTTGCAGCAATTGTGGAAGAGTAACACAAGTATTTCTCCTGCTTTAGCCGGTCAACACGAGTTGGTTTAAAAACAAAAACACCAAAAAAAGTTGCCTTGAAAAACCTGCTGGGAATGCGTGTGCGGCAGTAGCTGCAGCAACAGCTGCCTGTAAACCAGCCAGCAGCAACAACATTTTGTAAATTGCGCAATAGTGCAACGAAATAAATATAAATGTGCAACCATTTGTGGTACAATATAATCTAATAAAAAACAAATATATATTTACTTATTTGCCACAGTAGATCTAAAAGAGATGTGGATTTATAAATCACTTTAGTTTTTTTTATTTCAAATAAAAAATGTAAAAAATTGAGTAGAAATTTACTAATTAGGAAAAAATTGTATATAAATCGTTTTTTTGCTTCAATTTTGTATTAATTTTAAAGTTAATTTTGTTGTGTGAAAAAAGTATTAAATTTTTAATGATGCAACTTTATTTTCTTTTGTGTTGCAGTTATTTTGCCACATGGTATCTTTTCAACGTAATATTTGTCATTCGTATCATTTATTCTGATATATTTATTTTTAGAATAGTCTATTAAATAGGTCCATGTGTTGTTCTGTATAAATCATTAAAAGCCCAGGATGTGCTTTATATTAATTTAATATTTATGTTATATTCGTTAAAATCTTAAAGATACGCCTTCTGTGGTGTTAACGAAAATATAGGATAAATTTAGGTTTTTCGGAAATTTTAAGATATTTTCCATACTCAAAGACCGACATTATCAGGGGCTTCAAAAAAATATATTCAACAAATTTACAGTTTGTCGACTTCGCTTTATGTAAGGATTTAAACTTTTAAATAAATCTAGTTGATTAATTGAATTTAATGCAAGGTCAGCATTTTATACATCAAAATATTTTTACGATGATTAATTAACTTCGAACTGATTAGATATGATTACTTTCTATATAAACAAATATAAAACTCAACCGATATTTTTCTGTAACAACTTCAACACTTAGTTACTGTTCATATACTCACAAAAGAAATTTCCAATACTGATTATTAGCTATTCGAGTGATTGGTATTTTTCGAACGTTATCAAATAATGATAATGATTTTGAATATATTGTTATTTCTTTAAATATAGATGTGATATCTAACCCGTTATAATTTTTTTTTAAATTTAAATTTGAAAGAAAAAATATTTTACTTTTCTCTTAACACCTTTTTATATTTAAATAAAATTATAAAACAAATAAATATAAAAATTTTGTATTTTTAGATAATGAATAATATTTAACTTTACTTTTTGGTTTTTGAATATTTAAATTGTGTGTGTTTTCGGTTAAAGAACTTTTTATCACAAAGATCGTCTGATGACTGAATACTACAGCGTAATTCAAATGAGCAAAATATTGCAAAATTTTGTATCTGCTATTTGACAGCATGTTTTTCTTCTTTATTATAGTAGATATGTTTTTTGTTGTTTTATCAAAAATTCAGCTTTTTATTCATAAAGTTTTAAAACAAACAATAACAACAACAACAACAAGAAATATGTGTGTAAAACCAAACAATACGTTATTTTTAAAAAACAATTCAAATGTATAAAAATGCTGTTGTGCTCCATTATTATTCCATTCATATGAATTCCTTCAAATTGTTTATATTAAAAAAAATACAAAATAAATAAAATAAAAACAGTTTTCAAAGAATTGTTTAAAAAAATTTAATAAAAACATAAAAAAGATGCTGCACGAGTTTAATTTTTGTTGATGTTAGATAATTTTAGATTTGTAAGGTTGTATGATTTGGATATGTGTCTGGTTTTTAGTAGTGAAGTGTATTTTTGTTTTATTAAGTAAACAAATTTAACTAAATAATCAAAAAATAAAATAGTTGTACACTTAGCGAAATTTATACATACATATGTATGTATATACCAACACACACAGAGAATGAAATACTAAATTTTAAAAAGGGTCCTTCGGAACAAACACAAACCTCTCTGCAAATAGTTCTTTGATACAAAAGTAAGCAGATCGGACGTGCCTGATCGCAAAACCATTCGACGGGTGAGAGAATCCCATAAGGCCTCTTGGAATAATAAAACGGTGGTTAGAACCACAAAGATTCTATGGGGTGAACCTGATGAGAGCAAGACGAGAAAACTCCTCAAAATGAGCAACTATGAAGTTAGTATTATAGTACGTATTCTGAATGGACACGCAGGATTACGAGCACATCTATACAAAATTTGACGTGCGTATTCAGGCGAATGTAGAGCATGCGAAGAGGACAGTGAAACTCTGGAGCACTTTCTTTGCCAATGTCAGGCATTCGTCGAAGTTAGATCCAAGTACCTTGGAAGTGATGTTATTCTGGAAATAACATTCCTGACTAACACTGATTGGAAAATTCTTAGGAATTACGTCCAAGAAACTGAGTTTCTTAACATTGAAAATAATATATTCAGTGAACAATTTTTTTCATCAAAAGGTGCGCACAACAGGCCCTAGTAGTAATTCTTCGGATTTGATGTAGTGTACATTCTCGTATCAACCTAACCTAAAGATATTTTAAGCCCTATACACTTTGTCCTTCATTGAATTATTTCATAAAATTTTGGAACAGAGAGAAAAAAATACATATGTATGTATAAGAGAAGAAAATAGGTAGATAGTTCCGTTAAAATGATCTTAAAATTTTTTTATTAAAATAATTATATTCTAAGACTTTTCTTTAAGTGTATAATATATATTATCTAATTTTTATGATTCCAAATGTGTTTTAGTTTTCTTCCATAAAGGGTCTAGTAGGGGAAACGATAATAAATTTATTTAAATTTTTTTAAAAAAATACGCATTTAGTTTTTCAAAAAGCAACCACATTTTCATGATTAAATTAAATATACAATTTTTTTGTTGATTATTTGTTTAAAGATTAATTTTATTTTATTGACCTTGAAGTAAGTTCATGAGACCGTTAATAATTGGGTTTACTTTATTTTATACTACATATTTAAATAATAATAATTATATTTTTATATAGTTTTGATAAGCAAGACTACAATAAATGCAAAATGAAAAACAAAATTATAAGATTTCATCAACCAACTGGCAAAGTTATATGTTTAACCATATAAGGAAATAAACGAGGAGTATAATTTGAGAAAAAGTTTACTAATGATATGATTTAAATTACGTTTGCTTTTTTTATCAAAATTATATAAAAATGTTTTATTAATTTTGAATGTAGATTTGTTTTTAACTGTCATTGTTTTTTTTTTTTTTTTTCTCTATTGTAGGAAATACTGTCATAAAATGCATGAATTTGATGAATAGGTAAGTGAGTTTTATTGTTTTCCATTGTAGTATTTGCACATTTGAAGATATTATAAATTTAAATGTTAAAATTATTCCTTTATTTTTCAACACATTCAATTTTGTATAACTTTTAAAATTGTGTATTGTTTGTAATTTGGTTTTACTGTTTTGTTTTCAAAAACTAGGAAGCTTTTATTGTTGTGGGTTAATGGGTCAAGTTTAGTCTTTTATAAAATTGATTTTAATAACTATGCTGAGAAAAAAGTATTTCAAAAATGTGTAAATATTAAAAGAAAACAAGTAAGAATTTATAGTCGACCATGGCCGATTTTTATAAGTGAATTTTGACCCTCAAGTAATTATCTGAAGGGGACTTTGTATGGAGGATAGGGTCAAATGAGGGCCGATCATTGCGAAGTATCATTAAAACTTACAATAGAACATTTAACACATTTATGAGCTCAAATGCCCAGTTAGGGGGTACGGTTATATGGGGGCAATACGAAATAATGGACCGATTTTAACCATTTTTAATAGTTTTCTTTCCTGGTTCAAAAAAGAGTATGTGCCAAATTTCGTCAAATTACTTTGAAAATTGCAACCTATAGAGTGCGCACAAGGTTTACAGACAGGCAGACAGACAGACAGACAGACAGACAGACAGACAGACAGACAGACAGACAGACAGACGGACGGATGGATGGATGGACGGACATATCTAAATCGACTCAGAAAGTGATTCCGAACCGATTGGTATACTTTAAGGTGGGTGTTACAAACATCAGCACTAACGCATAATACTCTCCCCATTATAGTGGTGTAGGGTATTATTATAGTGGATTTCCAACAATTTAAAGATCGTGTTTAAGGTTACATGTTATGAGATTTTTTGAAGTTCCAGCCGATATATTCAGAAAAATTATAATATTCAAAATTCTCAATACCAAATTTGTCAAGAATTTTCGACATTGATCTCACTGTTTTCCAGGCGATCGTCTCTATCATTCGCTCAAATAATTGTGAAATTATGTTAAAACGAAACGATATAGTAAAACTTTGGAAAATTTGTCAAAATGTTATGCATTTACGATTTAAACATTTTGTATATGTATTTTATTTATCACTCTGTATGGTTTTTAAAATTTATATATAAAATTCAATTGGTTATTTATTTTGATTGTCATCTCGTTAATTTTAAGATTAATATTCTTCTTTACAGTTTCATTAGTTTTTATTTTCATGTTTGAAATGTCTGCAAGCTGTATGAATATGAACCATGAAATATTAGGGAGCCCCTAAATGCATCTTTGTTATTATTTAATTTTAAGAATAATTTCTAAAAATTAAACCCTCTACTCTTTGGGCATTGTTAAGGTATCAAATGGATCAAAATTTCCGACAAATTTATATGTAAATATTAATTATGAGAATGTAGTTACACTGCAATAAGGATCGGCCTATTGTTGTCTCAAACATTTTGACTATGTCCATTAATACAAGTTTATTGTTTAAAACTAAAATCCAGTTTGAAAATATTTTTTTTTTTTCGAAACAATTAAAAAAAAATACACAACTGCTGCTGTTCACTGTTGCAAGTAAAACAAACTTGTTTGTTTACAAACAAACTGCATTAGACTATGTCTGCTGCAACTAAATCTACTACCTACAAAAATATTTATGTGCAACATACTAAAAAACAACAAAAATAAGATAAATATTAACAACAAACACAAATAGTCTTTGTTTAAACGATTTATGATAGACATGCGATTAGGGGACATAGAATTATTTGGAATCCAAATTCTTTTCTTATAAAAAGCTTAATTGAGTAGTTAATGAAGTTTTTTAATTGCTTGTCGCAATAGGGTTAAGTATATTTAACCCTATAAAACTATGTATATATACATATATGTATTTCAAACCATGGAGGTTCAATAAATATTGCAAAAAAGATGCTATCATGTGAGAATTGAAATTTCGGAAGAAATTTTACAAGAAAAAACTAAAATAAACTTTATAAATATTATTTTGTCTAGTATTTCCAAAAATGTAAATTATGTTGAAGATTGAAAAAATTCAATTCCCTTGTAATAATAGTAAATAAAACTAAATTATTTTATTTTTTGTATAGTCCAGGAGAAGTATTGGATTTTGTCCTGATTGAATCTATTTTTATGAACAGAGTAATAAAAAGGAAAATTTAAATTTATTTTACATCTAACCGTAAAAAATGGGTTAATAATAAAAAATCTAAAAAACCAAGAAGTAAAATCAATAGATATCTTCTGCTAAACATAAAACATGTTTTTATTTAGAACTAAAAAGATAATAAAACACTGCTACCAGTTAAAAAACACAAACTAGGAGAATCTGGATTAAAAAAACAAACAACTTTCATAAAAATAAACTTTATTTCCAATAGAAACATTCTAAATTTATAGGGAACCAATAAAAACTCAATAATAATATAAAAAATATAGAAGAATCCAGTCATATATTATACATAAATAAACAAACAAACCCAACACACATGCAACAGTTCCTTTTTTTGAAGTCAATATATCCACTATTGACTAGGGAAACAGCAAATGTTAGCAAGTTCACATGCGACAACAGATGGAGGGAAATAAACCTCAAAATGTATGTACTATATAATAGCTGAAGGCATGTGATTATGATGATGATGGCAAAGATAAAAATTGGAGAACTTAAATTGTTTGTATTGTTGTACTCTCGTATAATTCCCCTGTTCCCAGCATTATTGTACCACAAGTACACATACATACATCAATTTACACTCTGTACAGGGACAAAAAAAGGTAGAAATTCACATACAATTCATGTGTGTGGCATGCTTGGCACCTAGATACTTGTATACAGATACAAAAGATATTATAAATACCGATACAGATGTAGATACAAAGCTATAGATACATACATTTAAGTATAAGTTGTTTATCTTTTTTTACACAGTATTTTCCGAGGGTTGTAATAAATTTTAAATTGTGTGAGTTTTTTCTGTTAAATGTATATGTATTTTGTGATTTTTATTGTACATTATATGTACATATATTTGTTATTGGGATTTTTGCAAAAACAGTTTTATTTTGCCCGTGGTTGCTGTTTGAAAAAAGTTCATTAGTTTTTATTTAACTTTAATGCGAGCGTCTGTCTATTTGCCTGAAATCATTTTTCATTTTTATAAAATAAAACTAAATCCGATTATGTAAATTTCATTACTACAATTTATCAAATTTGATAGTTTCATATAGTTGTTGTTGTATTTAAATTTTTGTTTTGCTTAAATAACAATTTTTGCTGGATTGACGATTTATTATTTTGTTTAAAGTGTCATGGCTTAATTGAAATTTATAAGTGACATTCATGTGCAAAACAAAAATCACTCTATAGTAGGTATACAATATTAATCAATCAATATTAATCAATCAAATTAGGTTTTGACTATAATAATAAGGCGAAATAAAAAAGTACTGTTTTTAGATTTTGACCCAACTTTTAAAATCGATGTCTTCCTATTTTTGATGAATTTTGCACCAAGGTTAGTACTATTGGATAGTAGGCCAGAAACAACAAACGAAGAAATTGCGATCTGAACTCATTTGGACTATTTTTGCTAGGCCCAAGAAGTGAAAAGTTACACTCATTTCAATAAAACCCTATAAGACCAAAATGTCCAACTTTGACCCCCTATAAGTTCGGCAGTTCTTGACCAATAGAGCTGAAAATTTCTTTCTGGCTTACTAGCCAATAGTACCAACCTTGATGCAAATTTCATCAAAATCGATTTTTTGAGTTGGGTCGCTTGACATGAAATGTCCCATGTATATATATTTTACTCTAGTAACTAACATATTTTCCATTATATTCCTAAATATTACCATTGAAACTTCCTATGGCTTTCCCGAAGAATTCTAAGAGTCTCTTTGCTGGCATGGTGACGTCATATCATAATTTTTTTAATTACTCTTATCTTAAGGTATTCATATTTCGTTCTTTATTCCCTAATATTCTCATTCTTTTTATTTATATTTTTCCTCCCATTTATTTTATTTAACAATACAAAAAACAGCTGATAAGTAATATTTTTAGCGAAAGTGTTTATTGTTATTGTTTTTTTTTTCTGTTATTATTATTTTTGGGGTGGAATTTCTTTTTCTATAGTATATAACGTTCAAAGTATTCTCTTGTATGGCAGTTAATTAGACTTGCCCCAAAAATATATATAAAAAAGAGAGCAAAATCTGCAAATCTGTTTTAAACAAAACAGATAATTTAAATTAAATTTCGAAAATCAGTCAACAGAGTAATGTAAATTGTGTTAAAGGCAGTATCAGCACATCCAAGGAAACCTTTAAGGCTTAAATAATAGAAATAAACAAAATTTGATATTTTTGATCCAATTAACAAGATATTACTAAAACCAGAATTTGTAGAACTACACACTCTATTTAGTTCAAAATATTTAAAATTTTTTTTTGGCTTCATACTTTAATTTAACCCGCCTAATGTAAAAATATGGTATGTGCACTATTTCGCTGGGGGGATACAAAGTTTAAAAATAAATGTTATTTATACAGTATTTTCTTTTTATGGCTAAACCCACACTGTTTTCCTCAGAAAACCCAAAAACATTTTTTTTAATTTTTTTACATTTCTATTTTTTTTAACATTTCTTACGGGAAACAGTGTATGACTGTTATAGTTTAGTTTTTATTATTTTTTTCACATTTTCCTATCATAGTTGTTGTCGCCAGCGTCATAGCCCGTCACAATTGTTTTATTTACTGCCATAGCAAGTCTGTTTTTTTTATTTTGGTTCGTTTATAAACATGACCATATTTGAGCAAAAATTTGAAAAAAAAACCTCATGCCGAAAAACCCCAACTGCGAGCGAACACTTAAATTTTTGCCTTTTTTTATTCATACTGTTCATAAAGTACACAAACAATAGTATAAACAATTCAAAATGATTACACATGTAGTTTTAAGTTTTTTATAATTTTTTTCGTTTTATTTTTGTATATTTGGGACTATTAAAACCAAAATCTGCTCGCATACATAAAATAAACTCATTGAAAATGGTTTTATTGACTTTAAAGTAGATTTATTTTTTTTTGCTGTTTTAAATATTTTACATATTATTTAAATAGAAGAGAATTATGTATGAACGCATGGTTTTAAAAATGAAATGGATTAGAATAATTTTATGTAAATAAGTCTGTGGTTAACCCATATTTTTCTAAATTATTAAAATAAAACGATAAATAAAAGTATGACATAATTAAGTGAAATTGCAATTTAAGCGACAAGCCGCTATATTCTCTAGATATAAAGTATTAAAATTATTTTTCACTTTCTGGAGTTTTTATTTTAAAGCTGATAGAATGGACTTTCAGATGTCATACAACATTTTATATATAAAGTTGTCTTAAGGTACGTTCACACCTATCAAATATTTGACGTTTTTTATCAAATATTTGTTGGCTGTAATGTGAACACAAAATATTTTTGAAGAGCAAACAGAATATCAGCTGTTTTTCTTGAAACATTTTTATATGTCAACCTACAAATATTTTCTTAATGTGAACACAATGTGAACACCAAACATGAAACATTTTTGTTAAACGTTAAAAAAACTATTTAATAATATTTTTTACGATTTCATAGAAATTTCTGCCTAAAAACAAAAATTAAATACATTTTTATTTCATAATGTGCTTAAAATGAGTATTTCTATTTTGACGTTTTGTTTGAAGAAACAAAGCCAAACACAATTCAATACAAATAGTAAAAGTTTGTTTGCCCGGTGTTCACATTACAACAAATAATTTCTTTTTTTTTTTTCTTCGGGTTTTAATTAGGATGGCGGTACATTAAGCACTCATATTGCCAGGTTATCACACGTTTGTCCAGAGAAAACCCCACCAACCGACCTATACCTTCATATAGGAAGTTGGAGCATCCGGACTTAATTTCATCAAAAGTATTAATGGTCTCCACCAGAAAAAAGTTTTAGAGTTTTAATGGTCTCCACCAGTAAATATTTGAGTTTAAATGGTCTCCACCAGGTTATATCGTGAGTATTTTATGGTCTCCACCAGTTAAATACATAACCTCACTCTGAGGTAAAACGAAAGCACGCGTTTAATGAAGACAACGCATAACTTGAACAGTTATACGAAGTAGTGCATTAAATTAGTGCGGGGTGAGAAGTAATTCTGTCGAAAGCCCAGCAACAAGCACAAGCCTGACCGTCCTTAAGAAATAAAAACGATGACGCGAGAGTTGTTCCCCAACTCAGACCTGAA
Organism: Lucilia sericata; assembly: GCF_015586225.1. Classification (NCBI taxonomy): domain Eukaryota; kingdom Metazoa; phylum Arthropoda; class Insecta; order Diptera; family Calliphoridae; genus Lucilia; species Lucilia sericata. The sequence goes on along the minus strand of NW_023994132.1, from coordinate 97,548 downwards.
TTACAACTCGACAAATAATTTCGTAAAACAATTTAATATTGTTTTTCATCAAAATTTTACAACAAAAAATACAAATTATATTTCAATACCTTGTGCAAGTGGAAAAGAGATAGATAGACTTGCACAAGGTATTGAAGTTACATTTCAATACCTTGTGCAAGTGGAAAAGAGATAGATAATGGATCTTTACTGTCATGTTGTTGCTATTTAGTATAGTCAATGTAGCGAAAAACCTTGGTTGTTTGGAACGGTTTATAGCGATTTCAAAAAAATCGCTATAAGCCCGGAAATAACCAAATTATAAATAATTTTCATTAAATTACATATCTATAAAATTTAAAATTATAGAGAATTGTTTATTATTAATATATTTTTATATCCATTAATATAATAAATAATTGTTTAAATAAATTGAGTAATAAAATATTCCCGTACATTGAGAATAATTAATATTTCAGAGAAGTTTCAATTGCCTGTTTTTAAAGATAGAATGACTTCATTGTTGAAATGTTAACATGATGTTTAATTTTATGATCGTGAGATCTTTCACGTTCATTTTTCTTTAAAGTAACGAAAAGGTTTCTTCATCAAATATCGTCGACATGTGCTTAAAGAGTCATGTTGCAAAAATTTTTTGCGATTGCAGACGGGTGAACTAAGTATGTTAGCTAATTTTTCGGGAAAATAATATAAGAAAGTTGAACTTCTTCGATATTGTTGCGGAATGCGTTATCGGCATAATATATGACTTGAACTCTTTGCGAAAGTACTGTGAATTTTACTGCATTGTTTTGACTATTTACGCATTTTCTGATGTTAATTTAATAATATTGGTCGACAAAATCAAGTTAAAATCTGTGTATCACGTCGGAATGGAATATTTATATATAAAATTACCTGGATTAACGTATTGAAAACGAATAAAGAGTCACCTCTGTTTCGGAAATATATTATTTTAGTCCTTCCAAACAAGAACACTTTTGTTTACAATTTGACAAACTTAAATCTGCGATAAGCTTGTCCTTGAATTATGAAATGTGGCCTAACTTCATACTCCGAGATAACAGTATCTCTTATTTAATTGTAATTTGGGAACCGTTGGACTAGACTGCAAACTAGACTATAGATGCATATATTATGTAGCATAACTATATATAGTATGTTGTTACCAACCAATAAATAACAAAACAAACAACAAAAATAATAATTATCATTAATTTACGCAATTGCTTGAATTTCAATTAAATGTCACAACTTTGTCTCAGATTTATATTTTATAAAAAATAAAATAAAACCAGTCATATAAGCGACTATTTACATTTTTGTATGAGATGATAACACTCATTTTCAGAAAATAAACAAAGAACAGCTGTCATTGACGCTGTTTGATCTTACATTTGGTTTGCAAGATCAAATAATTATTTTACCAAAATGACGTAAATTATTTGACTTTTGGTGTTCACATTGATGAAACAATGAGAAAATATTTATTTGCCAGCAAATCAATTTGTTTTATGAAAATCATCCGCATTGCTGTTTGTTAACATGAAATATTTTATGTTCAGATTCGACAAACAAAGTTTTTTCAATCGTGTTATATATTAATATTATACACTTTTATTATAAAAATTTAATTTTAAACCTAATAAAAATAGTTAAAATTAAAACAAATTGCCAAATTGTTTTTTTCTTGCATGAAAATATACGATATACTGTGGCTGCAAAACATGTGTGTGTTTGAACCAAATTATTTTTGCACTGTTTGATAAAACAATACCATCAAATATTTGTTCAAGTCTGAACATGAAATAAATATTGCATTTGTTTGACGCAACTTTATAAATATTTTATAACAAATATTTGGACCAAATATTTTACAGGTCTGAACGTAGCTTTAGTGTTGTTATTACATCTCAAAAAGGGACAACAATGGCGTTTTTTCAAACTTCAGGATACGATATATCAAGTCTCAGATGAGATAGAGAAACTTGGTCTCAATGTTTCAGGGTAATTTTTCGAATTTGGCCACCGTTTTAACCGGTTAAAACTTAGATAATTCAATTGAAATGTTTGTATTTAAAAAAAAAATTGTTCAGTTATTCATTATTTGCACTAATTCAATGCCATGATACCTATTTATATTTAAAATTAGATTTCTCGAGGTTTAAAATAAAATCATGCTTGGGAAAATTGAATCTGAAAAACTTGACGTAGTATCGTCTTCATTGTGGTTACTTGTTACGGCGAATTAAATGCATCATGATTTTAATGACTTAATTAATGTTTCATTCACATACGTGTATCATTTTGTTTTTGTTATTGTTAATTTTTAATTTCAATTTAAAAAGAAACAACTATACTGCAGTAAATAGCAGCAGTTTACTTACGTATGTACATATGTATGTATGCAGATTATTACTCCACATATTTTTATATACTTTTGTATATATATTTTTTAAATTAGGTTGTTACATTTTTGGTGTTTTTGTAGTTTACGCCACTTCTTGCAAATTAATGTGTGAACTGAGCTCATTTAATTGTTGAAAAGCAAAATACAACATTAAAACAAAACTGAAATTATTTTCTTCATTTTAGTTCAAAATTCCACTTGTTTTAAATCGACCCGTTTTTTTTTTAATTTAAAAATAAATGCAACTACGAGATAAATAGCTCTAATTAGTTGATTAAGTAGTTGGTAACATAAAATATAAAAGAAGAATGAAATGTGGGCCAATATAAACAAGTGATCTGACACTGAATTGCCAAAAGGTGCCTATCAAAATTTTAGATTCCTTCCCATTCGTTTCCTATCCTTAGAGAACTATTCTCGAGATTTTATACACTATTCTAGTATTCTAAATGTGTATATAGTAATATATACACATTCTGATTGATTTTAAAAATAGTGAAAACTCCACATTTTGGATGTTTGAAGATCTCCCGTACCAAATAAATAAAATTTTGTTATTCTCAATTCAAATAAAATTACCTAATTTAAACAAAAGTAAATTTTAATATTCTAAAAAAATACTGTGATGAAAGCGGAAATATATAAAAATTCGACCTAACGTCATATGACATTTAACTAACGGCAGTATTCACTACGCAATAATGGTACATACTTTACAACTACAACATGTTAATTCCTCCGCTAAAGTAAACATCTGATGAATAAGTATGAATGTAGAGTAACAAAAAAAAAACACTGAAAAAATAAAAATAAATGTACTATGTGTAAATTATGACAGCTCCATTACTATCTAAATATTATTGTAAGATGTACATACATACGTATTTTTGTACATTAATATAAACGTATAAAGTATGTAAATACGTATGTAAGTATGAACGTAAACATTTAGTTAATGTACAAACAAACTCGTTCGTTCAAAACCATATACATAAATGGTTCAAATGTAACAACATTTAGGTATTGCGAGAGATTTACACACATGCAGTGTGTATAATGAACCCAGTAATATTGGCTTGTTAGTCTAACTGCCAGTTAGTAAATTCGTCTGTTTGTCTATCTAACTGACGGTCTAATTTTGAGGCCGTCCGTCTACTGCTTGTCAGTCAATATAAAGAAATTTGCGTAACTGTGGCCTTGTTTATGGCTCTAATGTGCAACAGTAGTTTGGGTTTAAACAAAATTGGGAGAGTCTCCGGTTTTTTTGTATGTATGTGGTTAAAACAAAAAAAGTAAATGATAGCTAATGGGGCCTACACAAAGAAATTTTTTAAGTTAAAAAATATTGCAATTATAACAAAAATTTTTGTAAATGATCGGTATTTTAATGATAGCCGATACAAATGTATAATATTTCATTAATTAATTACTACTGAACTTTCAAAATTGCTTTTAGTTAAATTTAAAACGCAGTTTGAGAAATCCCATAAAGATAAGTTATTTAAATTATACTCATGGTAACGGTGGAAGTTGCACCAGCTCCGTGAGTAGTAAAAACAGTATATATCGTTTGATTTGTTTAAATATTACAGATATGTAATAATTTTGATAAGGAAAACTTTATATATAGTCTTAAAACAATATCACATCACCACAATATTTTAGAGATTATTCAAATGCTTAGTTTTAAAGTCAATTATATATATATATATTAGTTTAAATATAATTAGTATATTTCTAACATAAGTTTGAACATTATAGACGTTATTACGCCCACAGAAATCCGCATGATAATATTTAATTTTTTTTGATAAATAATTTCTTTCCTCGTTAGTCTATTCCCTTACAAATTTAAGGCTCTTACCTCCAATGTTATTAAGCCGAAATGTCTTCTCAATTGTATTCAATCATTGGCACAACTGACACATCACGTTGAATTGATATGGGTTCCAGGACATGAGGGCATCCGGGGAAATGACCAAAGGGTCGTCCCTAGTCTTAACCCTTGCGCAAAATGATATTCACATTCCCCTGACGACCCTATCAAAATTGATAGATGACTGGGCTTTGAGTGAGACGGAACTCAGGGGGATTGGACATATGTCGGAACGTGTATGGGCTACCAACGTTTATAGCTACTGTAGAAGCTGCTGGGACGAAGAAAAGTGGGAATCGGTACAATATCTATATGTGACTGCCCCAGGCCTTTGCAAGAGCACAGACCACTCTATCTTGGTAGAGCTATTTCTAGATCTGGACGTGCTCAGAGATGCGTCACTAGTAAACAGATCGGTTTTTATTAGAAGTACTGGAGGACCGAAACGAACCAAGTAGTCACGACATTAGGGAGGAAAACCATACTCCTCTATATTAGGGAATGGGCATTCTATAGGTATCACAATGTACCACTATTCGCTCCGAGTGAACTCGATTACTAGAGGAGCAACCCACGTAACGTAACCTAACCAAACCTACAAATCTACGTCAGTTTAGAGACTTAACTATGTCAGGTAACAAAATATTTGGACTGAATATACGAAAAAAAACTATATCTCATTTCAAAAACAATTTGACTCATACCACTTTCAAAATTAAAAGTTCAAAATATCCATTGTCCATATATACTGAATAATACCTACTAAAAAGTTAGGAATTAAGATTCCATTTTTGTCTTATATCGAAGTTTAAATAGAATATTAATTTAGGAGTTCGAAATTAAAAACTTTTGACATTCAAATGTTCGATATTTTATATCATAAAAGTATAATATGCAATTATAGCCTTTTGATAATTAACTTTCGAACATTGACCACTCTTATTTTTGATAAACATTGTACAAAATTTGATAAGACAACTCTGAAATTTTCAGATGTTGTTAAGCAAACTCTGTTTCATAAGCATTTTATGAAAGAAGTAAAGTATTTCGAAATTATTGGAATGAAACGATACAATTTGCAAAATGGAATAGGATAAGATAGGTATCGATATTTTGTTATTTTTACAGAAATAGATCCATTGCGTTTTTAAGAAAACCATTATCATATCCACTGTGTTCTCTAATCTATTTGGACTGTACACAAAAAATATGGAAAGTTTGTCGGAGTGGGGGACTATGGGGTTGGTAGGTAATTTCACATATGCATGTTGTTTATATTTTTTGTGGAGGTTTTTTCGTTTTGTTGTGTTTTGTTCTCTCTTTTCTTTTTGTTTTTGAGTCTTTTTTTCTTTTTGTTGTTTGTGAGCAAACTCGTGTCCAAAACATAAATGCGATGGAGTCCCAAACCAAAACAATAACAACAAATACAGGAAAATAACAAAAACACCAACTCATACGAAAAAACAGTGTAATAAAAATATGGTGAGAAACCTAAAATACAAAACAATGGCCAAATGTAAGAGAAATATGGAATACTACCGAAAATTCTGAATGCCTGGTAAAATAAGTTTCAAATTTTGACAAATAAAACCACAATGTCTTTTCGGATAATTTACGAGCTAAAAAAAAAAAAACAAAGTTGGTTTGTAATTTTTCTGTTTTCGAAAGTTGATTGAGTGAGAATGAATGAAATGATACTTTTGAAAAAAGCGTTAAAACATCAACGATTTAAGAAAGACATAAAGAAACGTTGAGAAATTGAAATTGAGAAATGAAGGAAGAACGAAATATGAATAAAACACATCTTTAAGAACAAACATAAAATAGGAGATTTTTATTTTTAGGGATTTTTATGTAAATACAACCAAAATTCGAAGAAAATAAACAGAAACATAAAAATAGGGATGTTTTTGGTAAAAACAGAAAATAGAACATATACAGTCATAAACACACACAAAAAAAGGATTTGCTGGATAAACATATGGAAAAGTGATGAAACGCAATACCAAAAAGGAGAAGAACTTTACAGTTGCTAAAGATTTTTGAAATGTAAAAAGGAGAAAAAGAAGAAGCAAACCAGTTTAAACAGATTTCATGTAAACAGAAGATAAACGAATGAATCTTTAACGACCATGTTTTCAAAGCATCTTCTTTAAACAGGCTCCGTCTGTTGGGTTTGATAAAACAGGATTTAAGTTTTAGGGTCTAGCAGGAGGTTCAAAGGGAGCGAGCTGCTTGCAGCCAGCCAGTTAGTCAGCCTGCTAAGTAGCAAAATTTTAACACTGTCTAGACATTTGATTGTTTATGGAACTCCAATGCGCACACAAAGATGCCATAAACAAAAATTGATTTTATTTTACACACAGGATACAATATAACCAGGATAAACTTACTTGATTTTTGCCAAAGGAGAGAATAAAGCGTATTCACAAGAATAAATCCTTAAGAAAGTGTGACGTTGTTGCAATTAACGAGAAAAAATAACAACAACTATGGCGTCCAATTGTTTTGATTCAGGTTTTATAGTAGATTTTTTTGTTATTATTATTTTTTGCTTTTATTTACAATAAAAATTTAAGTTGTTATTGTTTTCACTGCAAATATCACTTACTTTAATTATTATTATTTTGTAAATAATTAAAGTTTTAACAGAAAACTCAACTCTATATTAAATATTTTTAATGGAAAAATTTTAAGGCGGGAGAATTTTTGTAATAGGTATAATTTTTTATACACAATTTTGTAATTTTTTAAAACTTTTTTTACAATTCCCAATATCCGCTTTTTAAATTTTAAAAAGTTTCACTCTTGTTAATATTTAAATTTCAAGTTATAACATTATTTTTGTTGTTTTATTTAAAATCGCGTAGCCGTCAAATGTAACGTTTGAATTTAATGGATACGTTCACTTTTGCACGACGTTCACATAAGCAAAACGCTCAGCTAATGTGTTCACTTCGCTGTCTTAATATTTACTAAAAACTCATATTTCAACGTTTCCAAGTCTAGTGTCGTCGCACAAGTATACAATTCATTTCATTTCGTTCGATTCAGTACTTTTTTTCATTTCATATGTATTTCTGAAATTGTTTTCAAACCAAAATGTCTTGTGTATTTGAATGGACTTGAGTGAGTTTGTGTGTATCTTGCATTCAGTCATTCAGTTTGTATTTTTTTCCATAAATAAAACTCTCTTTTTGTGTTTTTGTCGACGTTTTTCTTTTTCTATCATTTTCTTTCTCTCGGTTATTTTGTTTTTGTTTTGATTTTTACTTTTTATCATTCATTTTGCTTGTTTTGTCAACGTCACTGTAATTTTGCTCACATGTTGAAAAAGAGAGAGTTTTTTCCGATTTACATTGAGCTGAATTTTAGCGACAGGCGATGAACTTTGCCTATGCTCGATTATAAAAAATATACGGACCCTTGGTTAGATGTTATCCTGTATACATTCAGCAATTCAAACATAATATTTTAATACATACTACAGTTTTTTAATTTTTTATTTTGAGCCGAGGTTAAAATCTATACATATATCTGTGGTCACAAGTCATAATTGTTTAAGTCTATATAAGAAGGGATTTAATATTGTATGCCACCGATATTGCCATCGCCTTGTCGCTTTAATTGTGTTCGATTTATCAAAAAACAAAGCGTTTTGGTGAGAGTATATTTTTTGTACTCGTTTTATTGTCTTTTTTAACTGCGTGCAAAATGTTTAGTTTTCATATTTGACATTGAGAGCGCTCATTAATTTTTAACGTCACTGTACATATCACGCTTTCCGCACAGACGACGTCAACACTATAAATTCGTTTGTTTACGATTTGACTGTATAATTAAGTAGGTAGTGCAGATGCTGGTTAAAACAGTGGTGGTTTTACTTTTTTGAAATGTTAATTTTTAGACAAAATGGTAAGATTAGTTACCTGAAATAACAATATTTGATAATGTAATGAAGATTTAATCACTTTAAGGAAAATAGTTTGTTTTTAACAACTACAATGAGATTATCATTATCAATAATTGTTTAAAAATGTTATAAGTTGATTTCTTATATAGAAATACAAATCCCATGATATTAGTATAATGTTCAGGAACTAGCAAGGATATCAATATTATCACTGTTTCCTTCTAATTTCTGCACTACTAATGCTAAGAAATTAAGTTCTTATTCATGTGAATTATTTTGATTTGTTGGAATAAATATTATATCCTTTGAAGGTCCTAAATAGTTGGGTACCAATTACAGGTCCCACCACTGTTTTTACTAAAACAACTTTTATCTGCGTCTTAATAATACATCACATCTTTGTCATACAGATTCACATATCGTAGGGAGAGTGAAACTGAGATGAAAGCGGATTTAGAAAACGTATCTGAGATAAACAAACAGAGAGAGAGTAAGAGAGCTTATGTTACATTCGTAATCAAGTGAAAAAATTAAATAAAAACAAATTAGAAAAACTAGTAGGTCAAATGCGATCATATAACACCCCACATGTGTTAGGGTTCTATAATGCCAAAGGATAATAACAGTCTGATTACATTTGGGAATATAATTTTGATTCTAGTTACTACTACTTCTGAGTTTTTGTTGAAGGCCCCGGCGGAGTTATACGTATTTCACTTTCGGATGTAAAAAATATTAAGTTCTTCAATATTTTAATCTTCAATCCTGACTAGTGTAGGGTAATACAAAACTAAGATAGCATAAAACAAAAGAGAATTAATCTGAGAGGTGGAAGATTAAAAAAGTAAACAAAAACAGAGTTGCTTAAGAGATGCCAGATGAGGAAATGAAAAACTATTAATGGCGAAATTTAAAAACAAAACAATAACAAACGGAAAAAATGAGAGTTAAAAATAAACTACAAGAGAATTTGTACTTTAATAACAGAGAAGGAATAAATTAAATATAACGAGAGATAGCCAATCAAGGGATGGTTAATAAAAATTAATATATAGTACTTTTATTTTCAGATTAGTACCTCAGCAAATGTTGTGTTTAAATAAGTTATAAATATGACTTCTTGGTACACAATTTTTTAAAACAAGTACTACTCGATTTTATATTCTTGAATCGACACCATACCTCTGTAATCGCTCATTATTTTTATAGAAAACTCTTTTTGATATGAAAATCCTAAAGATACACAAAATATCAAAAATCTTATTAAAATTTAATATATGTATGTAAGTTCTTAAATAAGATATCAGTTCTAAATTTTCCATCAAAAATAGATTTGTATATAAAAATCTTAAATTCGTCTTCAGTTACAAGAAAATAACGCTAGATTTTTAAAATTATACACAATTCGTGTTTAAAGTACTAATGTACTTTTTCAGTTCCATTTGTACCACCATAATAAGAGTAAAATAATGTACCACAATTAACATCCCCAACTCAGTCAAGTTGTTTGTATTTTTAATTTTATGGAATCAAAAGCAATAACAACAAAACCAACAAACTGAAAACACAATTTTTAATATAAAAAGCGCAAATTGTTTAAAGTTTTGTTTTTCACTCACGACACTTGAAAAGTTATGAACGCCTAATACAATTCCGGTCTAGATGATGCTCTTCCTGCTCTAGTTTAAGCGTTTAAATTGTATGCGCGCTCGCTCCTTCAATAAAATATCTATAAAATAAACTCATGACAACAACCACATACAAAATTCACTGTCAACCGTAATGACGTGCGAAGATGATGGTGAAGGTAAATAATCTTATGCACTTTATTTTAAACAAATTTAAATTTACGCTACTTTACCGCTTTCAAAAGTCAAGGAATAAATTGTTGTTGTTGTTGTTGTTATTTCTTTTGATGATTAAGGTTAAATAAAGCAAAAACTTTGCTTCAGCCGCTCAACCGTATCATGTTTACCGAGAGGTGGGTGTGTAGGTTTTATATTTTCATTAACCACAAAACAACACGCGATCATCAAAATCAACAACATCATCATCATCACCATCATCATCTGAGTTTTATTAACGTCATGAATAAATAATCATTTGTTCAGTATACTTACTTTTTTAAAGCGAAAATTTTGAGTCAAATAAACAACATACCATCATTGCAACTAAATATCAATTATAAATACTTAAAAATTCGATTGTGGTTAAAGAACATAAATAAATTCGATGTTTTCAACCGATTGTTGACATTCACAAAAATAATTATTAAAGAAAATAAAAGAATTGTGAATTATGTAAAAATATTTTAAGAAATAAACGGAATTGCGGCTTAATTTTAAAGGATTTAGGTGAAAAGGTAATGTTCAACATAAAATAAAGTTTGTACTTAGTTGCTTTTAAGATTTTTAATGCGTTTGCAGGAATAAAAGCAAGGAATCCAAATCTCCAATGAAATTCAAATCATCCAAAGGAATGTTTTGGAAAAACTAAAGGAAAATCTTTTTTACGACAAAAATAAAGGTCAGGCATGTAATGTATCCCAAAATCTGATGCAAGAAGTGTTTTATAATTATTTTTATCTGTAAACATTTATATTTTATAAAATTTTATTGTATACAAGTTCATGTATATTATCTTATATGTATATATGGACGTAAGTATATCCGTATCTCTGAGCATTCATATCTGCCGAAGATGACTGAAGGGGGTAATCAAATAAATCATGTAATAAATGAAAATTGCTGTTGACTTTGCCATCAACATAATTTTACACTTGAATGAAATCTTAAATCAACCATTAAAGTGTTTATTTAGACTACAGGTTTGTCACTATCGCCATCCATTATTTAAAAAAAAAAACTTACATTGACTGGGTCATCAACCTTTTGAAAATTTTTCATTTTATCGTACAATATTTTTTATTTTTTTTGTTTTTATAAGGTTTACATTTAGTTTTTGTTTTCTTTATTGCAGTTTCTAGTCTTGGTCTTTTCTTTAATATTTATAAGCTTCACATATTTTTTTATAGGTGGCCCTAATGCGGAGAGTAGTACCATAAAAAAAGAAAGGAAAAATAAATTAAACTTTACTGCAGATACAGTGGGCGAGATTAATGTAGTGGTAAATTAATTTTAAATGATTAGATATTGCAATTGTGAGTCTTATAACAATGAGATAAATAAAAAAACTTGTCTAGTCAGACTATGCCCTCTATTGCAAAGCTTTTTGATGTAACTTTTAATTGTAAATTCATATGTGGTTAAATAAATATGTATTTGTTTCGTTCCTTTCAACCCCATATTGCCCCTGGTCATTTTTATTTCTTTCATGTTTCACAAGTTTTACAAATTCCCCTTTTTTCTCCTACTTCTTCCTTTAAGGTTTTTTGCTTGTGTCAATAATGGAAAAATTATAGTAAAAAAAACTCTTTACAATTTCCTCCTTATTATATGGAGTTTTTGCCACTTCTTTTTTTACTGTATGTGACCGAACATGTGTAATTTTTATCACGTTTGCCAACTCTTTTTTTTGGGTAACATGGTACAACAAATTCACCAAGTGTTTAATTTTTTCATACTTCTACTGCAATCATACTTTTTATCCATCCATCCACAACAAGTTTCTATAGTCAGTCAAATAAATAAAATTCATTCTTTCTTCCTTCCTTCATTCAATTCACGCGCAAGTGCTAAAAACAATTTTGCGCAAAACTCTTGGCACTCTGTAGTGCCAGGCGAACAGAAATTCATGGAGGGCTTAATTCAAAATACCTCAAATATTTGTGTGTAGCAGCAGCGGGCGTACCAACGAACAAACAAACAAACTGAACGGTTGATATCATTTGATTTCGTTAAATTGTGAGAGTGTGGGCTTTATTATCAGTTGCTGTATTTGAGTATTTGCTGTTTGATTGGTTGTGCTTTTTTAGCTTGGAGCAGTCAGAAAAAAAGCTGATTGCTTTTCATTTACATTCCCATTCGTACGACGATGAGTACTTTTTTTCTTTTTATTGTATCTTGTGTATTCGCAGTCACCGTTACTGTTTTGTGGCGCTCTGTGCTGACGATTTACTTTGCGTCAAGCGTTTGCTTGTTCCCCTTTAATTTGAGTAGGGGAAAGTAGGGGGACTTTGATTTGTCAGTTTTGTCGCTGGGTTCATTTTTTACTCTGTATTTATTGGAGTAAGATAATTTTGTTTAGACAACTTAAATTTTGTCTATTTTGATGTCTCCCCTCCTCGTCTGCTGCCAGTATTTTATTAGATTTGCTATAGGTGCTGCATATAATTGAATTCCCGTTAAGCAAAAAATTAAATTTCAAGTTAATGGAATCAGAAATGCTTTAAAATTATGTCTCATATTAGAGGCAAACACAGATACACGTTTAAATTGGAAATTTAAGTGGAAATTTTCTAATGTTTGTTTCAAGACTAAAGTGAATTTCATTTAATTTAATAAGGATAGACATAAAAACAAATTTTTTATTAAAAATATTTGTGAAAAGTTCGAGATTAAATTCCCAATTAAACAATTAAAAACTGTTCGAGAAACTGAATTAAAATTTGTTAAAAAAAGTTCTGCAATCTTTTCGAAATTGGTCTCAAAAATTACCTTATTTTGAGCTGATTATGGGAAAAATAATTTTCAAAATTTTTTGGAGTATTTTTGGGTTTGAGAGTCATATTATTTTAGCTTTTTATCGAAATAGGTGTCAAAATTTTCGTAATTTTTACTTATACAGAAAAATATTTGGAAATTGGCATTTGGTTTAATCCATTTCTGTATTTTTTTTAACAAAAATTTTAATAATTTTTCCCGCGATAAGCTCAAAATTACGACATTTTTGAGACCCATTTCGAAAAGATAAACGCAACGCTTGAGGGGTACATATGTATGAGTACACAAGTTAAAATAAAGAAAATGTTTCGAATTTATTATGAATACATATTAAACAAGTAAATATTGGCTCTTGCCAACCTACTTTCTTGGACAGGAATCACAAGCAACCCACGCTTGCAACAAGAAATTTGGATATTTAAGAATATACATTTACATTCATACATACAAATGTACTTACTTACGTTTGATGCTACAAAGTCTGTTGTAAAAAAAATACCTAATAAAACAAAATAGGACCACTGCTCTAAATGTGTGAAAAATTAAAAAAATATATATATACGAAATATTCTAATAAAACTGTTTGCTTTCATTTCTGTTAACTTGGCTACAATTAAAGTTCGTGCAAAATGGCGTCATTTGTATGACATGAAGATCCGAAAAAAAATTTAACTTCGTCCTTTTGTGTGTCGTATTCATATATACTATCCATCGAATATGTAACATTAAGATGCGTAAGTAATGACCTTCGTAAAAAAAACTGGATGGAACATAAATTGCAGCATGAACTAAAAATATCCAGACGCCCACGATAAACGATGCTGTTTAAAGTTCGTACAATAACTAGGATTTTATATGGATATAAAAAAGAGCATGATGACTGAGAGCACATATTGAATATACAATTATGAGAATATATTGCTGCTAAATCATAGGGTATGATTCCCTATGCAAGACTGCGAAAAAAAGCCAAAAATAGTAAGCTTTGAGGATTTTTAGATTTGAATAAAAACATAAATTGACTCAATTATGGTTTTTATGTTTATTATTATTTTCATTATTTTGTAATTACACATACATATGTACATGTAGGGTCGTCTTGTATATTAAATACCCGAGCTTTTTGTAATATACACTCTTTCCGACCCATTTTAAGTCCAGTTCTAATGTCCATATTTCAGTATGACGACTATAATAAATCAAATAAATAATTTTACTCTCTTCTTTATTTGAGATTTTGACCCAAAAAATATAACCAAAATACACATGTATGATGTATGGCTTCATGTCAGCAACTTGTGTACGTGTAGATTTGTTGTTTTGCTTAAACCCCCCAATCTGTTCCATACTCAATTAATAAAGTTGATATGTTGGCTATCTACCATCGCGAATTGCTGGTCTCCTGTTTCAATGATATTTTCAAGGATTTTTTTATGGCTTGTGTTGCCAATGCCAAAATGGCACACAAACACTCACAGGCCAATTAATATCAAAACTTACTTACGCACATGTCGGCACAGGATTATTGCTCGAGGTTTTGTTTGGTTTCATTGACATCATCAAACCACTTACTGGTTTTTGCTCAATTTATTCCAAGGAAGTTAAAAGAGAATGAGTCGTTGGTGGAAGGTGGACGACATTGAAAATACGTTCAAATAAGGTTCAGGGTCGTTCTAAGCAAAATGTCAACGCCTGCCTGAAATGTTTATTTAATTTTTATTTCTTTTTTGTTTTAAACGTTCCCATCCATTGTAAGTACCTTAAATTGTATTAAAAAAAAGATTTTCCATTTATATGTCTGCAGAAAACAATTTATTGGTTCAATTGTTGTTATAGGTTCAACGTTAAGCTTTCGTTTTAAGTTGTAGTAAAAAAAAAGTAAAGCAGCTTGAAGGACGTTTATACACAATGTAATATGTATGAGCCTCGTCTCGTGTGGTGGTGATAGCTTTAGATGGAGTATCTTTCATGTTCATGATTCTATTTGAAGGTGTGTTTTGTTGTCTGTTTTTATTTGTCGGCAACTGAGAGTGTGTGCAATGTAATGTATCCATTTGCTGCAAGGCTGTAAGTCTTTTAAGTAAAATTTCGTGCAAAATCAATGACTCAACTCATGCTCATCATGAGTTTAAATAATTGCTAGAGATGTATTATATATATTTGTCGGAGAAGTTTTTACTATTGACCACTCAATTTACAATTCTGAATGCCTGTTGCTTGAACTTTGTAAATGTGACATGGAATAAGGTTAGGTTCTGTTTTCTACATCATATTGTGTTGAAAATAGATCAAGGGCAAGGTAAAATAAATAACTTGATGTTTATTTTATATAATTAATTTTCTATAATTGAATCGTAATTGTTATGAATTTTAGCAACATTTAACAATTTTAAAGGTTTTAATGGGGAAATCATTTACATATTAAAATACAAGTTTGGGAATTTTCCTGTTTTTGGATTTTTTTTTTTTTTTTGCCAAATTGTTTATTAATGGCTAATTTTGTATAATTACATATTCATATAAGTACATTTTTATTAGAATTATATCAAATTACCATATTTATATGAACTATTTGCAAAACTAATTCATTTAAATATCTTTAATAAAATTTTTTCTTCTTATATAAATTTTTTTAATAAGGTTTTATATTATTGCAAAATAAATTACATAAAATTACAATAAGTCTCTTTTATAAAAGCACAAAATAAAATCAGCATACTTTATTTATGACTACATTACAGTTACAATGAAACAATTTTCCTAAATGGAAAATAATAAAAGAACTAGACATTTATTAATCTCAACACACAAATCACTTTTAATGACAAACACGACTGCTATCATCAACCACCAACCAACTACTCCACTGATTTAATTAAAACTCATGAAAGAGACATCATTTATCCAGTACTAAATGCCGATCAACTAGCTAAACTATGAAATAATCTTTTAATTAAATCAAAATAAAGTGAACGAAAGTTTTCAAATGAGAGCAAGAGTATTTACTAGAGTCACACCGAAATTGGGTGAAAATCCAGCGAAAGCCGAAGTAAATCGATAATTTTTAAAGACACATTAGGTTTAATATTATAGAAAACTCAAAAAGTACCTTTTGAAGATCGAAAAAGTACCAATAAGTCCCATTTTATAAGTTCTCATTTAGTCCGAGCTCTACATGCTTAATTTCATGTTTCTAGGTTCAATATTACAGTGGGTTTGGGAGGCATATTATTTTAGCTTGTGATTGAAATAGTGTCAAAATTGTCGTAATTTTTAGCATATTCAGAAAAATATCGAAAAAATTGCAGGTCCATTTCAGAATTTTTTATATTAGAGTTGGTAAAGAGTTCGTGGATATAATTTATTTATATTTTCAAAGTTTAGATTTTATTGTTAGTTCCTTTTTCTTCAAATACTCAACGAAATTGAAACCGAATATTCGGCTGTAATCTATATTTACACACCAATATTAAAAGGATTTTATTAACAAAATTAAAAAAATCCATAAATAACTAAACGCAACAAAGTGGCTGTGAAAACCATGAACGAAGATACAATTAAAATACAATTGTACTTGAACAATTGCTTTCGGTTGTTTTGTGGCATGTGGAAGGAATAAAAACAACAACAGCACACACCCATCTATCAAATTGAAAGCGTGATACAATGTTTGAAACTTTGGCAAGAGGAATATAATTATACATAAATGTACGAACGAACAAGAGTAAAAGTTCAATTAAGGACACAACTTAAAAGGATCGGCCTTGTTATCATAAAAAGACGATTAAAATAAACTTAAATTGTTTCATATAAAGTATTTAGACAGATGCGTTGATGACAGACATACAATGTTGCAGGATAAAAAACATTGAACTTGAATTGCTTTTAGCAGAAATTAAAGATTTTATTAAATAATAACCCAATGGAAATATCACACTGATATTTTTCAACAAGGGAATCATTGGTTTTGCAAAGAATTCTTTTGAAGTAGTTGTTAATCTATAATAATGTTTAAGTTTTTATTTAAGTTATTCAGATTTAAAACACAAAAGAACCGAAAATCCCTTAGCAAGTTTCACAACAATTCCTATAGGGTTGTTCAAATTCAAACGAAACCAAGACTGGAGTTACTGGAGTTGATAAATTTAGCCTTAAGTTGTATACCATTATAATCATGCTCTTAATGCTGTAGTACAAGTACTACATGCCACACAGGTCATTGTTCGTTTTAAATGTATTTCAAAAATTCACAGAAAATCTAAAGAAGATGAGTAACAAACAATACATTGAGATAAAACGAAAATTTACGAAATACTGACAGAAGATTTCTTTAGAAGCTTAAAAAAAGCTTTAGGTATTCCTCTACTCTTTTAACCATTACAATTGTAAACAAAAGAATGGAGAAAATAATGTAACCTGACCCTGGTTGCATGTGTCGTACAGCTAACCATTACTATACTATATATTTATGTATAACCTCGTCCACAGCTACATCTAGGCTTAATAAAATGTCTCGTTTTGGAATTTGTTTTTGTTCTTGTAAAATATTATTATGTGCAAAAAAACACTCTCACATTCTACAATTTAGTTTTTATTATAATGATGAGGTTTGTTGTTGATGGTTATTTTCGCATAACAAATTTGTATGTATGTATGTATGTTGTATATATGTACAACAACAATAATCACAACAACATTGGAAAAAGCTTCCCCAGGCAGATGTATTTTTTTTTTGTGCTGAAAAATAAAATAAACACAGATACACAATACAACAAATATGTTGACGTTTAAATGAATGAATATGTAAGTACGGATATACATACAATACATACATACATATATCCATACTAAAGTTTTATATAGAAAATATTTTCTGGATTTCTGAAAATGTTTACAATAACGACAATAACATGTTTCCACAATTGCAGAGATTTTAAAGAATGAATGATTTTAATATCAATCTTATGGTAATTTAATTCTCGAACCCAAAAGTTCTTTCCAGTACATACAAAATTTTAACCTTATGTTAGGCATCTCAGATACTTTGAAAATTTAATTGTGATACTTTGGTCTGATTTGGTCTGACAGTGAATTCAGTCAGAAATAGCTAGATAATCTTAGAATTTAATAGCTATTTAGTAATGAAAGCAAATGGAAGTTTAATTTTTAATACATGAACTAAATTGTTACTAATTATGCTCAACTTTAAGTTAGTGAGTGCTAGTTGCCAAAAAATACAATACTATCGAATTATGATGTTGCTTTTGTTAAATATCAGTTCGAATTTATATATCTAGAAGAAATTTAAATTAAAATAATTAGTAAAAAATTTTAATTATTAAATATGCGGAACAATTTTTTACGAATGGGGCCACTTTTCTTCCAAATGAGTAATATTAAACGTTTTTTTAGATATTTTTTGCTACAAGTTATTACATAGAATATTGGTGGAAATAATACGAGAGAGATTGATGTCTTTTATGTGTTGTGAGTTCCTGTTGTATTAGTCTCCGATTAGTCTTCGAATATTAGAATTTAGACTTTATTTTAATATCAAAGATCAGAGGAAATAATTAAGACGTTTAAAACGTCCTGAGGACAAAAAGTTAAACACGATTTTTTCAAATTGCTATTTAGAATCGATTTCATTCCTTTACTTTACTTTCGAATAAAACAACAAACATAACCGACCAACACAGCAAACAAGACAGCAACTAAAAGACCAAAATTCCAACGAACGAACGATTGGATGGACGGGCAGCCAGATAGACGTAAAAAAACCTAATTGTCTGACCATTTTCCCTCCAAAAACCCTGTAGCCCTACTTCAAACCCATACAAATATATCTATACAGTGTTTTTCTACTCTCTACAGCAACTTGTAAAGTTTGTATAGTTGTCGTAGTTGTTGTTGAGTTCTTTTATATTTTTTGTTCATTGTTGTAGTAGTTTTGTTTTTGTTCTGCATGCACACTGTGGGAAAATTTTGGCCGTGGGAATTCTATGTGAAATTTCAACATTTTCTTAGGTGTTCAGGAACAGGCGAACAGAATTCATACACAAGTCATGAGAACAAATGCAAAATATTTATATTTTTTTGTTCAAGTATGTGTCGTTCTCTGCGCACCAACACAATTACACACTTTCGCACACAACATTTTTATATCCATACAACATTGTTTTATACAAGTACTTGTGAAATTTCTGTGGCACTCACTCATTCATTTACTACTCAACAGCAACATCATCACCATCATCATCATCACCACCACCACCATCGTCAGTCAGTCAGCAATAACAACCAGAAAAAACACATGGACAGACTAGCGAAGGGAACAACAAGCAACATAGAATATTCGTGCAACAAATCGACAGCAACAAAATACAAAAAAAAAACTATCTTCATAAACAACCACAACAACCAGATACAAGCGTCACTTTCATTGTCATTATGGTTCAAGCGAAACCGAGAACAGAGAAGAAGAGTGTAAAACTACTATAAGAAACTGTATCATCAACAGCATCGCCATCTATAGAAGCAACGTTTAGTTGCACTTTTCTTATCTACTTGAAAGAAGGGTTATTTGACCAACTATTTAATCCCATTTATACATTTTGTCATTCAACAGCAACCGTACGAGTATTGTCTTTATTCGATTGTTATATCCACATACATGTTGTACACACTCATTCACAAACGTAATATTTTATCATTTTTTGATTTATGATGCTAGGGACAAATTAAATCAGGATGTTCTTAAATTTAATATCATACGAAAGGATGTCCTTGTTTCATAAATACAGCAGGGGTTGTTAAATATTTTATGTCAGTATTTTTATACCGTTGCAATATGATGATGTTGTTTTCAAATTTTATACCTGATGTTTACATAAATTTGATATTCTGTTTTTTCTTTTATAACATCCTTTTATTTTACATCCTTTCTTAAATATTTTTCATTTCATTGTTACATTTTATGGGAATTTCTTTTTTAGCGGTCGTAAGAAATAGGGAGCAATTTTAATAGAATTGTTTTAATTTGAGGACACAATTAGGATATTAAAATATATATTTGTTACAACGGAATAAAAGTATAATAGGGATATTATAAAGCAGTTTTTAAAATTTAAATTTAATTTTAAAATTATTTAAATTTGAAATATCTATAGCAATTAGGAAGATATGTGTGTAATTTCTCTAAAATTCTCATTAACAAATGTGATTAGTACCCGAATAATAAAAATTGTCCTTTCTAATTCAAACTAATTTGTTAATCATTTAAGAATCTATCGAATTGTGGATTTTATATGGACTACTCGCGTCACAATAACGACAATATAATTCGAAATTCCCACAGTTATTCCCACATGTTACTATAATATCATTTGATCATCATAAAATCCTTCGAATGTAAACATTTAATTTTTGTACCTTATGTTAAAACTAATAAAAATTTAAATATTTACTAGGATCCGTCAGATAATATAAGTTCCTTCAGGGGTCGTGAATCCAAAAATGAAAACTGTATTAGTTTAATTGAGTTTCTATTAAGATCCTAAATAAGCTGATGCCTTTTGGAGTTTCGGTTCTTGTAATGTCCAAAATATATGTTAGCTCACCACGTTTTCATCTAAAAAAAAAGAAATCAATCGGATAATTTAAACTTGAAGTAAAGTAGTAGGATCAAGAGAACAAAACCTACACATATATATTTATCATTTCGATGTTTCCGTAGCATAATTGATAGCAAGAATAATATTGCAACTCAATACAATTGGCAACTACCAAACCCTCATTGTACAGATGCCACTATGACAATGAATTCTTTCAGCTTCGTTCGGATGGTTGAGTGTATATATGTATATTTTAAACATCAATAAAAACTATATATGTATAAATAAATAGATTTTTACATTAAATATTTACAACATTTTATTGATCCTTTGTTTACACACGTTTTCCATATTATTTTCCAATTTTGTACTTCACGTAGTACGAAAATTAAAAAAAAAAAAACATCTTTGTTGCATGAAAAACGTGTCAATCTATTTAAAACCAACTTATAATAGTATTCTAAAAGGGCTAAAAATGAAGCATTCAACCTTTTGTGATGCAAGTTCTAAATACAGCAAGTGCTGTGCAGTAAACGTGGAGTATGATGAGTCTGTCTTCTTTCGTTTTCTTCTGTTCAACATGTTGATGCTACAATTTCAATGGCAGATAACAATATGTTGCGGTTGATTGTGTTCAACATGTCGTTCTTCTTTATGCTTCTTGGTAAAACAATTTTGTGTCTGCCTTGCTGCTTTGCTTTACTACTACTACTACTACTACTCAAGTGGCACTGTTGGGCTGAAAACAATGTATTGTGAAGAAATGTTCGCACGTTCATGCCTCAGACAAATAAAAAGGGCCCATATTTGCAACAGAGTTTTTGTTGATGGCTGGGTATCTTTGTTTCTGCAGCAGAAAGGGATACTCATTTTTCTTAATATCTACTTACTTGCATTTGCTGTATTCCTGTTGAATTTTCTAATCGCTGAAACCTTCAGCCCTATTGATGCCTCAAGGCATATTTATTTGTTAAATGCAACACCATCAACATGACCCTATAAAAATTAATAGCAATCGGTTCCTAATTCATGCTAAAGTTTTGTTAGCTGAAAAAGTAGAACTTGCAACTTGTATGCTGCAGAAGCTCTTATTTATACAACAATTCTGTGAAATTCAACTGTTTTTTTTTTTTTTAGTTTTTATTATTTCTCTCGAACAATAGATTGTTCTTCAAGTTTACAGAACAATAGCAGTGTGGCACATACGCTTTGGCCAAGTGTTAAAAACAACAACAGTCACAGCAACTGATGATTATTCTACACAAAGTATGAATTGACAAAGACCATGACGCTGACGATGATGGTGTTGCTGTTTATTGTTGCTGTTGTCGTTTTTATATGGTAGAACCATTATATTGTATTCACTTTCATAGAATTCTATACTTGTTCGTGCCATTAAAAAAGGGCTTTTGTTTGTTGCATGATGTCTGTCTGTCTTTTGCTTTTTTTGTTCATATTTTGTATGTGCCTGTGTTCGTGTATCTTTTTATTTTTTTTCATTATTTCTCTTTTATTTCGAATGTTGCAAATGTTGGTCTCTGACGTTGTGCTTGATTTTCTGTTTGCCCATTCAAAAATGTTTTATTGAAAATCTGTGCTACATGATGATGTCATCATTTTTATCCAAATGTTGCCTTTTGGTGGTGTTTTGTTGTTTCGCTGTTAACAGCTTCTGTTTGTGGTGCTTGCAACAAATGTTAAGCCATAAAGTGTAAGTAAGTAAGGTGCTTGTGTAATCAAAAACACAAGTGTAGTTCTAAAACAATCATTAATTATGAAAAGTTAAGTAAAGTTGAATAAACAGAGTCAAGTAAGTGGAGTGTTGAGAAGATGATTATAAGTGGCAAGTAAAAGAAATTTAAGTTTATTGAAAAGAGAAAATATTTCATGAACGATGTAAGGGAATGGTAAATAATATTTATTCCACTTCTTATTAAATAACGATTCATTCTAAAGAAGTTGAAGACCAGAAATTATATTTTTATTAAATTTGTTATTTGTGGTTAAGTAGACTTATTACTTGAGTAAAATGAATCTCAACTCTTAAATAGTACAAATGTTGGAGTTCTCTCCAAAATTCACTTGCTTTACTAGTAGTTGCAACAGTTTCGCTGTTATTAGAAACTCGTTTGAATCGAGTCCTTTTGGAACAGAGTCCCAACTAGTTACAGGAATTAAATGAATAAAATTAATTATTTATAAAAAAGTATTTATTCTTTGAATAAATCATTGTTGGATATTCATCTAGAGAATCCATTTACTTGAGATTATATTCCTCGATTTTAAACAAATATTTAACATTAGCTATTTACTAGTTTTTGTATTTTTGGGAGCTTTCTTTCCTTTCTGTCCCTTTTTCTTATTCATTTGTTTGGCTGCTAATTCTTCAGCTTCTCTCTAAGAAAATGGATAATTTTAGATACGGAAACTAAGCGGAAATCCTACTCACCAATCTTTTTAGTTCCTTTTCCCTCTCCTCACGTTCGATTCGCAAACGCATTGCTTCTTCCTCCTCATGAAATCGTTCTATTTCTTGGGACAAAAATTTACGCTGTTCCCGCAACTTATCAATTTGTAGACGTTTATATGTCAATTTATTCTCCATGGCATCATATTCTTTATCAAATTTATCTTGTAATTCATTTATACGATTTTTATACACCTCTATGGAGGAGTAACAATAATCCAAACAATTGCCATCTATGAATGTTTCCATCTCCAGCAATTGCTTATAACGGACAATATCACTTTGATATTTTTCCAAATTACTATCCATTCGATATTGGTTTTGTTCGACAATATTACGAAACCAGTTTAATTGAAAACGCACTTCAATGGGATCCCAAACTAAAAGAAAAATCAAATTTAACTTGGAGATTTTAAGGGCTTAAGGGCGAAACATACTGTGGCTGTTTATAATTCTATTTTCCAAATGAGTTTTAATAAATTTTTCTTCTGAATCACGTTTGGGATTGGAAAGAAAATATTCCTTGTGTATAAGCTGTTTCAAATATTTGGTATTTTCATAAAGTTCATCTTCCACATAATCCGTGGTATGTAGCACCTTTTTGGCTTCACTTAAATGCGATTATTTTTAAAAGCTAAACTTTAAATAAAATGGAACTTCTATCAAAAACTTACTCAATTGGCTTCTCTATATGTTGATAAATATCAATATCCTCTTTTCCCATATTCGAGAACAAACCATCGAATATTTTCTCTATAAATAACTGCAACTGTTCCAAATCCTTTTGAAATTTGTAGATATGCAAACATTTCTCTTCTGTTCTTAACAAAACATCTACCCATACAAAATTTTTAAGTCTACGACGTGTAAGAAAGTCATTCCAATTCCAACTGAAGATGCTATGTGCCAATTCATCACTTGGTTTGACTGCATTTTCATTACACACAATCATTTTAGAAAATATACGAAATTGTTTTTTCACATTCGACTCTAAATGTGAAATTGCAAATTTCTTGAAATACTCATAACTGCGTCGTTCTCCGAGTATTTGTAATGCAACTTGAGGTTTTAAATTTTTATAACGTTTAGATTGAGTTAGAATATCTCCGACCAAGTGAGTATCATAGAGTGCTTTTAATGATGGTCGCTCATAGACTCCTGCTACGATTTTATGTTCTTTTTCTACATTATCAAGTGGTTTATATAAAGGAAGTTTGCTAGTAGGTCCTAAAACGGGATGTTCTTCTTGAACTGGCCGATTTTTGAGCATGGGCCTTTTGAATACGGTTCTTTATTTAGTTGTTGTCTCTATTCGATTTATAATATTTAAAAATAATTTTTTAAAAATATATTCTTTCTACTCTTTCTTCTATTTTTATTTTGTTTGACATTAATATTTCGATATTAGAGAAGAGTTAATTTTCTAGAGGAGTTCAAGTATACCTTTTGTAGAGATTTTTATCATGGTCTTTAAATTAATTTAACTTTTCTGAATCCAACATTTGATTACAACTATTAAAACATAAACTTTAAATGTCAAATAATCCTTAGCTATGTTCATTATATGTCGATCGGATCAGTTAGTTGGAAATATCGTTCTAAACTTTCGTAAACTTTCTCATCTCTAGATATTTGGTAATTTGTATGTGTTTTTTTATATTTAATATATTTGTAAATATTTTTTAATTTGAAATTCTTGTTAAACAATCCACGAATCTTTATAAAATGCAATCAATTGAAACATTATATAATAAAGATCATAATAAAACTGAAAACCAGAAATCCTCTCGTTTAAAAAAGCTTAAACCAGAAGTAGCTCTCGAATTATGCAAGCACCGACCCAGCTATGAGTATGTCAAAGCAATTGCTATAGAACATTTGGAGAAAAGTCTGAATGATCAGTTACAGCTGTTAATATCGGTTGATAAATGTGACTACAACGATATGGATAAACTTTCCAAGAACATATTTAGTTGGAGTAAAAAAGATTTCTTGGAAAGAAGAGCTCTGGAAAATTGTGTATGGATTGATGTGTTCAAGAAACATACTAATAGAGATTGTTTGGAAAAATTTAAAATTAAAACAGATTTGAGAGAAATGCTTAATCTGCTAAATCTATTATTTAAAGGAGATTCAGAGATCTCAATATGCAAGACATTAAGGTAGGTTTTACATAATATGTAAAATTTCTTTCATATTATGAAACATTTTAGAGAGGCAGAAAACAACTTTAATATTTTTGTAATACTACAAGAAGAAAATAAAAAATTAACGGAAGAGTTGCAAGACTATGATTTCCGTTATAAGGCACGTCTATTTAATAGGCGTCAGACTAAACAGCAACTTATTTTATGGGATTTAGAAGCAACCATGCTAAATGCTCAAAGTATTTGATTTATTTTGTATATAATAATATTATTTTAATAAAAAACTTATTCTTATTTAAGCCTGGGGACCAATTAAAATGCGTTATCAAATAAATTGGTATCAATACCTAACGGAACAGGCTGAAGTGCAGAAAACATTAAAGGATAATGCAATACAACATAAAATTGATCAGTATAAATTCAAAATGTTGATAGAGAAAATGTCTGCCGATAATATAAGTGATGTATATTATACTCTTGCTGAGGTATAAATAGCAAAATATTAAAAACTAATATTAAAATTAAAAAAAAATTATCATTCTCTCCCCAGCAACATAAACATGATCTTGATGCTTTGCAAAACCGTTTTGATTCTGAACTTGATAAAATTGATAATGAAATAAGTTATGTTCGTTTGCAAATTGCAAAATTAATAGAACAGCAAAGGATACTAAGCGAACAAATTGAAGAGTTTCACGAACAAATCAGAAAGCGTCTGGAAAAAGAAGAATATGAACGCCAGCAACAGGAATTGGAACGTTTAAGATTGGTAAAGTTTATGTGGAAATAAAAAGAGGAGTATACTTTAAGTTTTTTTCATTTATAGGAGGAAGAAATACGCTTAAATAAGCTGAAAGAGGAGAAAAGTCGTAAAAAGAAAAGTGGTTTAAAAGCCAAAGCTTCCGCGAAAGTTTGAAATTCAAATTGTAATTTATAAAATACATTTCAAACTTTTCTTTTGCGAACCAAAAAATTACAATTTTTTTATATTTTACTATTTTTTTTATTTAATTATCAATCGGTACCACTGTTCATTTTACTATACTAACAGTTTGATAAGATTTCCAAAAGTATTGCCTATCTTTGGGATATATTTAAATATTTACGGAAATGATGCCAGATTTTTTGTTTAAGTAACTTTTCTTATTGGAAAATATTTTGAATGATGGTATTATTCATTCGCCGTCTCAAGAAACCCTCCTTCTGCCAAAGAATTGCTTCCGTGTGTATACAGACGGATCCAAGACGACACAGGGAGTTGATGGTGGCATCTTTATTGGTATTAAAATCTCTTTCCGACTAAATGATGGCTGTAGTATCTTTCAAGCTGAATTATCAAAGATAAAGAGGGCGTCGAATTGGCTAAGATACTATCGAATATCTAATAGGGATATCAGAATTTATACCGATGCTATAGGAGCTGCTATTAAATACCTACTTGATGTGTTTTCCACATCTGGAATAGTCCATGAATGTCGGACGTCTCTCAACGAGATGGCGAGACATTCGAACATCACTATAAAAGGCAGATTAACGAGTACTGCTACTCTACTGCTCGTGACCGATGGTAGCGATGGAGCGCTGTGGCCCCATTATTCTTGGTCTTCATAGACTACAACTAGGTAAGCTGGTATCGGTTGTTACTGGTCATTGTAGGTTTGGAAACCACGCTAAACGTATTGGTCTTCCTTTCAATGACTTCTGTAGGAGTTGTCAGAATGAGTAGGAAGAGGAGAAAATATCTCATTGTCATTGGCCTACTTTGGCGATCTACTTCGATCATTAATTTATCAGATTGGGTGTGCATCTTGAATTCCCACTTAACAGGACAGAATCCTTCATTAACGTATCTTAACCTTGCAGTGCAATCCTGCCTGCTCTTTTTGATGACTTTACTTTCCTTACTCTTCCTCTATATTCTCTCTTTTCTACTTTTTTCCTATTTTTCTATAATACCGCCATAGAATTTAGATAAAATTAAAAAGATTTAAGAAAAAACAAATTTGAAATAAAAACGTTTCTGATCTGTCTATATTGGTCATAACTCTCTTACAAGTTCCACTACAGACTTATCGTTATTAACTCATTACTTAATATTGAGATTAAATTTGACTTGTATATAAACAAGTGAAAGGTTCATGCTTTGAACTAGCTTTCTGACTGTCGCTCTGTAGTCTACGTAGTCACGAGGGTAGTCGTGGGCTAGGGATAACGCTAAGTTGTAGGTTAATTACCTAGTTCGGAACTGTATCCCCGAACTGCTGGGTAGCATATAGGTGAAGGGTATTTAAGGTTCGGCATAGCCGAATGTGGTTATCTATACTAAACTGTATATAAATTACTTTCAATATTTTTATATTATTTGCTTATCTCTTAAATTAATAGTCAAACAAATTAAATAGTTTATTTACTTTTCTAATTATTTATAAATAATTTTATTTTTTTCTAAACTAACACACAGAACTTTATGGTTGTTTCTTATTATTTAAAGAAAATAAAACTCTTAAATTTGAAATTATAAAAATATATTTATTGAGGTGCCACTTGCTAACTAATTTCATTACAGTCTCCGCGCACTATAGTAATACATTTCCATTTTCCATTACAAAGACATTACCAATTAACCAGCTACTGCCACAGGTTGAGTTTGTTGTAAGGATGTTTTGGCGCACGATAAAATGTTCTATGAATAAATTAAATAATTTTCAACAACATTTTACAAGTTGACACTAAATAATTTATGAATGTTTCATTTATAAAATACCTTAATAGTTTGATCACAATCTTTAAGAGAATCTTCCAATTTTTTAATTAAAATTTCACCCAAAGCTTTAACATCACCATCACTTGGTTTCTTAGTATTTGTCACTGACTTTTCGTCACGTCTCAAACGTGCCATTTCTATTGCCTAAAAATTATATTTTTATAACATCATTTACAAGTAAATTGAAATGTTTACTTATTTATAATCACCTGTATTAAACAGCAAATACTTAATAGTATAAGTAAAATTTTTATAAAAGGACTCATTTTTTTTAAAGAATTATTTAATATTATAAATAAACAAATAATAAATCTTATTTCAATGAAATCATTTACTGAACTAATTGCAAATTCAATTAATACCTTTTAAAAAATTAATGCTGCAAATCAGCGTTGATAACATTTTGAACTGATTTTCGCGGAATTTTGAATCATATAAGAGTTTCCATAGAGCTTTAAAATGTATAATGTACAAAAAAAAACGTTAACGGTTTAAGTCCTGAAATTAAGTTTTCAAAAGTAAACATTTATTTCTCCTAACATTTTTGACATGAATGTTTTCTGATCATAATTTATGAAAACTATTTCAATTCATGATAATTATCGTGAAGTTTATAGTACATGTGTCAGGTTTGGCTTCACTTTATAAAATGTTTTAAATTTTAAAAACTTTTATAATAATCTTCTTTTAAAAATAATTATCTGTATGTGTAAAGGATACAAAATATTTAAAAATAAAACACAAATATTTAAAATTGGACTAATAAATCTTTTGATTGTGGGTTCAAGTACATTTCATAACGGTACTTTAGTATTATACTTCCTGCAATGGGCGTCGCTTAGGATTTTAAACGCACAAATACAATATTTTTCTGAACAAATTCTTATCAATAAAAAACGTGCCAATTCTGAAACCGCCAGATTAATTTACATAAAAATATAATTAAAATATTAAACTTATCAAACATATGTCTGGCTTATATAACATTGTTTATTTTAAAGTAGACTTTTCAAATTAGGGTGACCAAGCGAACAAGTTAACTTTTTTATTTAATTAAAAAAATATATAAAGCTTTAGATCAAACTTTAAGTTTAATATCGACAGTGTGTTGATGACTCCCCGAAAACGGTCATTTTAAGTGACAATCCGTATGAAAAACTATTCACTTTCTTTTAGATAATTTTTTTAACTGTTTTTAATAGTTATTATGGAATTATGATCTTTGAATATTTTTTGTTTTAAGGAAAATATTTATTTATGACTTTTCTTAAATCTTCCTATTAGATAAGAGTTTATGTAAAAAGTCGGCAACTCTCTAAAAAGCTATTTCTCTTTACAAAGTTGATATGAAATATTACTACATTATCATAAAAATTTTATTATTTACATTATTATATTTGTACATATTATGTATGTATGTGTATTTTTTGCATACCCTACAACCAAAATTTAAGTTAGATATTTAAAATTTTGAATAGTAGTTTTCTTCTAACTTATTTATTTAATTTTACATTAAATCTGGTTTTAACCATTAACTTAATTTAAAATGATTCTTAAATTAAAGTTTTTCATTCTAGCTTTATATCTGTAAATATCGGAGAAATATGTATATATTTATATTTGCAGTAGGGTTTTACGTGATTTGTCTAAATGAATCAGCGACTTTTTGAACTTTTAAATTGATTGTCAATTACAAGTAATATAAAAAAGTTGTAGTAGTAGATATGGGTGTTTCAATAAAATATTGAAAAACAAAAATTGTTTCACAAGGTGATAGGACCTATATATGCCTTAAGATCTTTATGAATCACGTCTTTTAGTACCGCGATTACAGCACTGAAATTATTTAGTGATTTATTGGTAGTAAACTGATTTTTCATAAGAGTGTGGGGTCAATAATAGACAAATCCTCATACAAGTAGGTAGATACGTTATGGTTTAGTGCTGTTAAAGTATTGATTCTCATCAAACTTGTAATATTGAATTTTAGCGCTACACTTGTACTTTTAGCCAAATTATGAGCGTTAAAGTCTTTATCTAAGGACTAGAATATGATTCTCATAAATTTTGTTAGAGATATTTTGTCGAATTTCAGAGCTATACTGGTATTATTAAGCAAATTATGAGCTTTAAAGTCATTATCTGAAAAGGACTAGGATATGATCCTCATTAATTTTGTTAGAGAAGTTTTGGATCTTATAAAAGTTGTTTATGTTGAATTTCATTGCGATTTTTGTTCAATCAGCAGATTTATTGGTGTGTTAACTGTTTACAGGGAGAAGAACGTATGGACAAACAAACCGTATCAACGGAGAATAATTGTGGAAAAAAATTAGCTGCTAGGTGTTCCCGTTCGTATTATATCATGCTCTCAACAGACAGACGGACATCTAATGGTGGGTCTAGAAGCAATATATCAAACTGTCCTTCTAATGGTGGGTATAAAAATTAAACATTATTTTATGGTGATTTCCATGGGTATATCCCAAAAACTTGGAATTTGGAATTTGAATTAAACATTTTACAAAAAAAAAAAGAAAAAAGAATTAAAATAGTTTGGGAAACATCATAGTTATATCAAAACAGAGTATTTTTTGTTAAGATATTTAGAATCATTTAATAGACTCAGGAAGTGATTATGATACCATACAATTTCTAAGTTGAATTTTTAAGATAAGACTGAAGAATCTCAAATATATTTTTCTAAAAATAAGTAATAATATTAATAAATCCAATTATAAAGACAAAATTTTGACTCGTACAACAAATACATAAAATCGGAATACATACATACATACATACATACATATGTATAAAGTTTTAATTCTCATCTCATATTTTTCATTTTAGGAAAAAAATCCATACACCGAACTTTTGAACCCAAATTTATAAGAACGTGACGTGGAAATACTTTCGATCTGAATAGTTTTAACAATATCGAAATGCAATCAGTGGATTTTTAATGCTGCAGCCCATACAAATATTTGTAGTTGTATACATTTCTCTGCGTGTTTTAGTGTGTGTGTGTGAATATTTGATAAATTTTTAAATACTACATTTACTAATCTTACGTCAACTATAAGTTCAATACGTTATCGCATCTAGAAAAATGAAATACATATTCAAACCACCATATATATGTATAAACATTTGTTTAACAAAAACAAATAATAAAGTAAAGTCAGACGACTTAGAAAAAAGTTGACATTTTAAATAAAAAATTTCAAAAAATTACAGTTGAAAATATCAGCTTAAACAGTGAAGTTCATATTAACAGAACAAAACAAATTTTTAAAAAATGGCCGCCGTTACTAAATTGTTCTTGGTTCTTGTAGCCTTCATCTGCTGCATGCAAGTAAGTTTTTTTTTCAAAGAAAGTAATATCCTTAAAGTCCTGAGTATAAAGTGTAAATTTATTTAAAAAAAGTGAATTAATTTAAAGCTCTGTAATGGAAAATTTAAAACAACTAACTCTTTGCCGTCTAACTGGAAATAATAAGTAGAAACGTTTCTATAAAACTAGATGGACTTTAAGGACTGATTTATTAAATATAATTCTGTGATTTAAGATTGTAATGTTTTTTTGATATGTATTTGTAGTTGGTTGAGATGGCCCGTTTGCGCCGTGATGCCCCTGAATCCAACCCCATCGACGAATTGAGCGCTCTTTTCCAAAAGGCCACCAAGGACTTCACCCAAACTGTTGAAGAAAGCACTGTCTTGAAGGAAATCAAAGAAAAATTCAGCAACCTTAACTCCGTAAGTATAATAGAATTACAAGTAACAGATTGATTATAACAATTAAAAAAAAACCATTAAAAATATTGTCGTGTACTGCTTCAATGACAAACATTAAAAGTTGTTAAAATTAATTAAAATATATAATTAAATTATAAATAAATGTATATCAGTGTTACTTCAAAGTGCTTTACATTAGTTAATAATAAAATCATTTTCCATATTTTCAGGATGATGTTAAGAAAGCTGTAGAAGAAGCCGGCAAGAGCACCAAGGAAAACTTGGACAAATTCCAAGATTTCTTCAAGAACGTCGTTGACGCTGTCGCCAAGGAAATGAAACACGATTAAATATTATATATTTATGATAATAAAAAAATAGAAATACAAAAATAAATATTTTTTTATACAAAACCATAAAAACAACAAATTATTGAAATAAGAAATATTGAGTATAATTTTAACTGATACTAATGATTATAGTTTTTGGTTTTATTAGGGATTACTGTGATAGACTATTTATTTGTTAAAACAAGACTTACGTAAGGGCAACCAAATATTGGCAAAATTATGTGCATGGTTCAGAATTTAGAACGACACGTATTTTTATTATTCTGTTCAAAAGATCCGAATTTTTAATTACGGCAGTCTTCTAGTAAATCAGCGATATATTTGAATGCATTTCAATTCTTTCAGGAATCTATTCTTTTCAATAACAAAACTTTTAAATAAATATTTCAACAACTATGTATTACCTTAGTAACACCCCTCATTGGTAACGCATATTTAAACAGTAAAACCGTTAAACAAATAATATTATATATTGAACTCAATAAATAATATTAGAAATACACATCAATATCTAACTACAAAAATATTTGCCATTTTAAATAATTAATTTATTTTTTAAAATTAATAGTGCCAAAAAATAATATGAAAATGACTTCTAATAGTGGTAACTCTGAGGAAGATTGGTTAATATTTGAAATTCTTTGTGGCATTTCAACTTCGCCCTCTCAAGCAGTACTTCCTTCTGCAAACAATTTGGTAAGTTGCTGTTTGCCGTGTCTATACTATTCCATGATCTAAAACCATTTAAGATTGATATATACATATTCTTCTCCGTATCTAAATGAAAGAGTGAGTTCCGGTGATTGTTAACTAAAAGTGATAAATTGTTAATAAAGTGTTCATAAATATTCACATTTATACGAAAAATTATAAAAAGCACAAACTTTTATGAAATAACGATAAATTAAAAACTTTTTTGTAATACGCCAATTTTGAAACTGTTTGTGTGCGTTTAATTTTTATTTGTATTCAAAAAAAAGGTTACTTTGTCTAGAATCGTATAGATTTTTTTCTTTGATTTTTTGCAATTCATCGGCAATTTGTTGCTTATCAACAGCAAACGTTTAAATAACTTCGATTATTATTATGATTATTATATTTTATGTTGTTTTGTATACTTAAATATGTAAATGTGAAATTGTTTTTTAGTTTACGTTGTTACTATATGTTCACTGACAACAACATAAATTTAATCATCACAGTGTTTTAGAAATTTTTCTAAACAAAACAAATTTCTTTACAATTATATTGAAATGTATTGAGTACTTAAATAATTGACTAGTTATCAGTTTCATTTTACATTATAGGTACCTAGATCACATTACATATAATAAATTTTCCAATAATATAACATTGTGTAAAATAAACGCTAATGTATTCGACACAAACTTTATCCAAATACTCGAAACCATGTCTGTTTTAATAATATAAGTTTTGAATCCCGAAGACATCTGGGATCTTATATCTGCGGATCTTCCTTTTCAAGGTTATGTGTTAAAGACAAATTTTTAATATTTTTGTTTAATAAAAAACACTGTTAGAATGTAAAAGCTTACTCAAACAATTACCACAACATCCGTTTCCTTATTTTTATATATTTTCATAACATCGTTCTGTCTGCTATTTATGGCTGAAAAGAACAACCTTTTCTTACCTTACCTTACTAAAGTAAGTAATTTTTGTATATTTTTTGTATATTCATAATTACATTAGGTCTACTCTGTCAATATTTTCACTTGAAAACTTTTACTGAACAAAAAAAAAAAGAAAAAAATTGTATATCCTTTTTGTTTTCATTTAGACTAGAACTACGCGAACGAGTGTTTTATGCTGCCAAGTGAATGACCTAAATTGTAGGAAACTAATAAACAAAATGCTAAATAAAGCGTTGCCATTGAGCTCAATTTTTTTACATACTTACATTGTATTGTGTGATTTTCCTAGGTTACCATCAAAACTGTCGAAAAGTTTTGCCAACCCAACCCAGTTCTAGACCACTACAACATAACAAGTCAAACACACAAATATGCATATAATACACATGCCTTCGAAATACCATACTACTTACCATACATACTTGTATAAAACTAAATATCCAGATACTTACAAACATAACTATAGTTTTTTGTTATGAAGTTGTAAATTCCAAAACTTAATTTTTATTACTGCTATTGTTATTGTTATTCATTGGTATGTGTATGTGTGTGTTTATAACTGTGTATCTAATAGATTGGTCGGTTGGTAGGCTTTATTGTATGCATTTATAGTTTCATGGTAATTTCCTGCTCCTTTCTCCATTTGGGGTTTATGTTGGATTATTTGTTTAGCTAATAGTTAGTTGATTTTTGTAGATGGTCGTCAAAGGGTTTCGTTTATTTCTTGCACTTACTTTTTCTACTTAATTGAAAATATTTATTGAACCGGAAGTTAATTTGTGTGAAGAAATTTGTTAAGGGCTCGTGATTTTGTGTGAAGTATTGTATTGTGTTTAAAAGATGCCTTTGGATAGTGATCATAATCACCATTTACATCATCATCACCATCATGATCATGTTACTGGATTATCTCCACACCATCATCATCATAATTTGGTAAAAAATAAATTAGTTTTATCTCTGGAATAGAAAAAATTATGAAATATGTTAAAGTTATCCTTCGTATATTACAAACGATGGAATACTTAAAGAGAAATTTCTTAAATGAAGTACTTTTTATGGATATCTTAATTTTCTAAAAATTTTAAAATCTTAAACATTTTTCCAAACAAATTCTCAATATCAAGAAATTGTGAATATATCCACCATTTAAAGAACATTGCTCACTCGATCTTTCTGATTATTGATTATTTTTAAAATAAGAAAAATATAAATAATATTTCCAAAATCTCGGAAATCTCTGCAAAGTAAGATATCATTTCTAAAGCAAAATTATACAATTAGCCTTATACAAAATATCATATAATAATAAATATGATGCGTATATTAATAGTTACAGAGATTGAACCCACCGATTTAAATATCGTAACCTCGGAATTATACTGGAAAATGGAAATTTACTGTTATTGAAAACATTATTGTACAACTTTTTTATATTAAAGAGACCACATGTGTTTCCTTATATGAATGATGTATCTAGATTTAAGTTTTTACTTTACCCGTTAAATATGAGTCTACCATAATACATAAATTTCATTATCTTTATATCAACAGTTGGATAGTAACTGTGGCAACAGTACCGCCTTAACAGTGACAGAACATCATCATAACATTGACCTGGTTACCACTTTGCGCAGTGAATTGGCAGCATTGTCCTATAAAAAAGAAAGACTAACAAGTGAGGTAAATAGTTTCAAATTTTTGATATATTACACTTTATATTATAAATATAACTTTAGTTAGCCGATGCCAAAACTAATCTCTGCGCAAAAGACACAGAATGTGAAAATCTTCGAGCTCAAGCAGCTCGACAATCAGCTCTCATATCATCTCTACAAAGTCGTCTGCAGGCGGCTGAAAATCGTGAGCAATCAGTACAATCGCGATGCGATACAACCATTCAAACAATTCAAAGAGAAAAACGTTCTGCAGATGAAAGGAGTAAAGAGTTGCTGGCTAAAATACAACAATTGGAAAATCATTTGTCAAATGAAGAATCCCAAAAAGAACAGGCGCGAAATCAACTAAATGAGTTTATCAGACGCTTAAGTATATGTTTTGGCATGGAGGGATGTGAAAATGCCCACCTTACCACCGATTGTGTAATCACCAGAGCTGAAGAGCTAATGACTGAATTGCAACGTACCAAAGCCAAAGTTAATTCCACCTGTGATACCTTGAGTAGTTGTGAAAATGAACTGCTAAATTTGAAATCACTTGCGAACATAGAAAAACAACGTCTAACTGCCCAATTGGAAAGTACTAGCAATCATGAGCACGAGTTGGAAGCCAGATGCAGGCAATATGAGCGGGATTTACAAATGCAAAGGGATCGTTTAAGTGAATCTGAAATAAACTCGGAAAAATTAAAGGACGAATTAAGAGGTTTTGAATCTAGATGTCATCGTCTACAGGCCAATTTAGATCGTGTACAAAATGATCGTTTACAATTCCTTCGTTGTTTGGCAAATCATTTAAATCTTGCCGAACCCTGTGAGACATTGATAAAGGACAAATTGCGGGAATTGTTGAGTGAAAACAAGAATATGCATGAGGTAATTATCACCTTAAGATCAGTTATTGGAATTTATATTAAAATGGTTTTCTTGCAGCAAATTCACACTTTACGTAATCAAATCTCTTGTGAGCATGTCAAACTTAAAGAGACTCAGGAAACTACACAATGTCGCTTGAGAAATGAAGAAGCTCAAAAATGTCAGCTAGAAGAGCGCTTGGAAAAATTTCATGCTGAGATACATTCACTACGTAAAGATCATATGGGCCTGTCAGAATATTTGCAACGTTTAGCTAGAGCTTTACAGTGGAGTGAATGTTCTTCACCACCTGCTTTGGGTAATGATACCAATATTATGGCTGAGAGTCTATTAGAAAGAGCAGAACGTTTGGCGAACGTTGTAGAAGATCATCATCAACACGATCATCACCATCATCAACATCAGCATCGCAGTGCAGATAAGGTACATAATTTAGGAAATAATGTGGTTTTCCTTGTCATGTTTATGCTTCTCTTTTTTCCAGAGTTGCTGTGATCATTATCATCATACCCACACGAAATTAAGAAGAGAAAGATCTTGTCATGATATACCGCTAAAAGAGAACACCAGCACAATGTATAATCTTCAAAGAAAAGTACGAGTGCTAAAAGAACAAGTGCAACGTAGAGATTTACATTTGGAGTTACTTAAACGAAAACTGGCCATTATAGAAGATGGAGCTAGAGGCAAATGTTTACTGCAGGGAGAACGTGATGAAGCAATGTGTCGGGCTAAAAAAGCAAATAAAGTTATAGATAAACTTACAGCACAGTTGGCTGATGCTCGTTCCCAAATAGCAGAAGTTAAAGCGCAATTGGCAGAAGCTGTGGAATATAAAATTACTGCTTTGGAAAGAGCTCGTAAAATAGATGACCTCACCACTCAAATATGTGATTTAGAGGAAGAAAAAACTAGACTTTTGTCACAAGTAAGTGCCTTGAAAGAAAGACTTAAATCGTCCAGTGAATCCAATCAAAATAGAAGATGTCGCGATGAGACTCTGATAAATGTAAGTTGAAAACATATTTATATTATGCTGAAAATGTATTATTGTTTATTTTAGTCCTTGCGTGATGACTTAACTCATTTACAAAGTCAACTCTCAGACACTAATCATCGATTATCGCATTTACAAAATTTCCGCACTTCTGTGGCCAGAACATTGCATTTACGTGATTTGCCCGAAACAGATTTGTTGCAACGTTTACAGGCTCTTTGCTCAGCCCATCAAGAATTCACTATGCTATCAAAACGTTATGAAAGTGCTTCCCCAGTGGGTGACCATCCTTGTCCCCGTTATGATGATCCCATACCTTCTTCTAATCACTGTCGCCCGCCTCGATATGTCGTAACACCAGAACCAATTCCTGCGCCCTCCAGCAATCATGATCATAATCATATGCACAATCATAATATAAGACATGGTCACAATCATAGCCATGGTCATAATCATCCTCATCGTTACCATTAAACGCACCAACATTGTATTAATAAACAGAATGGGCACCCTCACTCACACCCACCTTTTTAGTGCTATAAGAAATTTTTAAATTTAAAAATACTGTTACATTACATGGAGGTAGTGAAGAGCCATCTAACGGTGAGTAGTAAAACATTAATTTATTTCAACAGAATTTGTATTTTTTATTCACAGTATTGTTCAACAGTAGTGTTTAATAACATAAAGTTGCATTGTTAAGTTGAACTATTTAACAGAATTATTTTGTACAGAGCTGTTAAAGTACAGTTATAGACAGGTTAAAGTACAGTTATAGAAATATTATGATTACAGGTCAGTAATTAAAAAAGTAGGAAAAATTTGATTTTTTAACGATTTTTTATTTTATTTTTTATTCATTTTTTCTTTAAATTCTTCTCAAAAAAATAGTTATCAATGTGGAGATTTTTTGATTTTTTGTGGAAACTTTTTTTGATAAATTTGAAATTATCGATAAAAAAGTTATCAAAATGGAGAGTTTTTGCTTTTTTATAAAAAACATCGATAAAAATTTAAATAAACTAGTAAATTTTATTGAAGACACAAACCATTTACAATGTACTACTAATTCTCTATCAGTTAATTTGGAGCCTTTTCCGATATTTTTTGCGTTTTAACAAATTACACAACAAGGATAAAAAGGCTTGTTTGTTGAAAGGACATTTGTTAGTTAAAATTGACATTCTCGCCAGTAAAATCATTCTGGAACAATTTGTAAGGGAAATTTCGGATTTTTCTTCTGTTGACTTGTCTACAAGTCTACTACAAGTCTATGCATAGTCTGTTGATTAGTATATTGACTAAACTGTTCATACTATTATTTGGACTAATTTATGAAATAGTAAATATGCCATGGATAAGTCTATGCATTAGCCTATTGGCTAATATACTAGTACATAAACTAGTCTTTTTAGGATAGTCTATAAACTACTTGGAAAAATGTTTGATATAGTAAAAGTATTTAACATGTCGTAGGTTGTGTGATTCGACTATTTGTTGCAATTATAGAACCCTGCTTGTTAGTTGATTAGATATAACAAGTGCTGATTTTTTCAGTTCAAAATAAATCCATTTACTGCTATATTGACTAAGTAAACAACAACAACAACAAAATAAACTAGTAGCGAATCCGGTAAAAATATAAAAATAAATAAAAAAGAGTTTATTGAACTGTAAAGCGAGAACTAAACATAAAAATGGACAAGTTCACAAAACAAACAAGTAAGAAAATATATATGGCCGACATTATGATACCGTACACCAGTTACGAATATTAAATATGATTTATTTTCATAATAAAGCAATTTGAATTTTGTTGAATTGTACTTTGGTTATTGACAAAAAAGTAATTTTCTTAAATAAACTTTATATAGTGGCTAGGGGCAAATATGAAAATATTCTCACCTAACTTACAGAGGAGTGTGACTCTGATCATACGCCCGTTGTAGTTTAGCAGACCAGAGTCTCTATTGGGAATCGAACACACAACCCCCAAACTGACAAGCACTCTACATTATATTTATTTGTGCTGAATTTCGTCGCGATATTGCTGTTTATATGTGGATTGTGGAAATTCTACTCATTTTCTAGGGTAATTAAGGCTTATATAAAACTTTGTTGTACCGCTTTGTAGAGAAATACTACTTTATTTAACACAGTTATGAGCTCTTTTCGGGGGGTTCAGTTGTATGGGGCTAGGTGAAATAATGGACCAATTTTAACAATTTTCAAAAGGCTTCCTTGGCGTATGTGCCAAATTTTAACAAATTATCTTGAAAATTGCGACCTGTAGAGTTTGCGCGCACTCTTTTTGGATACAGAGAAGAGCATAGGGTATAAATTAGGGTGATCGACTCGATTTTTCAACCGGTTTTAAAACCGGTTTTTTCTGCTTTACCAGTGTCGGTTTTTTCTTAATGTTGATTTTTCGAATATCGAATAACCCGGTTTTTTCACTTTTTAAAAACCTGGTTCGGATACTTTTATTTGCTTTGTATTCAAAGATCATTTAAATGAAATTTTTAAGTAAATAATAATACAGCTAAATTTTAAAATTATTTGAGTCGAGGAACTAGCGTATATTTTTCTAAAGCTCCTTTGGTTAAACTTTTTTGATTTTCCTAATTAATTAAAAAAATTTATTTGTAAAATTGATAACTGTTTGATAAAATTTTATCAATCTTAAGATTATATTCAATTTACAATAATTAATTTACGGGTGAAATTTTATGGAAGTGTTGTCCTAAACAGGGCTTTTGAAATAAGCTAGGATTACATAGTACCTTATGTTTAACAGAAGTGTCCCACTTTTTTCCTAATTTTTTTATATTAATGAAATAATGTAAATCAGACGACTAGATCTATAGTTATAATCTTTTAAACTGTTAAAAATCATTTCTGGCCATGTTTTATTAATCAAATTTAAACATAAACATTAAGTTTTTCAAATTAAAATATTTTTTTTATTTATAATGAAAAACCGGTTAACCGGTTTTTTCTGAATTTGAAAAATATCAACCGGTTTTTTTTAAATGTCAACTATTCGAACTATTCGAAAACCGGTTTTTGGAAAATGTAGAATAATCGATCACCCTAGTATAAATACACAAGCAAGGATACTTAAATTGGGTTAAATTAAGTAAACAAAATTATTTATAATCCTTCTCTCAACAATTAAAAGATTGCAATTATTGTAAAAAATATTTTGATTGAAAGTTCGTGCTTGAAATCTTGTTCTATGTACACGTGTATTTCCAAATAGGTCATAAGCTTTTTGCGGTCCCTTTTAAAAACTAAATATTGTTTTACTAACAATCATTGAACTTACAATCGCTAAAACAAAAGCAACAAAGTACAAAATGTTTAACAGTTTTAAAATTGTCAACACAAATCACAAAACAACTGTACTTTGAGTAATATTTTGGCACTTTTATTTCCAATTTTACAGCTTAATGTTATTTAAATGTATTATTTCATAATTTTCGATTCATAATTTTCGATTCATATGAAAGAAATGTATCTTAAATGTATTTAAGTAAAATCTTTAAACTTTCTTCTTTAGATTTACAGTCTTCTTGTCTCATGCCACAACCAAAACTACATTTATATTATAAATAGAATAAATCTAAAATAACACTCTCACTCCAATTCACGATTTTCAATTGTGTCCATTTCAGTTTTAAACAAAAACATCTCAATAAATTCATCATACAATTTATCCTTTTCGCTTAATTCCTTTTCTTTGGCAATTTCATCTAAAATCTCTAATAAATCTTGTTGCTGCTCCACCACTTCCTCTGACATGGTGTCCCACAATGTTTGTGATAGACGTTGAAACTGCTGCATAAACTCCAAATATAAATTATCAAATTCGGTTAAATTTTTGCCAGCATAATAGAAATCATTCGATATTAAATGAAATTCAAATTTCGGATGTTGTGGTTGTAATTGCAGGCGCAAACGTTCAATCTGTAAATTGTTATAACGGAAGTAACGTAAAAGTTTCCTCTGTTCGGAATAGTTGCTGGGGCATGTCAAGGTTTGTTCTACCATGCGTAAATATTCAGTTGTAATGGGTGCGATGGCTTGTTGTAGCAGCGGTGACATGGATTTGGTAAGATTTCGATAGACATGTGTGGTAACTTGGAGTGCTTGTTTTGTGGTGTTTAAAACTAAATTTTCAATTTGTTCAATAAATTCCTTAAAGTGTTTATCGTGTATGGATGTTGTTGTTATTGGTGTGATTGTAGATGCTGTAGCTGTTGCTGCAACCACTGTTACGGAAACCTATAAATCCATATTGTAATATATGGAGTGAATTTCTATGTATCACTTACTTACTTGGAATACCATAATAATGAACCATATAAATTTCATCTTCATCTTCACTTTCTTATGCTCTAAGTTCTGGTTAAAAGTTCTTATTTATGATTGTTGTTGTCTGCTATTTAAGTTCCTTCTACTTATATTGTTGTTGTTTTTGCTTTTGTCTTTTGATGTGTCTGTATCGTTGTTGTTCTTCTGACTATTTTTGTATTTTATCCGGTCTGTTGTTTTGTTTGGCTGACAAGTGTGTTCTAAGTTCTTCTAGTATAAATTTAAGACTAAACTCATGTTTAAGTTTTAAAAGGCATTTATGACCATCCTGTCCTGTCTGTCATTTGCAATTTGTTGTTCTTTGAGTCGAAATTGGTTAAGACAACTTTTAGCAAAACGATTTCAACAGTGTTGCACAAACTGTGGATTGAAGATGTTGCCACAAACTTCATGTAGTTGTAATGTTACACCTGTCGTAATATTTATTATATTTTGTAAACATTTATCAAATGTCAGCAGGGACGTTTATAAAAGAAACTTTCGATGGCAAAAAAAGCGAGCAATGAAATAAAAATATAAAAAAATAGTTATTAAGACCACCCATAAAATTTAAGATATTTCTAATAATTTTATTCTTCCTATTTGTAGCTTCCTTTTGATTAGGTGTAAATGTAATAATTTTTCAAAAATGGGGTAACTCTAGTAAACATGTTACCCTAATTGTTTGATTGTTCTTATTTTAGTCTTATCTGGACCATTTAGTAATTGATTTGTCTTAGTTTGTAATAGCACAATCTTTAAACTTATATCTATAAAGATATCTTGATGAAAGCTTAAATAAATATGTATATTTATTATTGGCCACACCCTGTATATGTTATATGAATCAAGTATTTATGCAGTTTCTTTTTTTGCATCATTTGTTGATCAAATGATTTTAAATCTAAATAAATTCAATAATAAAATAAGATAATTACAATATAAAAAGCAACATTAATACTTACAATTTAAAATGGTACTCAAGTATGTGTGAATTTATGTAGAAATGCATTCATTAACTTACATAAATAGTTGCATACTCCATATAAAATCATAAACATGTCTGATGTATAAATATTTCAAGACCTTAAATGATTAAAACAACTATATGTATAAGAGGAATTAATAAATTAAAAAAATATCTCTTTTTTATTTTTTAACCAATTTATAATTTTACACTCAATGAACAATGTTGCTTTTATTATTGTCCTATAATATAAAATAATTAATAAGTTTGTTAAAAAAAGAGAAATAATCATCACACAATTCAACCAAAGGGCACATCCGTTCAATTAATGTTGGAACTATAACAGAAAAAAGTGCATAA
Organism: Lucilia sericata; assembly: GCF_015586225.1. Classification (NCBI taxonomy): domain Eukaryota; kingdom Metazoa; phylum Arthropoda; class Insecta; order Diptera; family Calliphoridae; genus Lucilia; species Lucilia sericata. The sequence continues at coordinate 54,758 of NW_023994132.1, read as the reverse complement.
ATACTCATGTGATATAATAAATGAGATACATACTCGTACATACATATGTATGTACATTTAACATCATTTAAATACGCGTATATAAATGTGAACGCATTATCATCATTAACCCGTATATTGTATCTAGATACAATGTCAGTATATTTGTACATCAGTATGTGAGTGTAATTGTAAGAATTCTTTGCTTTTGTTGTAGTCTTTTAATTGTCAACACTTTATTATTGAAGTCGGGCAATTAATCAAAAGGTTTAATTTTAATTAAGAACGCACATAAAATATCAGTGTAGTAACTTCCAGGGGAATAAGGGATAAACACAGATGGCGATAAATATTATGGGTTAAGTATGGAATACTAAATTGTATATTGTATATTTGTTAAATTTGGTTATTATTTAATAATTTCTAACTTTAATATTATTTGTATTAACCAGTTTTAAACACAGATTATTATCCTAATATTTGGCCTGTCAATGGGACATATGTACCTATATTATTGCATGATATTTTAAAGGGTTAGTGATTAACATTCAAGAATGTTAGACTTTTATTTAATATGTATTTAAGATTTAAATTTTAACCTATAACTCAGTTATTTAACTGATTTTAATTTCATCTTTTTCTTTTCTCTACTTGATAACTTGTACGACAATGCGTATGATTGATTTTAAATAAAATCACAATTAGTTTTTTTTTTTCTTGATTTACAAAATAATAGCGTGAATTTTTTACTATTTTCTTTATATATATATAATGCAATCCTTAAAATTTCGTTTATAAATATATTAAAGCTGTATTTAATAATACGCGTTTGTATGCTATTCCCTGCAGCTTAAAAATAACAAACTATTTCCCATATTTAAAAATCGATTAAAAAAGCAATCAAAAACCTATAAAATTAATCTTTTATTTTTATTAAAGAAGGATTTCATTACAGTACTTGTGATATTAAAATGGCAAAATCGTCGGTCCTTAAGTAGTTATAAGAATTACAGGGTTACAGTTGATCAATATATTTATCTGTGTGAATGAATTTTAAATAGTTTAATGAATTCATTTAATGACAATGAAATATACTATTAATATTTTGTATATAAATTCTTGTTAATTATAAAGTGCTCTTAATTATATATGGGCAATTTCGTGTCAAGTGACCCAATTTTTAAAATCAATGTCGTTCGATTTTGATGAAATTTGCACCAATGCTAGTACTATTGAAAAAAAAAAACTTGGAAACAACGAAGAAATATCTATCTGAACTCTTTGGACAATTTTTGCTAGGACCAATATGTTAAAAGTTACACTCATTTGAATAAAACCCTGTATGACCAAAATATCCAACTTTAATTTCGGTAGTTCTTGGCCGTTACAGTTGAAAATTAGTTTCTGGCCTACTAACCAATAGTACTAACCTTGGTGCAAATTTCATCAAAATCGATTTTTTGAGTTGGGCCACTTGACATGAAAATGCCCATATGTATATACAGTATTGTAATTTAAAAAACAACATGTTATTTTTTAGGAATTGGATAAAACATACATACTTTGATTAAAAAAAACAGGAAGTAGAAAAATATATTTGAAACAGATACAGATTTTATAATTAAACCCATGATTTTTATAAACGCTCGCTTAGTCCACATTTCATTCAAGTAGAAACATTGAAAAAATCCAAAAAATATATAACTAGCCGTTTTAGCCATTTCTGTTCGATCTTTTTCCATTGTAATCATTAATAAATATTCAAAATCGTTCATATTAAAAAGTAGCAAAAAAATTGACAAACTGAAAAATTGTATATACATACATAGCTAAGTGAAAATTGGTAAAGGGATTCGGTTTAGGGTCTCAATTAAGGGGCTAAAAGTCACCATGTACGCATAGAGAGATATTGATGGTCAAAGGTACCAAATTTTATTTTTATACTTTTCACCTTCGTGCGAATATAGATTTTTTACCTACTTGGTTGTTGTTAAGATTATTATTTGTCTTTCTTTTAATTTTTAAAATAATTATAGTTTTATTAATGATATTTTAAAAATGCGCTTAATTTAATATGCAACTCAAGTTGAGTTTTTTCTTCGTTTGTATATATAAATTAACATTTGTATATTCCCTTATAATGTTTGCATTGACAAGTTATAAATACATATATACATATCGATATGGATGTATGTACATAAGTACATGCATAATAAAATACATTATTCATATACATATGTAAGTATGTTTTAATAAAGAGTGCAACAATTGGTTTTTATTAAAATTTGATGACATTGATAAAAATTATTTTTTATTAATATTTTCTAACTACTTTTCAGATTTACAAATTAATTAAACAAATGCAATTATGCATAGATTGAGAATATTTTACTATTCCCCTACAGTTAATTGAAATTATATCAGCTATGTTTACGAAGGATACTCCCAATTCAGCTAAACTGCATTTAGCACTTTTGTCTATTTGAGAGACTAATGTTCATCAAATTAATGTATGCATTTTATGAAGAACATATTGTAACAACATGTGTATATGACAAGTATATCCCACGCATCAAACTTGGCAAATAGACAATACATTACAAATAGTAACGCTATTCATGGCACAAAATAATTAAATGAATTATTCTTTATAGAAATGTTTGTAATTTTATAAAATTCATTGAATCCTATTACTGTTGAAATACATATGCATTTAACTCTACTTATAACACTTTTAATTTGTGCAGTAATATAAACTCGTCCATACATGGACTCAAACAAACATTAATTTTTTACATCACTATGTTTCTTGCATACAAATTTGTTTATTTGTTTGTTTATATATACAAATATTTAAAATTGTTTTATGTTTTTTGGTCGGTTTTACAAACCACAGAAAAACCCCTCATGGTCAGCAATTACTTAGTACGAGTAGTAAGTTGTTTTAGTAAATATGCTCTTCTACTAGTTAGTAGACATTTAAAAAAAGTTTTATTTTAATTGTTTTTATATAATGTAGACAATGTATGTCTGAAATTTAAAATGTTTTTAAAAAGTACAACATTTTTATGCAGCAGCAATTAAATATATCTGGCATGTGGAACCAGTACCTGCCTGCGGTTCAACATAAATTGGTAGCAGCAGTAGTTAATTAAATCTTTCAAGTTATGTTGAACTCACACAAATACACGCAAATAACTAGGCTAAATTGGTATTTAGATGCTCGTGTCATAAAACTCTATTTATTTTGTTATTTTTTTTTATTAATAATTTTATTAATAAAACAAAGAAAATAACGATGACAGATAATTGTATTTCTGTTTTATTTTTCAAGCGTTACATAGTTATTCAAACAGAAATGTTGCACATGCGTAAAATACTTTATTTATGGTGAGTCATTACTTTTGTATTTTAAAGTGCAACATGTCAGAAACATGTAATTCGAATTCTATCTATTATGTATGCGAGAAAGAATTGTTGAATGTAACAATAAAATAGGGTATTTTGGTATAGAGAGTTATTTAAATTAAATGTTCTCATAGGCCCGGATGCCCATATGCCATCTAAAGTATGCTAGAAGAAAGGATTGCAAACACTGTTTTTCGAGACAATACGACCTCAGTCTATACTGGTGGTTGAAAATCTGTTAAAGCCACTGCCTCAAAATAGTTTGATCTTCATCATATTGGACATTCTACACGCTGAAATATGGATGTGAGAAACATCCCAGAAATAAACCTCGAGACTCCTAAATTTCTTACCTTAAAGATAATACTCTGTTGAATTGATATAGGTTTCAGGACATGTGAGAATTCATAAAATTAAAATGCCTTCGAATGCGCAACTAACGATCCGTCAAAGGAATTATAGTCTCATTCTAATTTAGTTCGTTAAAAAATAATTGTAAATCAAAATATATAAAAAACAGTTTTGCAATACTTTTTATGTGATTCTTTGCATCAAAGAAACTTCTTGTTATGTTACACTTGCGGTCAAATTTGCAAAAATATCATTCCCATGCAACAGACTTGCATTGAATATTTAATTTATTTTTATTATAAACCCTTTTCTATGAGCAATTAGACTGCTTCAAATAAATTGTATAAAAATATATGTTTTAATTTTAAAATATATGTATATATTATCAAAATAAAGATTAGATTAAAGGTCCAGCAATTCTACTATATGCGCCTATTCAACAACATTATTGAAAATGGGCCGATGTGCTTAGCAGTAAGATGCTACTGACTGGAGCTCTGACAGTGGTGTGGTCTTGTCCTTACGACTTTTAAAATACTAAATAATTTGTAATAAAAATAAAAATTTGTAATAAATTTTAATTTTTTAATTCAGAATCTGTAAATCTGTTAAATTTCTATGATCAAATCTATATAAAAATCAAAGTAGTTTCTCTTATATAAGTAGTTTCTCTTATAAGGACCTAAAATACCAACTGTTAAAGGTATAAACAACTCAAATTTTTTCCATAAAATCTTAAACCACTCTAATGAACACACATATGTATCTATCTCTATAAAAACTTATACTCTCAAAGCAGCATAAAGTATGTTTCTACATTGAAATGCGTCTTCTACATCTTGATGTTGCAAGAAGCAACTAACATATAATGAGATGCACATCAAAAGTAAACAAAATCTAAATAAAAGAAAATGAAAAGAAAACTAAACGAAATGTAACGATAAAAATGCTTTCCAAAACATTGAATTCTTCCTTCTTTAACTTTAGAGGTTCTCAAACAAATGTGGGTAAAACCACATGTTACATTGTGGTTACAATTACTTCATCTGCAAAACAAATCAAAATATACACAATAGATGGATGGTTGGATGCATGAATACATGTTTGCCCTACTACCCAGACTCTCTTCTGTTGGTTAGGTTATATAATCAAAAGAAGAAAAACCAAGTGCATTTCCTAATATGTACATACGAACTACAAGTTTGGTAGCCTGTCTTCATCTTTGGTTTGTGTGCCAGCAGTGGCAGCAACAAGAAATTCAAATCAAATCAAGTAAATGATAAACAATTTATTCGTACCATTCAAATTCTATTTAAATGAAATTGAATTGAAAATGTGTGTTGTGCTCACATGGAATAAATGATTGATAAGATTGACATTAACTTCTGTATTATTTACATTTGAAAATTTTGCAATGTACAATATATAAACACATGTTTGTGCGTGCTAACACTTCACACGTAAGAAGTCAGATGCATTATATGAGAAATTTCAGTATTTTTTTCAGAAATTCTGAATTTTACTCTGGAAACGCCAAATAGGTTTCAGTTCAAGTTTACACGTTTTATTATATTGATATACATATATAAGTATATATTATATACATATGCGAATGGGTCATCGTTTGTCGATGTGGCCCTTAAACGACGATTTTTCACAACCGCTTATCCTTAGATGTTACCTCAATTGGTCTTCCAAAATGTTAATATTTTACTCATGTAACTGGGCTTTAATATTGCATTTGTTGAATCATAAAAACGTAAATATTTTTTAATAGCAGGTCTAATGTACAAAATAATTAGCTTAAATGACTGGACTACTAGTTTTTAATTAAAAACAAATTAAGCATATTAAAAAGAAACTTTTACAAGTTAGAATGTAGACTATAGACTTCTAGAAGATTTTTTTGTTTGTTATATTTAATATCCAAATGAGAAGATTGTTAAGTGAAAAATTGAGGGAAATGTGATGCTTAAGAAATAAAATTCTAAGAAAAAAAAACGTTTATTTCATTAACATTCATAAACAAAAAGGAAATGTATGAAAACCGAAAAAAATTAAAGCAATTATCGTCAACATTGTGTTGAATTATATGTGCTATAGATGTGAGTTTATGCCAAAAAAAAAAATACAGTGGGACGATTAGAAATTTTTTTTGTTTTCAACAAAAATAATTCAAAGTTGTTTCTTGCGAACCCAAATTAGGTAACCAAAATTTTTGTTGGGTCGGTCCATCAGATATCCTTAATGTTCAAAATACGTTCCACACATTTTGGTGTATGAATGTTAGCAAGAAGTCGAAGTGCTTTAGTGCATGAACACCTGCAGTGTTAGCCTTATTTCAGGGTGAGCTGATTAGATGACTCACCACCACCGGTGGCAATTTTTGTACATGGTTTCGTTGATCCATTTACAAGCACTTTACTCAAGTTTTTGAGCTATCTAATTTCTGATCATTGCTCCATCATCACTTCCGTTTACAACCACGCAGATGGAATGGACTCTGTTAAGTCAGCAACAGCATCTTGAGACGTTTTCGGTAGAATACATCAAATAAGCCGGGGACTTGTTCCTACTTGTTCTGGTATGTGAGTAAACCTTGACATTTATATATATATACAATCACTTGTATAAGATGCCTTTCATCCTTCACCATTCAACCTAGTACACTTCTCATTCCTCCGACACACTCACTCTAGGTACTGGTGGGTAATATCCGCATGCCCCTACATCCATCACATAACCTTAACACAACTCATTTTCACCGCTTAGTTCCACAGTCACTCGTCTGCGCGGCAACTGTTGTTTCGGCAACAGCACCGTTACAAGTTATCCCGATTTAAAGACTTTACCGTGCTTCAGTCTCTTAACCGACATTCTCTTCCCGCGAATTTGGGTTTAAACAAAAGCCACCAAGTGCGTCACGAAGACACCTCTTTAATAACCCGGACGAGAACTCGTGGTACCAGATTATGTAGTTTTCTGATTCGACCCCATGTCTCGGCAGACTGGAGGTACTGGTAGCAACAATTTTCCCCGGAATTGAAACCAAGGTTACATTCCTCCGGAGGTATGAATGTTTGCAAGTTGAAAACAGGACCCAATCTAGAAACGAATCAATATAGTTGTACTAGTATCTGTTAATAAAACAATTTATTACGAAGAAATGGTTTTCTAACAAGTAGATAAATTTACAAACTTACTATACAGCATTATACATCCAAGTATATATAATTGCATTTTCGCTAAATGTGCATGTGTTTGCTTTCACATTCAGGGATCCAGAACTCCCGTCTAGTGTTCACTTCAGTTTAATGAACTTTTGACTGAAACCTCTAAAAACATAAAAAAATAAAAGACGGCAAAGTTAAGTTTCTTTTTAAGAAGGAGAAGACAAAAAAACTGGAAACCAGAAACAACCAACCATTCAACCAACTCTTTTTCAAACACATGAGCGATAGACCTTAAAAATATTTTTATGTTTGTTGCAGAAACACTGCCAACAGCCAAGAGAAAAGAACTTAAAGAAAACTCATTGCATAAAAGAATATCTGTAGAGGGAGGGAAGAGGACAACGTTGCAGGCCTTAACAAACAATTGATATTACATAGTTTTAGATTGAGGATGCCACATAAATGAAATTGAATTTAAAGGATATTTTCACAAGATTCTATGAATTTGGGAAAAAAATTCGAACAGTTTTATGATAAAAATCTTGTTGTTGTAATTTATTCTCCTTCATTAAATCTTTTTGCTTTAGTAATAATTTTTACAAAAAAGTTTTATGATTTAAATTATTAAATTGGAACAAAATCAGTTTTTTATTCATCTGGCAATACTGTTTTAGTTAAAATCTGTTCATGGTTGCTCGTACATACGAAGGCAGAATAAAAAGTAGTTTTAAGTTATTCACTACCAAAAAAGTTCACAATAAATGTTTGTGGCTTAAAATATCTTATATTTTTAGAGAAAAATATACCTTTATCGTAAAGTCCGATTATTTCTTTGTTATCGGTTGAATTCAAATACGATCTGTTTCCTCCATCTATCTGTCTGTTTAAAATGCAAATACCTATGTACAGAAAATTACTTTAACTTTCTTATTTGCCTTTAAAACTACTATGATTTCTAATAGACTTTTCGTTTTGCCTATATATTATGAAACATGCTAACATTGAAACTTATGCCATATTGGCATGAACTGGCAACATGTATTTGCTTATTTATTTGTATGTTTATTTTATTCCTTTTCCTAAGTAAACTTCATAGATCACTGATCTTTTTCTCCCTCTTCTCAAAAGAACAAATTCGAAACGCAAATATGAGTGTAGTTGTAGTTAAATCAGTTAGTAGTTGTGTATTTTGCTGTTTGACTTGCTGCTGTTGACTTTCATAGTAAATAAGAATTCATTTGTATGTGCCTCCATCGGTCGCATGTGTGTGAGTGTCAAGGGGGCAACATCTTCTCATATGGTGGATGAGCACCATATATTTTATAGGAGCACCATATATTTTATAGGATATTTTATTAGGATATTTTATCTGATTGTAACGTGAAAATTTCTAAATTAACTATGTTTCACAGGAACTTCAAAATAAACAAATTTGACCATAAAAACAATTTTGTTAACTTTAGATTTATTGTATCTCCTGATATGCTAACATTCTTACAAGAATGAACCCCCTTAATGTTTTGTGTTTTATGTTTCTTTTGCAGTTTTTTTGTTATTTCTCCACTCTGTCTACTCCGACAACTCAGTGATGTTTTATGTTTTGGCCCTTTCTTTCAATCTTCAACTCCACGGTATTTTATAATACTGATGATGCCTTAGCAATGATCTCCAAGAACTTGTGTGTCATAAAAATTATGCATGTATGTATTTGTTTGTTTGTTGTATTCCATAAAAGTGGAAAAAATCTTGAAGTTACATGTAGACTTAGACATTTTTTTGCAACAGGTTTTTTTTTGCATCATGCCATAAAATTAATGAATTCTGCAGCATTAAATTATGCTGTTTGGTAAAATTTTTAATTTGAAAAAATAACGACTATAAAATTTTACTACTGGTTAAGTGATCTTTATAAGGAAATTAATATTTTAACTAGTCTTTTTCAGAATTTAAAAAATTATTGAATGAAAATTGTTATGAATAGAAAAAATCCTCAAAACATGTGTAAAAAAGTCGGTGAACTATCAAAAAATCTTGCAAAACAATTTTTTTATAATAAATAATACAAATTTAGTTGATAAAATTTAATTTTATTATAATAATAAAAAATAACCAATTCTTTTATTTTTTATTTGCAGGTTCAAATCAAGTATCAGTAATATGTGGATGTCTTTGAATGGAATAAAATAATGATATCTGTACTCATAATCATAAAGTAATCATAGGAGATATAAATAAAACTAATTTTTGTAATTAAACATGCATGTAAAACTATGAAATTAATAATTTTTATTTGGAAACATACGTGAGCATTGAAATACCGTAAGAACTAGTCTAGAGACTAATCCAGGTTCTATTATATTATCAAATTTATGAAATAATATAGCGACTAGTCCATAAACTAATCTATTGATTGTTATACTGATTAGTCTATTGATTAGTCTATGGTCCGCTTATGGGATAATCTATTGACTTGTCTTTGTACCAGCCTGTTTAATAGCCTATGTGCTGAAACAAGGATATGGACCAATCTATCAAGTAGTCTATTTTCTATAGAGAGTACTATAGACTACTCTATTGACTAATCGAAGGCCTCTTTAACATACTTTTATATAAACATGATACAAATGTCATGAGGGAAACATGGAATTTTCAAAAATGCTGAAAAAGTACCAAAGTTTTCATCCCTGTTGGTAACGATCGCGATAATTTCCTATGTTTTTTTTAAGTCCATTTTTAGACATATCCAACCATGATGATCTTTTAACTATAAAGAAATAAAACATTTTTTATTTTTGATTTTAGGAAATATTATTTATTATTTATAATTTGTATTGATATAATAAATGTTATTTTTTGAACTTAATTTAAGGTTTTGAATTTCAACATAAATTTTTTCTTTGTTTCTTTCTGTACACGTAAAGTTTTTTTTTTAACAACAATTAAATTTTAGTTAGAAGTTTAATTATATAAGTTTATAGTTTAATATATAATGTGACCTTTTATTTTGTTACAATAGATGTTTTATAGCTTAGTAAATAAATTGACTTATTGGATTATAAAAATAAAAATAAAGATAATAATTATAATAATATTCTTAAAAAACGACTATCAATTGCGTTAATCTGACTTAATTATAATTGTTAGTATATTTTAAAAACATTTTGTGAAAAATCTAAATTATATCAACTTAAAAAATAATTCATGGCTTTTGCACAACTTTTTTCAAGGGTCGATAAACTTAATCTTCTATACTTAACTTAAGACTAAACAAATCAAAAGTTGTGTATTAACTAGTTGTTTGTTTTCTTTATATATTTTTTATTTTTTTTTGCTAAATTTCAATATTTAACAAAACTAAAAATGAAGTAAAAAAAAAAAACAACTTAAAACAAATAATATTAATTTGTATTTATATCACAGATAAATATTTTCTTCTCTCAATTGAATCAAAAACGCAAAGAAAAACATGGATAATAATTTATACAAAAAAACACATACATCGATACAAACATATGTAAATGTATTTGTTGAAATCGTTTGATTAAAACTAATTAATTTAATTGTACTTAAAAACTATTAAATATAAATGTCCTTTAGATTTGACGATTTAAAATTACAATCGTTCAATCTTCTTATTATTTATTTTTACTATTTTAACGTTGACTCATGGCGGCAAAGGCCTGCATACTATAGTATCGTTCCGTATCATCTTTGGTCACACTGGTGACATGATGAAATTGACATGGATGGGAAATTTGTGCTTTGGGTGGCAAAGGTGCTGGTTTAGTGCGTTTTTGCTTTTGTTTTTTACGTCCGGGCATAGAAAGCGCTATATTTTCGGGATCACTTACCAAACGTTCCATATGCTGCCATAACTCTCGAGCCGATTCAGTGGAATCAAAACTAAAACCAATCATTTGTTGATGATTGCTGGATAAGCACATGGTATGAAATGAGGGACCAGCCACACGATAGTTTGATAAGTTATCAATACGGTCGGACCACAAAGCGAAACACGAACCACGTTCAGCCAAGACTAAGGTAACCCGAGGTATGGATCTAGCGCGAGCACTGCCACGATCATACAACACTACGGGTATACCAGTGAATACCAAATGCCAATCGTTATCTTTGCCTGTACCCTCATAGAGATTGGCCAACGAAGAACTAACAAAGATTTCTGTACCCAAACCACCGAAAAAACTTTCAACTTGTCCCCTTTCGTAGTCCGACAACATGGTATTGCTGGCCGTATCCGTGCTAATTGTATCGGTATCACCTTCCGAATTAAGAAACATGGAATTGTGATTAGTAACACCATTTTGTGAGCCATGGGACCATTCGGAGTTTAAAATCATATCATGATTTTCAGAGGAGTTTGTACCTTCCGATGATTCCGAGGGAGGCGCTGAGTCTTCTATAGAGCCCAAACGTCGTCTAGGAGCCATATAAGCCATCTGTAATTAAAAAGAAAATAAAATCAAAAGAATTATTACCAAGTTCTTAGCTAATGAAAATCATGTTATTTAAATAATAAAAACTAAAATACATAAATAAGTATTTATTGTTAGAAGAAGACAATTGTGTTTTATTTTTTGTGAAACCATGATGCAATCAATTTCCGCTCTAGAAAATTCTTATGCGTGTTCTTAGCTAATTTGCGAATAAATATTTAAAATGTTGCATGTTTAAAAATTCTTAAATTGTGTTAAATAATTCCTATAGAAACAAAGAGTCTGTTAGAAAAGAGACAAATATTTTATAAACAATTAACGTATAAACGGTAATTTGTATCAAATTGATATTTATACTACTAAATAAAAATTTTTGTATTAAACCATTCAAAGTCGTGGCTTCTTAAAAATTGTAGTAATAAATCGTTGTATTTTTTAAATTGCCTTGTTGTTTATACACTTACAAAATTATGAATATTTTAAGAAACTGTCATTCAATTATTTTTTAATTTCTTTTTTCAATTTATATAAATTATACAAGCAATTAATTTAGATGTTTTTGCGTAATATGTATTTGATTTAACAATTTATTTAATTTGCATTTTTTTAAGAAAACGAAATATACAAATAGTTACTTTAGCATTCAATTATAATTGTGCACTGATGTCATATTTATTACGAGTTATTCAGAGAGAAAATAAAAAAATTATACAAAATTTCTCATGTAAATTATTCCATCATTCAATTTTTTAAAATATGTAACTTTGTTGAAAAAAAAAATCAAAGTCAAGTTCAAGTAAAATTTAATTGAATAAAATGAATTCACTCAAATTTTGTTATTTAAAGAAATTTGCATAATTGTCTGCGTTTGTTTTTTTATAATTGTTAAAAGTTTTTTTCCCATCATAGTCACCAGGGATGGGAAGAATTTTATTACTAAGAGTTTAATATATAAATGACAATAAAACAAAAATCTCTAAATCCTTCCCTACAAACCCCCACAAAGAAAAACAATCGGTTCAGAATCACAAAACCAAGCTTATTGAAAATGTTTGAAATCGGTCCATTTTTTCACCTAGCCTCAACCAGACACCCCGAGCTCACTATTATCCTAAATTTTTTATAGCTTTCGCGATAATTCAAATTCAATAAAATAAACCGCGTATTTGTCTGTATGTCGTTTAGATAGAATTATTAAAATTTTAAGTGAAATTCCCCAAAAATATATGACAAACAATGAACGATTTAAAATGATATGTGTTTCAAATATAAAATATCTTATATTTTTTTCATTTATTTAATTGTTTTTAATTTGAGACAAATGCAACTGAAATATAAAATCAGCAAAACAATTAAATTTAATTTTGTGAAATAAAAAACAGAAGCCACAAAATTAATAAATTAAAAAGATAAATAAATAAATTTTTATTGACTATTACTTCTAAAATGTTTAACATCTTTAAAATAAAAACTTTTAATTTATAAATATTTTTTGTTTTAAAATATTTATAAGTAAAATTGACCTTGACAAACATGTCATGACTAGACTCAAAGTGTTAGATTTATGTCTATTGTCGTTAATACTAACAATAATTACACCGGTCTATTAAAATGAATTATTCATAAATAAACTGTTTTTGTTTTATATTTTTGTTTCTAATAACCTCAATTATGGTGTCTACAAATGAAAATGAAAGTTTTGTCTATATTTTTCTATGTTCAAAATACAAATCGGTGTGTGAGTATGTTTATGGGTAACAAATACATTTCGTTCCTAATATGGCTAAAAGCAACTAACTTAATTTGTCCGTACAAAATTTTAAATTATTTTTTTTTTTTTTTATTTATTCATACCTTCTTTGTGTAGTAGCTTAAGTTTTTTTGCTTTTGTTTAATACTCATAAAAAGTAGTCCATCATATAATGCCCCTATATTTGGCATAATAATTCATTCACATGCTTAATGGTTTTATTATTTTATTTATTTATTTTTTTTGTTTACACATTATAATTTTGTTTCTTTTTTTTTTTTGCAATTTTTTTTTTTGTTAATTTTTCTTAATAATAGAAAGTTTAAATTTTGTGGTGTTAAACACCTTCGCATGATCATGTAATTATAAATAGATTTGCAGGTGAACTTAATTTGTTTGTTACACCTTTATAAAGTGTAATGTTTTTACTCGTTTTTCGGTTTTTGTTTCGAGTAATGATTTGAATGTGAAACTAATTCATTTAATTAAATGTAATGAAGATTATTGTTATTATTTTTATATTTTGAAAGAGATATTCACACATGACTTCTTAAAAAGTATAATAAAAGTTGTTAAAGAGATATAAAGTAACAGTTCAAATAAAAAAGTATCAAGATCCAACGGCCAGTCATTATCTAGTCTAAATAGTTTTGTTTGGTATTTAAAAATGGTGATAAAATCCAAGTCAAATTTTAGTAATAAACATTGAATAGTCTAGTCTATAGTATAGTCTACAATCTAGTCTATAGTCTATATTATTTAAATTATGAAATTAATATTTTCAAACATTTTGCATAAAATAAAGGAAATTTACAAAAATTTTAATTCAAATCAGGGGATAAATAGTGAATGACTGTTTAGGTGCAGTTGCATGCAGAACCCTATGAAGGTACGTCTGTTAAATCTAAAAATTGCAATTAGTTATTTATTTTATCATACGCAAATGTTCATATTTAAGGCGATGTATTTAAGGCGATACCTGAATGCAATTTTGTGGACATTATATACATATATGTATATAACCCATGTTGGTGGTTCGGATAGAAACCAGTATGTATTTACAACATTTTTTATATGAATTTAATTTTTATGAATAAAACAATAAAAAAAACTAATTTTGTAGTAATTTTTACTTGGAACCAAGCAGGAGGATTAAAAGGAGCAAAATTACCAATTATGGGGACTTTTTTAAACATTAGAACTAGTAATTAACTGGTTCTAAAGAACCCAATTTGGTCCAAGTGTACTAGTATATATTTTGAAAGAGATATTCCCACATGATTTCTTAAAAAGTATAATAAAAGTTGTTAAGTTGTTGTCTAGTCTATATTCTAGTCTATAGTCTAGTCTATAGTCTAGTCTATAGTCTAGTCTATAGTCTAGTCTATAGTCTAGTCTATAGCCTAGTCTATAGTCTAGTCTATAGTCTAGTCTATAGTCTAGTCTATAGTCTAGTCTATAGTCTAGTCTATAGTCTAGTCTATAGTCTAGTCTATAGACTAGTCTATAGTCTAGTCTATAGTCTAGTCTATAGTCTAGTCTATAGACTAGTCTATAGTCTAGTCTATAGTCTAGTCTATAGTCTAGTCTATAGTCTAGTCTATAGTCTAGTCTATAGTCTAGTCTATAGTCTAGTCTATAGTCTAGTCTATAGTCTAGTCTATAGTCTAGTCTATAGTCTAGTCTATAGTCTAGTCTATAGTCTAGTCTATAGTCTAGTCTATAGTCTAGTCTATAGTCTAGTCTATAGTCTAGTCTATAGTCTAGTCTATAGTCTAGTCTATAGTCTAGTCTATAGTCTAGTCTATAGTCTAGTCTATAGTCTAGTCTAGTCTAGTCTATAGTCTAGTCTATAGTCTAGTCTATAGTCTAGTCTATAGTCTAGTCTATAGTCTAGTCTATAGTCTAGTCTATAGTCTAGTCTATAGTCTAGTCTATAGTCTAGTCTATAGTCTAGTCTATAATTTAGTCTACAGTCTAGTCTATAATTTAGTCTATAGTATAGTCTATAGTCTAGTCTATACTCTTGTATATAGTCTCGTATATAGTCTAGTCTAGTCTATAAAATTTATTTCGGACTATATTTTAGTATATACTTTAGTCTAGATTTAAATTAAGTTGTTTGGGTTTTAATTTTTGTCAAGATATAAATATGTATATTCAAGTTGGATTTTCCTTTGTGTGTTTTTTGTTGACCTTGAATTCTTGTTATTCGCAATTGGCATTTATTTGATAATATTTATATTTGTGCTGAATACGATTTATTAAAGATTATTCCAATTTATATGCGTGATGACACTTTTACACTGCAGCAGACAAACAAGTACGACGAGCATTTATTGCCAATTCATGTTTGACAAATATTTAAGAGTTTAATCAATATTCTATAGAAGTTTTATAGACCAAGTATTGGTTGTCATGTTCGTATATAATATTTATCAGCATGACGAGGGTTGGATGATACATGTATGTGTGATATTTCATACACAATGAAACTCTCGGCCTAACATGGTATAAAAAGTACTGATTATAAAAGTTAGGTTTTGATTTCAAACTTTTTCTTACACCCCTCGTTTGGGATACATTTCTTTAATCAACACAGGTATCAATATTAATTTAATTGCACAATTTTTCATGGTTTTACTAAAATTAATTTCAATTCTATAAATTTAAAACCATGAAATCCGCAAATATACTATATATGTATGTATGTATGTATATACAAAAAGTGTTCTAACTAACTATAAACCAATAAAGAATAAAGTGTATTCGCAATTCGTTTTAAGTTAAATTTTAAAGTCGTAAAAATCAAACTCTTACGTCCGCAGTAGACTAACATTTATGTGAGTTTATTTATTTTTTATATTCATGTATTTTTTTTATATGTACATAATACATATTTTTTATTATTTTTGTTTTAATGTCATTACAATTTGTGTGCTTTATTTTGAAATGACATTGAACTTGAATTCATGATTCTAGAAATTTATACGCATGTCTGATTTTTTTCATAAAAAATCTATTTTTATAATGATATAAAATGACGGCTTGACTTTGCGAACAAAACTTTTAGAAACCGCTTTTGTGTAAATGCAATAAAATATATAAAATAAAAGAGTAATTGGATATAAATTATTAAATTTAGTTTAATCTGCAAACAATTTAAGATTTAAAGTAGTTATTTAAAAATAAGTCATATGTGTGGGGTTTAAATTTTGTGAAAAGAAATTAATTTTTTAAGGTTGTTTCGCTTTTCTTTTAGAAACATTATGCTTAAGACAAGATCTTTTAATTTAATTTAGTTTTTAATCACAGGAGTTATACACAAGAGAATTCATGATACTATAATATATCGTCAACTGTAATGCAAAATGCTGTTACATTTAAACAATATTGATAAAATTAAAATTTATGTTAAAAACTTAGTATTTTTACTAGAAAAACTTTATTCTTTTTAGGTGACGATATAAATATTTAATACCACTTTGACAGTGAGTTGTTATTCATTTAAAACTAACAACTATTAAAATGACACACATAGTATATTGAGGGCTGTTCCCTTAAGTGAAGTGTTCATTTTTTTTTGCAACAGTTTGGAAAAGAAATCCTTAAAAATTAAATGGAAAGAATATGGCGAAAAACTTCATGATATATAAAGCATTGTTGTTGATTTCTGTAACATGAAAAATAAACATTTTTATTCAGATACATTTTATATAGAAACATTAGTATGGTCTCATTTCTTTGTTGACAACATTTATTAACATATTGTTATTATATGAAATCTTTGTAAAATATATCAACACACATACACATTAAAATTGTCCTTTTTATTTTCAATATCAGTTCATAACTAACCACCATAATGTGACCGATATTTGGTTATGCCCCTAATGAGCATATAAAAAAAAATAATGTAACAATAGATACAAAAGTATATATGAAAACACTCAGTTCAATGCATATGTATATACTCATATGTATGTATGTGGTTCTTAAAAACTATCCTTGTATTAACCCTGCAATTTAAATGGTAAAAATTACCAACTTTGTTTTATGGAATTTATAATAAAAAATCTGATTTTTAGTGAAAAATCTGATATTTAGTAAAAGAAAATCTGATTTTTTATAGAAATTCTGCTTTCTATTTTGTGTAAAGAAAATAGGATTTTTAGTGATATAATGGATTTTTAATAAAAAAAATTTTGTAGTGGAAAATTTGATTTTTATAGAAAGTAGAGAAGACATATTATAAATTCAAGAACCACTTCTCTGAATTACATGGTCCTTTTTGTTATGTCTGAGAGTATTCAGTGTGTAAGTTGTATGTTCATATGTACATATGTATGTATATATGTATTGCTTTCATACAACCACAAAATTGTTAAACTGGTGATGATAGAGGAAAATAGGCCAAAGGCATAAACAATGTTTTTTTTTTTTTTTTTTTTTTTTTTTTTTGTGAACAGACCTTTAAAAGAAATAAATAATTATAATGAAAAGTTTATAAACAGCGAGATATACGAAAGTTAATATAAAGTATTCATTTTTAGAAAGGATATTTATTCAGTTATATCGACCCTTTATTAAAAAGTTAAGCAAAGGCATTTAATTAATAATTAAATAAAAACAACTGATACAGAACTAGTCGCGTGATTCTTACCTAGAGAGGGTAAATTGATAGGACATCTTACTGGAAAAAACCTTAACGTGCTTTGACACAGTCTCACAATTGAAATATAATTAATTTTAAACTAAAAACGAATTAATTTATTTATGTGAGCTTATTGCTAAAAAGAAATATCACAAAATAAGTGCTCAACAATATTTAACTTGCGCACTTAAATTCACCCACTCTGAACACACGCACTTTCATTTCATTTCCCCATCCTTTCAAACACACTCAAGCAAGAAAGTCGAGAAAAAAACAGAAATATTTAACAATATATAGCCAGCCATCTTTAAACCAACACAAATAACAAACATTTCCGTTACTATTATCAAGTCTGGCACAAATTAAAACGACAAGAACAACAACATGGAATTTACACACAAAAAAAAAGAAACATTTGTTAAATGGCCTAAAAAAGAAATAAATGAAGTACCACAACATAAAAAATTGTACTTGAATTCGACAATTTCAAGTAAAAATGTATGAAATCATGAATTTTTGGTTAATTTTTTTTTTTCATGTTCTTGTTGCGACACTTTTTGTTCTACTTTTTTCTTACAAAAGATTTTGCCTTTTTTCACAGTTGAACAGCATCCTGACACGAGACATCTTCTATACGATGAGGAAAAGTAACAAATTTGTTATTGTTAGTGTAGCAGTTACTGTTGTTGACTATTTTGTAAAATCATTGACAACAACCCTACTGAGCAGGAAAAGGGGGGGGGAGGAGAATGTAGAAGAATAAATGAATCTTATCGCCTACTTTTTTATGCTGACAATATGAAGTGAATTGTTGTCAAAGTAGTAAAAATGGTGAAGAGGGAAAGAAGATGATGGCACAAATGTTGACAGTTAAATACAATGTTGAGTTTATTTTTGTTCATTACTTCTTTCTCAGATTTTTTTTCTGTTTTTTGTTCTTATGTCCTTTATCAATATGAAAATATTGAAATATTGATATTTATATATTTATACATGTTGTTTTTGTTGTTGTTGTTATAAACATTTATCGATATAACTGTCGTTATGGGTTTCCTTAAGGAAATATCTTCTAAAATATACATATTATTATATTATTTCCATTAGGGAATAGTTACATAAATACATATTTACATTACGTCACCTGAAATGGAAATTGACTTTTCTAACATTTTATACGTTTTATAAAATAAGCAAAAACAATAAAGTCAACAAAAATTTTACGAATCTCCAAACTTTAAAAAATATCCCAAATAAATAACACCCAGATTTATAACATTCCATTACTTATCCCTTTGCACTTTATGTAACGATATGATGTTATTGTGAATCAAAAGAAGGAAAGGAACAAGTTGATTTTTTAAATTGACATTAATGGAGTAGAATAATCAATGAAATGGATAGATAGACACAGAAACTACAATGTTTCTAAAGCAACACTTGTTATACCCTACATCAATCTAGTGGTGAAGGTATTATGCGTTGTTATTGAAAATACTGATCCCATACCCACCTCAGGGTCACTTTTTGAGTCGAATAAGCCATTTCCGCCAGAATTTAAAAAACAAATGGTAAAATCGGCCCACTTATAGCCCCCATACAATTGTCCACTAGGAAAATCGATAGAGACTACCCAGAAATCATACATTGAAATATGGTGAAAAACGTCTTCTCTTTATTTATAATTGAGGTATTAATACTATTATGAATAAAATTCGGCAAAAATAAGTTTTATATAAAACATAAGACCACTATCAAATTTTATGAGAGTTCGCTCATACATGACCTTAGTCCTCAGATAAACCTTGTTTCAGAAAACCCCTTAAATATCTGTTTAGATTCTCAAAAAAAACACACAATTTTCAGTTTAATAAATAACAAGTACTTAAAATTACTTATATGTAAAACATTTAAATAATTGTTATGAATGAAAAACATCATAATATCTAGTTAAAGTGGTTTTATATTTTCAACACCATTTTATACCCTGGGAAATTAAGTGATTAACGAAAACAAAAAAGAAAAACTACAACATCCGCTGAGACAACATAATAATTGTAAGATTTTTTTTTCCAACTTTGTAATTTAATATTAATACACATTTTTACATTTATAAAGTTTGAAACAATTATTTAAAAGGTATTCAAGGGAGACAATACAAAGGTATGTAATTATAATATTTGCAATAAATAACAAATTGCATTGAAAAGTTTACAGAAAAAAATGAAAAACAATCCCTAAATTAAATATTACAAATATTTTATAAATTTCTTTAATTGAGCTTAATGTAAATCTGGAAAAAGATATAATTTTCAATGTCAGTTAAGCAATAAATGTACAAACATAAATTTTTCTAATTATTATGTAGTAATTTGTAAACAAATTACAATAAAAATATACTGTTTTTGCAGCATTTAGAATGTAATTGAATCATTATAATTTCTGAGAAAATGCCAACTGCAACAAAAAAACAAAACAAAGCAAATCTTTGTTAAAAACTTATTTACTTTTAAAAATACTTTTTTTTCCTCTGGATTTATTTTAAAATCCAGCTATAACACATGTGAACTAAAGAATATACATTATGTATTTTTTACAAAAGGAAAAAATCACTTAGTAAATATAACGAGTACATGTTAATTATGGGAAAATGAAAAACAAATTCAACCAAGTATTTATCATTTGCAAGAATACAACTGTTACACGTACTTACTACTCTGGTAACCAACCTTCCAATAACAATTTGAAAATAAATACATTTTAAAGTGCATAATTATTAGTTTTATTCCCATTCCCAAAATATGTTTGAAAAATTCCCACACTAAATTTTCTCATTTATTTAAATATGAAAGATTAATGTACCTTGAAAATTTCAAGTTTATTTTATGGCAAATAAGTATTTTAGTTTTCAGAATTTTTTTAATTATAGTACTTAAAACAAATTAGCAATATAATTTTTGGCAGATTGATAGTTGAAATGACAGATTTGTCATACAGGGAAGAAACTGGGGATAATTTAGAATCATAATACATTTGCACCACTGTTCTATTGGATAGTAGGCCAAACACAAATTTTCAGCGCTATCGGTCCAAAACTGCCGGACTTAGAGGGGGTCAAAGTTGGACATTTTGTTCATAAATGGTATTTCTTAAATGTTTCCATTTTTATTTTATTTATTTTTTTTTTTTTTTCAAAAAATCCCCATTTTTGGTTTTTTTTTTTTTTTTGTTGCTCAAACGAAAGCTTAGACAATTTACTTTAAGGTCTTTATAGTCCCATAATGGTATACGAGTAGGATATCTATCAAAAAATATTTTTTAACTTAAGAATAAGAAGCGTGTTTACACCAATTCTAATTTTTGCATCAATAATCTGGAGTTCTTTGGATAAATAGTGTAAAATATAAGGTTTCCAACACTCTCTTTGTAAGCGAGAGTGGTAAGTAGTTCTTTAAATCCCTATTTGTATGCGAGCATGGTAAGTACTTGCTTCCAATGACTTCACCGTGTTAAAATAATGAGTTAGAATGCCAATAAGTAAGTACTGAAGAGTGGTTTTATTAGCTTTTTACTTTACCTCGGTATATCCTCCTTTCAACAGAAACTAAACTATAAATATTTTTTTATTTTAGAAAATTTTCGGTACATTTTTTATTAACATAAAATTATAAATCGTTTTTGACTGATCTTTATATGTACATACATATGTATGTATGTATCTTCGACGACACTCCCAATTATTTAAAAACATCGGTATTTTTATAGCTTTTCGTCTACATACAATTTAAAATCTTAATTATTTGACCATTGGTCATCACTTTATGCATTTTAAATAATTGTATGTATTTAATAATTAAATTTATTTGTATAATGATTAGATAAAAAGTTTTCTAGCAAAATATTTGTGTGCAATACATGCGTTAACTATTATTTAAAAATGCAAGTTTGCATGTAAACTTGAAATTAACAAATAAAAAGTTGTCTACTCATTCTCTCTCTCTCTTTTGGAGATTCCAAGAGAGTAAAACAAAACAGACCTGATAAATTTAATAACAAAGAATATAAAGAAATTGGGGCTTGTCAGTTGGTACGTAAAGGAGTTGTCACTCGGTACCTAACTCTAAGTATGTATTGGTAGAATTTTGTATTAGTATTGGAGCTCCAACCACTTTCACCACACTTTCCAACATACATACTTGCATAAATCGTACATAAAATTTTAGGAAAAATAAATAACATTTAAATTTCTACATTCGCAGATTTTTTAATTTATTTTGCCCACATCTAATCAGTAAACATTTAAAAATATGTTTTTCGGACTTAAAATCTCTTTTTTTGCAAAAAAATAAGTTTATTTTAAATAATTTTTTCATTTTCAATACCAAAATATACAACTTTGTTTTGTCAATTTAATTTCAACACACAAAAATTAATTGTCAAAAAATTAAAAAAATATTTTTTTAGTTTGTGAAAAATAAAAATATTTCGGATTGTTAAATGCGATAAAATTGTGTAAAATCTTGATAAATTAATCATTTGATTAGAATTAATTGAGAATTTTACGAAAAAATTTAAGTCTAGGTAGAACATGAAATACACTTCATGGCTTTTCAAAATTTAATTTATATTCTGATTCTGTGTGAGAGAAAAGATCGCTTAAATGATAACAGTTTTCGAAAGTTAACTTAATTATACAATAATTTTGAAAGAATTTAAATCTCGAAAAATAATGGAAAATTTAATGCAAAAAATAAAAAATAATAGTTTTTATTATAAAACGTCATTGTTTCATTTCAAATAATTTATCAATCGCTATCAAAACGCCAATGTAGGCCATTGCGATTATATATTTTAAAACTATTAAGAACCGATTTTAAACATTTTTTCTGTTATCACTTTACAATTGTTATTAGACAACAATATAGGGTGCAATATTATTTAAACAAAGTATTAATCTATTCAACAACAATTCTCAACGCGATAACGAATTCATACTCTTAGTTTTAATTAATAGTCAGAGACTGATATACGCGATCAGTTTATTTCCAGCCTTACTAACAATTAGACGCTCTTAATTCATCAAAAAATTTATACAAAAAATATTTGTAGATCACAATAAAAATGTTATTATTTTTATTGTTAATTATACTAACAAGTGTTTTATATTTCTTGATAAGACATCACTTTTCTTTGTGGCAACGTTTGGGCATTGAATATGATGAACCCATAATACCCTATGGTTGCTTACTCAAAGTTAAGCGTAAGGAAAGATCATTTGGTTTGGTATTGGCTGATCTCTATGAAAAATATACCAAGAAATTTGTGGGCATTTATATGTTTGTAAAACCAGCCATTCTACTGAGAGATGCTGCGTTGGTGCGTCAAATAATGACAACAGATTTTGCCAGTTTCCATGATCGTGGTGTTTATGTCGATGAGAAAAATGATCCAATGTCAGCGAATTTATTCACACTTAAAGGACAAACCTGGCGTTCTTTGAGAGCCAAATTAACACCTTCATTTACTTCGGGAAAACTTAAGGGTATGTTTGATACGGTCGATGATGTGGCCGATAAATTAGTGCAGCATTTGAAGGGTCAGTTGGTTGATGGTAAAGCACACACATTGGAAATGAAAAGTTTAAATACTACGTAAGTTTCTATCAAATAACGCAATTTCAATTTATTGTTCATCTTTTACTTTTTTTGATAGATACGCCATTGATATTATTGGTTCTGTTATATTTGGTCTAGACATAGACAGTTTTACCAACCCTAAAAATGAGTTTAGACAAATAAGTGATAGGCTCTTCGCTTCATCTGGAGTGTTATTAAATATACGTAACGTAATGAGTTTTGTCTGTCCACCGTAAGTTTAAAGCCCAAAACTAAAAAAAGTTGGTCATATATGTATATAAACCCTTTTTAGAATAGCACGCTTTTTATCTGCCCTCGGTGTCAGAGATGATATAATATATAGTTTAAGAGATATTGTTAAGAGAACCATAGAGTTCCGTGAAAAACATGGAGTGGTAAGAAAAGATTTGCTACAACTATTGATACAACTGCGTAATACGGGTAAAATTAGCGATGATAATGATGGTTTATGGCAAGTTGAAACGGCAGCAGAAAATCTAAAATCCATGTCGATTGAAATGATTGCTGCACAATCGTTCCTGTTCTATATAGCGGGTTCCGAGACCACGGCAGCAACAACATCATTTACCATTTACGAGTTTGCCATGAATCCAGTGATATTTAAAAAAGCTCAAACCGAAATAGATGAATGTTATAAGAAGCATGGTCTGAAGCCAGAGGATAAGCTAACATATGAAGCTATACAAGATATGAAATATTTGGATTTGTGTGTTATGGGTAATTTTCTAAAAAATATCATGAACAATTTACTATGACTTATGATCCTTTACAGAAACCACTCGTAAATACCCTGGTCTACCATTTTTGAATCGAGAATGCACTCAGGATTTTACAGTGCCCGGCACAAATTTCACCATTAAAAAAGGTACCGGCATTATTATTTCACTTTTGGGTATACATCGCGATGCTGAATATTTTCCCAATCCTATTGACTATAAGCCAGAACGCTTTTCTGAGGATGTAATGGATTACAATCCTGTAGCTTTTATGCCATTTGGGGAAGGTCCACGTCATTGTATAGGTAATTTAAGTTAATGATTTTATATTATTTTATATATTAATTTTTGGT
Source organism: Lucilia sericata (assembly GCF_015586225.1). Lineage (NCBI taxonomy): Eukaryota > Metazoa > Arthropoda > Insecta > Diptera > Calliphoridae > Lucilia > Lucilia sericata. The sequence continues at coordinate 30,266 of NW_023994132.1, read as the reverse complement.
ATTCTTTATGTTTTAGCTCAGCGTATGGGTATTATAAATGTGAAGGTGGCTTTAGCTAAAATATTAGCTAATTTCAATATCGAACCTATGAAACGTAAAGAAGTGGAATATAAATTTCATACATCACCAGTATTAGTACCAGTTGATGGGTTGAAAGTTGCACTATCAAAGAGATGGTAATAGGAGTTTGTACAGTTCTAGATATAAAGGCAGAGGAGTCACCCTAAATCAATCATATATTTTTATATTAAAAAAAATCTAAATATTTATTAATTTTATATTTTATTCATTTAATTAATATTTAATAGAATAATATTTGGATTAACAATAACAGTGTTTGTTCATCTTCTCCTTGTTAATATATTGTCTGATAAAATCATATGTACTTACATTATGTTCACGAACCATTTTAATTTGTTAATTTATCGCGAGTGAATTATTTGATTTTAATTCAAATGTTTTACAATTAATAATTTTTACAGTTAAATTTTCTAAAAAATTTAAAATATTTATATGTTTTACAAAAATATATATATAATTAAATGTAAACACAAAATAACTATTTTACCAATACATTGTTTCAGTGTCAAGTTACAATTTCAAAAATTCACTAAAGACTGAACATGGATTAACAACTTAAAGTATTATGATATTTCTTTGAGTTTCACATTTCCCAAAGACGCGCTTAAGTATCAGATCAGATTTCCACAAAAAATCTCTACATAATAAGAAACAAATGAAATTATGAGTTAGTTGTCAACAGTAGCTGTTCTCACAACCACGATAATATTTTGTCATATGTAATGACAATCAGTGTTGCCATTGTGGTTAAATTTTTCCTGACCCTAGCCTTAACCTTTACTTGTTTTCTCTTTTTATAAGTGGTATTTGAAAAATTAATGTTTGGTTGATAGTGTGTCAATACGAAGTTCGTGGGTTCGACTCCCACCAGAAACTTTGCTAAAGTAGCGCACTACAGACCCTATTGTGGCCTAAGGTGTATTACATCGAATCTGAAGTAACATACATATATAATCCTTTTAAACTAGCCAATGATAATGTCGAAGTAAGTGTCAAAACAAGAATTTTTTTAAGTAAAAAAACTCAAAATAAAATTGGTCCTCTGGCAACACCATGTAATAAAGTATGCAGATACAAATACGGGTTTATGTGACAATATCAGTGTGTGAAAAAACCGGAAGGATAAATTACTCATACCACGATAAGTAGATAAATAAATAAACATACACCGACATACAGGTATAGTATTGCTGTCATTAAGATTGATTGGTATCTTTTGGATTTTTTCCATGTTTTCGTAAAAATGTGAACAGTGAAGCAACTGATAATAGTAGTGATTAAAAAACAGATGTAAACAAACATTAAAGCAAACAACTGATAATAATTTAAAAACTTAGGGACTACTGGTCAGGAATGTCTCTCTTGACCAGGCAGTCGGCATACTAAGCTTAAACATTAAATGGACTTAATAAATAACAAAATAATGCAATTTGTATTCGGTAACTGGGTAAAAAGAAAAAAAACTGAGAGAGGACAGAAATAATTATCAGTTTTTTTCTTTTATGTTTTGTATTTTGAAGTCAAGTCTTTAAAAGACGATGAAGAAGCCTAATCTTGTATTGCCAAAAAAGACGAAAACAACAAATTAAAAAATGAGAGAAAAAAATAATGATCTTTCGACAGAAAATGCTGAGAAAGAATTTATTTTTTAAGGAAAGAAGAAACAGTGTTGTTCAATGTTAATTTGTAGAAAAACGCTTAAAATTCTAAGAACGTTTTGGAACAAACTTAATCATTTTTAAAGGATCTAGAATTTTCGTGAACAAATCGTCATAAATACGAAGTTGCTTGTACATATCTCTGCTAGTAATATATTGAATTTGAAAATTAATATTGTTGAAATTATATATATGTTCATATATGTATATTTGAACTATATATAGTAGGTCGACAGATTGCACGTTGAGATGACATAGCAAATATTATAAATAAAGAGGTCTTCGTGCTGTAGCGTCTCAAATGTGGTCAAAACGGAAACTCCATGATATGACATCTAGAAAATCGGATGTGATGGATAAATTTGGTGGTCTATGTTATTATCCATAGATATTTTTACAAAGGTTGTCTAAAATTTGCTTAGGACCTTGTAAATTCTACTTTTCATAAAATTTGTCTGAAAGTCTTAACTATTTAACAGAAACAATAAAAATTCTAAGATTATATTGCAATTTATAATTCTTTTAAGAAAGTTAAGAAAAAAAGCGTTTTTTGCCAAACCAGCTTGACAACACTGAGACAAAGAAAAACATACCTTAGCTACAATTGCCTAAGGCTCTGGACAAAAATACCAAACTGTCTGACAAACAGGCAGACAGACGGACGGATGAACTGACAGACGATTATAAATATTTCTTCATTTTTTCATTATTGTTGATGTTGTTGTATTTCTTTTCTATATACCATCAGACATGGCAGCAGCAAGTGGAAGTAGATGGATGACTTGGTATATAAAATATATGTACTGATCGTACTCTTACACGTACATACATACTTAATAAATAACTGAAACTGACGGATAATATGGCAGGCGGCAACTTTCGTTTTCTGTGAAAAATGGCAAATTATATTTTTATTTCTGAAACAGTCTGTCAGTACAGCTTATAACGATCAGTTCGGAAATCGAAATAGCAACAAATTAAAATAGAAACGCGTGCTCAATACTCCCCAATGAATCGTTTACGACTTGATTGATATTAAAAAAAAAACAACAATAGAAAATCTATAAAATTTCTAAGATGTGGTTACTCATACCGATACTGATCTATGCCGTAATATTTCTCTCAGTGCGACATGTATATAACTATTGGCGTCGAAAGGGGTTTCCCCATGAGAAATCCGATTTGTCTTGGCCGTTTCTCAAACAAATTTACAAACGTGAGTTTCATTGTGTCGATGCCATCAGTGAGGCCTACCGTGCCGGTAAGGAGCGATTTGTGGGCATATATTTTCTGTTTCACCCCACTTTGCTTATAAGAGATCTTTCATTGGCCCGTGAGCTTTTGGAGAATTCATCGGGCCATTTTAATGATTCTAAATGGGATTATGTACGTGGTTATCGTAAGTATAATCTAATGGACAAAATATCACCCATATTTTCTGCGGCTCGTTTAGAGGCCATGTTATCTAATATTGAGAAGGTCGGGGATTATGCATTGAACTATATGGATGTTGTTGCGGATTGTAATCCATCGGATGGTATTGATATGCAAGAAATTATGAGAATGTAAGTTTGCATAGTGACATACATACTTTAGTTAGTTTAAATGCTTATATCTTAAAAAAAAATTATTAATAAATTTAAATTAACATTTAAGCTGATAAGAAACTGTATTTTTATGTGCTTATGTGTGGGTTTTCTTAAATCTGTTTTAAAATTAATTTATATTATGCATTAATTGAATTAATTTTGTTTTTTAATACATTTTATTTTATTTTTTTATTTTAGTTATTCTGTGAGTATTATCGCCAATTTAATCTATGGCTCAGAGATTGATCTTTTCAAACAAACAGATTCAATATTTCAACAATATTTAAATTATTCCATACGTCAATCAGCTGTTAATTCATAGTAAGTATTTTATTTTATTTAATTTTTTTGTCTTATTAATTGTGCAACAAGTTGTATGTGTAATATATTGTTAAATCCAGATAAGAACTAATCGCGTATCAATGTTTGTAATAATAATGACTTTGCAAAAAAAAATGTTATTGTAAAATGTAAATTAATAACATTTAATTTGCTCATTTTAAATTAAATTCCTAACTGTATTTGATTATTCAAAATTAAAGTAAAAGAGTTTAAGATTTCACTATGTTTAACATGTGAATTATTATTGAATTATGTTTTAAATTAAAATTTTATTTCAAGAATCTGCTGATCATTGATAATGAGAATATTTTTATCAGCATTATAAAGCATTTTAATTTTTTTTAATATTCGTTTAGCACCTACAATCGCATTCCGAAAAATACCTCCCTTACCTATCGCCTACGAGACGTCGTACGTGAAAACGTAGAACGACGTGAAGAGGGCGGTACGATACGCAAAGATATTTTACAAGTTCTAGTTAAATTTCGTAATGGCAATGATATTGAACAAAAAGAAAAACTCAGCTGGCACATTGAGAATCTATTTGAAAGGGAAAAACTCTTATCAATTAAAAAATTTACACAAATTACCGAACATCTGCTGGAGAATGGTATGAATACAATGGCCTCAACGGGTGTATTTGCATTGTATGAGATTTTGCAACAACCAGAACTCAAACATAAAATAATAGATGAATTACGTACTCACATACAACTGAATAATGACAAGAAACCACAAATAACATATGAAAATTTAAAACAATTGAAACTAATGGATTTATGTTTACAAGGTAAGAGATTTAATGGCTTAAAAAATTCACAATATCATAACTAAAATCTTTTCAAAATTATTTAACAGAAACTGTACGTAAATATCCCAGTGTAGCATATATTGAACGTATTTGCCGCAAGGATTTTCAATTGCCCGCAAGTAAACACACACTCAGTGAGGGCAAATCATTTATTATACCTTTATTGGCCATACAAAGAGATGAGAAATACTTTGAGGATCCTTTAAGCTTTAAACCACAGCGTTTCTTACAGGACAGTAATGGCAATAAGGGACAATGCTTGCTTAGTTTTGGTTTGGGAGCTAAAACCTGTATAGGTAGGTGGTAATTTCTTTGGATTGGTCAATATTTCTGAAAATAATTTATTTCTTATTTTTAGCTCAACATTTTGTTAACCTGGTGGTTAAATGTATATTGGTCAAGCTGTTCTTTAATTTCCATATGGAAACGATTCCGTCGGAGAATTTTGAAATCTGTTATAATAAAACACCTTTCATACAATCAAAAGAGGGTTTTAGAGTTAAATTAAGATCCACGAAAATAAAATTTGATTTATAGATTTAATAAATTGATACACTTTCAATTTCTTTAAGGTTTTTGGCTTATTACCGATCGAATAAGCATATAAGCAAACAATAAGACGAAAGTTATTAAAATATAATTTTTTAAACAAAAAATCGTCCATAAATTTAGTTTCATATTGAGAGACCTATAATTAATTTTATTGAATTTACTATGTATTTTGTTTAATTAAAATAACTTCCAAAATGTTCTGTCTATTAAAACGATATTGTATGCATATTTTAGCAGCTTCATTTGTTAGAACAATAATAGAAAAGAAAACAATCTCAGAAATAATTACATACATATACTACATGTATATGTATGTACGTACGTACATACGTATACAGTGGTAGACACAAAGTAGTCTTACGATAACAGATCTTAAATTTAATCCTTTGGTCCACTATTACATACAAGTGTGTTTGTTCTGCTTTTACTTGCAGATGACTAGTTGAGATACATGTCTGAAACTTTGAGATCTAACACTAAAGACGGTTTTTGTCAATGTGGATCCAGTTTTATAATTATAGAGATCGAAATCTCATATTTGTATACAGTTTTGATGATGCACTCTAATCTTAGACTTTAGTTTTGAAACTTTTTACCATAACTGTAAAATATGCAAATATTTTGTTTATATTAAGTTGAATATGTAGAAATACAATCATGCATAATATTGACATAAATTTTATACGATACACTCATGTGTGTGTGAATACCACCATCACCAAATATCGCATCGCATCACATCTGTATCTGTTTTTTACATGATTATCTAAATAAAATTTATGAAAACACAATTGTTGCCAAAATTAATGAGCTACAAGTAAATTTATGTTCTGCTAGATTCAAATGAAATGTAAATTCTTGCCACACAAAAAGAAAAAACACACACACACAATGCCACAGATATATTCACTTATAATTTATGTACTTAAGTAAAACTTGGCTTGAAAATATTTAGAACAATAGTGAAGTGAGAGTTATGAATTTGAAGAATTCTTAATAAATTATGTTCAGTTTGTTATGATAAATTTTCATTCATATATGGACTTAAATTACACCTTAAATCGTTATTATTATTATTATTTTTAATTACATGATATAATATACTTTTTCACAACTACTGCATACCGCCAACATTATACAGAAGAACTTGGCCATTTAACCCAGCAAAAACTTACACAATAGCTTTTAAAATTATTATTTTAACACGGGGATGACATTGAGGTAAGTACTTAACATGCTCGCTTACAACGAAGTTAAGTAAGTAGTTTGTTTTTCAAAAAAATATATTTTTATTCGTTTTTGTTAAAAACAAAGTAAAAAGTAAGTACTTATTTAATGTATTATTTGTAAGTACATTACCTTTCTATGTAATGCACGCGTATGTAGTAGTCAGTGATAAGTAAGTTATTGCTGGGAATATCTTCATAAATTTTAAATAATTGTAAATACAATATAACTTTTATTATGTTTACATATTATACAAAAAATAGTAACTGGTCTCATTAAACTGCCATTTTCAAAATGTCCTTAATTGTCCTTTAGTAACCGTTGACCCTTAAAATTGCGTATGTATATACCACACTCATAATTGGTATTTTCTCCTTATGTATTGGGTTCACCATTAATATTGACCCCAAAAAAATTTCACATTTTCCTAGGTAAATTTATAATTACGCATAAATTGCAATAAATCTGCATGTGTTTAAGTAATTAATTAAAAAATCATTAATTATCAACAAACAAATATGATTAACGGATTTAAAGCCACACATAGTTTTTTTAATGTAAATTCATGCATTTTGAGGGCAGGATTTTCTATATCTGTATATCCCTGCAGTATGGGATGTCACACCGGAAATAGTGATTTTTCCAGTCACAGGATTAGTTATATGATTACTTATTTTAATATAGGCTTTTTTAGGAGAAAATCAGTACATTCGTAACATATGACCCCTTGCATAGATATAGTGGGAATACATTGTCTCTTTGTCGAACTGTTGGGATGTATTGAAACAGCAAATATGTATGTATGACCATGCGGTATGAGTTTATTGGGTCAACTAAAATAATGACATTATAGGAATAATTTGAATAAATGGTTTTGTTGTTTATTTATAAAGACCACAAAAACCTACAAAAATACTGACAAAAAATTAAAATTTTTAACAACATGTATAAAATTAGGATGATTTTACAAACATAAAAATAAATTGTATGAAAAATTTTAATACTTAAATTGAAGATTTTATATAGTTCCCCACCCTATGCAAAAACCATTATTAAGTTAACAATGGTTTATAAAATCAGTTTTTATATTGAAAAAGTGTGTAGTAAACTAATGCTAACTTTAATAATCGTTTTTGCATTAGGCAGTTAGTCTATAAAATTAAATTAAAACTACGTATTTTGGAAGTGATCACTAAAAGGGAGAAATTTTCTAATAGTTTATACATATATTGCAGGATTCCTTAGAAATAATATAAAAATACAATTCGCTACCAACCTAATGTACGTGTGTATTAGGTCTACAAAAACAAATGCGTAAAGAGAATATCCTGTTTATGATGTTGTTATGGTTTCAGTTGGGTCACTGTGAGTACATAAATTTATTAGACACATATTTCTTCATACTGTCCAAAACATTTAATAATATTATAATAACTACATGTTGATTTTGGTACTAGGTACCTAAAATTTGAAATATGTATAATAAATTATATAGTTAGGAGTTTACAAAGTCACTGGATCTCTTCCCCATCGCTATTGAAGACCTTAATTATTGAGTATTCAAAACTAACCGTACCTTACACGCTTGGGGCAATTTTAAAAAGTTCAGGTAAGTGATCAGGTGACGACAGTATTTTAAATGTGTAAATCTGAAATGCAACATAAATTGTATTAATACCCTACACCACTTTAGTGGGTAATCAAACTACTGGTCGCAATTTTGATGATGAAATTTGGAACATGATCTTCTATGGTACCGGAGACGAAGCCTATTGAAAATGGTTAACATCGGCCCATTACTTCACCTAGCCCCCATACAACAGAACCCGGCGAATAGGACTTGTAAACCTCACAATTTTGATAAGATAATTCAATGAAATTTGGAACATGATCTTCTATGGTACCGGACAAGGCCTATTAAAATGGTTAATATCGGTCCATTATTTCATCTAGCCCCCATACAACTAAACCCGACGAATAGGGCTTTTAAGTTCATAATTATGTTTAATATACTCGTATCTCGACAAAAAGTTACAAAACCAAGTTCTATACTAGCCTTGATGACTCTCATGAATTTTATAATTATAGGGTCTCATTTGACCATAGCCCCTATACAAAGCCCCCTTCAAAATTTGGCTAAATGTCCACAATTTTATTCAACAATAAATGGCTTAAGTATATCTGAGGCAAGGTACAATTCAACTTAAATGCTTTATTATCACATTTTATTTTTGTAACAGGGTATTATATGGTCGGTCTCGCCCGACTATAATTTCTTACTTGTTTTTTATTGCAACACAAATTTATTTACTTTTAACATGTTTTCATTTATTTGCATTTATTTTAAACATAATACTTATGCAGATACAAATTTATTACTTTAGATATACTCATTTGTAAAAAAATACAACAATAGCAAAAAAACTAGTTTTAACACTATTTAAAACCTTTTGCAACTAAAAAAAGTTTTAATCCATAGTAAAAGCATCCTAATAAATTACTGCAGGCGGAACAAATACAGGTGAAGCCATGTAGATATAAAAGTAATTCAACTTTTAACTATTTTCTACTTATAAACACCACTTAACTCTAAAATACTACAGGATTCATTGTAATAGAAAAAATAGAAAAAACATGATATAGAGAGAGATAGCAACTAGTAACAGAGGAAGGATCCATTACTATATATTAAACAAAATTTGATTGTAAAAAATTTTTTTTCCTTTAGAATCCTTATGCCGTAAAATTCTCTTGTTTATACGACAATATGAAACTAGTCCCAAAGAATATTTGTACTGATTACGTATTCCTTCCCCAATAGTTGACCTACTTAATGATTCATACTCACATGTATGAAAAGTTGCAAAAAAAAGGTATACAAATTCGAAATTCATATTCTCTAGTTGTATTCAGATGCTAAAGTGCGAGAACCATTCTTTTTTGTATTTTGAAACTATATAAACTTTTATTGTTTTAACTAAAATTTTCCCTTAAGGCAACTTGGGTGTGAATTTTTATGTCTGTCTCTACTATGTCTGTCGGTATGTTTAAATAAGCTTTTTTCCGACTGGATACTGATACAGTAAAATATATGTATATGAGTTTGTCTTTTGTATAATTGTAATGGATATTGTTGTTGTTGTTTGAAACTTTCCAAAGTGTAGAGACCCAGGATGTTATGAATTTATGTATTTTGAATAGTAAATTAAGTAGGAAAGAGTACACACAGACAGACACGCACAAATACAAATATTAAAACTTACTTTACACTTTGAAAAAAGTGTTACAATTTTTGGTCAAAAGGATTAAAAAACAAGCATACAAGTTTCTACAGAACTAAAAAGGAGTATTTTCTTAAATTTAAACAAAATTTATAAAGATATTTTCTCTTTAGAACAACTTTATAAACAGTTTAATTCCTTTAATTTTCTGCTCTTTACTGATAAAAGTTTTTTGGCAAAAGTGTTAATTTTGTTGAATGTTTTTCTTATAACTAGCATATTAATTATTAAATAAACAACAGATGAAAAGTTTCATAATATTATTACAAAACACTTACCATTTTGCTACCGTTTAAATGTAAAAGTTTCTGGTTCGTTTTTCTTTTGAAAACAATATTCAACCGCAAATAAGGTTTAAGTCAAAAATCTGGAAAATAAAAGAAGAAAATATTAAACAAAAGATTGTTAACAAAATGAGAAAAATTTTTGAACAAAAGGTGTTAAATGGAATGGTTTTAGAGAATCGTTTCTGTTTTTATTATAAAACAGACTTTTAACATGAAAATCCATAAATTTAATTAAATATTTTAAAGCTTATTTTTAACAATTATTTTCCTTACAAGTTAAAATATTAAAATATTTTTAAGCAGATGGCAAATTTCTATATTTAAGGTGAAACCTACTTTCCAAAAATTTCACTTTTTTACGGCCCCTAAATATGGATCATAAATAACTACTTCGCCTTTTTAATCGGATTGAGAAAATATACAGATCTAATAGGTGAGAGGTTAAAAATATCGTTTGGAAAACTTCGTTCTATAAAACGATAATAGTTTCAAAGAATTTCAATTTTCTTGTATGACAAATATCTTTGTTTGCCTGAGACGAGATTGGATCTGCATTTGATAAAAAGACTCCATCCGCGAACTACACTTTTTCGGTACGTGGTCAAAGAGAGGTCGTTTACATTTGTTTCATGTTCCACTTAGGTTTTAAAATCTTAGAAAACTTAAAAGTTAAAAATTGTTTAATATTGTTATACCCTACACCACTTTAGTGTGTAGTAATAATATTGGTCCTATACCTACCTTGCCCGTCAGTCTGTCTGTCCGTCCATGTTAACCTTGATGAAAATTGGTTCATGATCTTCTATTGTCCCAGGGACGAAGCCTATTGAAAATGCTTAAGATCCGTCAAAATTCAAGTCAAATGTCCACAATTTTATTCAACAATAAATGGCTTAAGTATATCTGAGGCAAGGTACAATTCAACTTAAATGCTTTATTATGAAAACTAAATCACATTTTATTTTTCTAACAGGTGTAGGGTATTATATGGTCGGCCTCGCCCGACTATAATTTCTTACTTGTTTTTAAAATCGTTTTGCTTCATCATCATATGTTGACCCACATGAATTGCATTTTCAAAAACAAACCAAAGAGAAAAATCATCAAACTATTAATTTTTTTACAAAATATGTATTGTTTTAAAGTTTGTTTTTTGTTTATTTATTTCCTAAACATTTTGTTTTATTTATCATGACTTTAAAAACATTTTAAAGTTCTTTTGTTTCATTTTATTGGTAAAAAAATACAGGGTGTATTCAACATTAATGGATAAATTTTGGCAATTTATAACTGGTTCCACATATAAGTTGTTCTTTCAGGGTATAAATTTGTTTTTTATGATTAAGATTAAAGACTAACAAAATTAAGATTCAACTACACTAATAAAACTTAAACTGTTTTAAGCTCCTTGCAGACTAACACACATAAATATAGTTTACGTTAGTATTGAGTTTGCCCATGACTGCTATACTATAGACTCATCTCCAGATCCCGCAAATAACCAATAATAACTTCAACATTTGCAACACCCTCTCCACTTTTGTTTATGTTTTGTTATTGTGAAAAAAATACATTGTATGCACTTTTTGTTTTTGGTGTGCATCCATGACACAATTTTGTAAAAAAAATACAAAAATACCAGAAAAAAAGCATAAAGCTCTATGCAACATTTGTTGTGCTGTACCAAGAATCTAAACAATATAAAGTGAAAATTTCAAGCAGCTGCAATGGTATCTGCTGTTTTCGATTGGCGCGCATTATACGACACAACTGTCATAAACAAATTCTGTTAAACATTTTTTTGAAATTGTTATAGCTTCTTTGTGGGTGAAGATTGGTTTGATAGTTAATTTTAAACCAAAAAAACAAAATTAAATGTTCTCTGTTTATAAACAAATCAATGTGTTTATATTACAGAAAATCAAAATAATCATTAAAAAGTCTTAAAATGTTGATCAGCCCAATAGTCATTAAACATTAAGCAATCTTAGACACTAGTCCATTAATATTTGGCTCATTTCTTTCTTCATTGCGGTAAAATTTATTAACTGTTTGTTTATACATATTGTTTGATTTTGGCGGTTAACACCACCCATGTGGAGTTTAAGTTTAAATACTTTTTATTTGCTTTTTAGATATGTTTCATTTTTTGTCCATTTGTTTTATATTTTACTGTAAATGCTTTCATAAATCATCTTTAATGTAGTTTTATTTGCATAACATCACATTTAATTTGATTTATAATTCAATAATGTGTTTATTAACTGCCAAACTGTAAACAACAATTTGGTTGAAGAAAAAGTTATTAATAATTTTGCAATTTATTTAGTAGAAAATATTTGTTTATTATTTATTTATTTATATTTCACATTAGACAGCCATGCCACCAAAGAAACAAAGCGGGTTCCTGTTAAGAGCCGTATTGCTTCAGAAGTTTGGAAATGATAAAAGCTTTAATATGAATTTGCTTTAACGTTTTTAATAAAATATTTTCAAGACCTTTAAAAACTAATATTTTCATAATATCTCATTAATTAAGGGAATGTAACTTAATATGTTTTAAGACCGTTTTACTACTCCTACAGTCGGTCGTTTTCGATTTAAATATAAATTTTCATAAAGTCTTTTTGTTTATTATACATTTTATCCAACTTAATTAAGTTGTCTAATCCCTAAAATATCTTTGGGATATGAAATCTATAATGTCTTTTCCTTTATATATAAAATTACTTTCAGATATACATAATATTTATCTCTTGTTCTACTCCAGCTTATCAATAAAATGAAGCTGTTGCCATAAATATAAATCTTGTGTCTTTAACTAAAATTAATTTTTACAAGAGGGGGAAATCACTAGACAATATTTTATCTGTTAAAATACATACTTATGTATGTATATGTGAAAATTTAAATACAAATATTGTGCATATGAAAATATTGTTGTCATAGTAGTAAAATGAGACCAAAATATATATTTATTTTTTTACTAATTATTGTCAAGACAATCTAAAACACAATGGAGGTGGGAATAGACAGAATCTATGAGTACACCATCACACCAATCATACCGACACTAAAGATATTCCATTTCTATCTTTATCTTATTTTTTTTGTCATGTTCATATTTTACATGATTATCTCAATCCCCTTGACACTGAAGTAAAACATGACAACGACAAACAAGATTTTGCTATATCTTTGGTTTTGTATCTGTGTATTTTATGGATGTCTATATAATAATTTTCTACTATAATTAGAAATTATTATTATTTTATTTGTAGGGAACTGAAGTTGAGACTGGGGAAACAAATTTAAATACAAAACATTAATGACTTGAAAATGCTTTTTTATACTTGTTTAATTTTTCAAATTATTACTAAATATAGAGAAAATTTATTTAAGAATCTTTAAGCTATAAATATGAATAACAACAAAAACACAACTGAAATGTTTTTTTTTTAACGTAAAATCAGAATGAACTTTTGTTTTTGTTTAATTTCAAATTTTTCCACTTGGTTGATTTTAAGAGGAAACTGTACAATAAGGAAGTTCCGCATTTATTTTAAGAGTTTTTGTGTTGTTTTTCAGTTGTTTTTATTTTTTAATTTATGCAAAATGTTTAAGACTAAAATTATGTAGACGTTTATTCATTATATAACTATGTATCTGTAAAAGACATGTTGTTTATGAAAGATAATTGTTGGCAAATTATGCAAATTTTTATAAAAAAAAGTAAATTTGTAACAAACAATAAAAAAATTATTTTTATTTATGAGATGCTTGAGCAGTGTAACCTCTTATAGAAATAGAAAATCACCGGAAAAGTTTTTTCATAGAAATGTTATGGCTGGACCAAAAGTACCTTAAAATTGGGTTAATTTCTATTTCATGGATTTATCACAATATAGAAATTCTCTGGAAGTATGGTCTTAGAGAAAATTTTGCCTGAAAATATAATCCCTTTCAATTCTAAATTTTCATTGTATAGGTCCCTCTAAAACGGAGATCTCTCCTTATTTCAAAAAGTTTCCTACAAACTCCACTCCTCTCAATAAAATTATTACTGGGCCAAAACTTTTCCTACTCTTGTCTGTAATTAAAACTGCCTCAAAACAATACTCAAATGTAGTCAAGTACTATGTATTTCATACACTTTCACATGTTCTCAAAGCTAGAAATAAATACAAATACCTATGTACATACGTAAATATGTGAAGTATTCCCATTTCCTTAGGTCTTAATTATGTATCAACTTCATCTGATCATGAATACGACCTAAAAACCTAAAAGTTATAAATACAGAATCTATCTAAAATAAGTGGTGAATGTGTGAATGTTTTTTTACAATAAAAACAAAAAGAAGTCTCTTTATACAATGAAAAATTGAATCAAAAATATTGCAAAACATAAAAAACACACATACGAGGAGAGTAACAGTAACAGTTCATTAGACAAAATAAAAGCAAAGAAAAAAAAAAGTTTTCACACACAAACCCCCCAGATGAAGGAAAATATAAGAAAAGCTCAATGAAGTTTCATTTCATAAAATTTTCTTCTACATGATTTATTTTCAGATTGTCTCAGCACTTTTCGAGAACAATAACAACAACAAAAACGAGAACGAGAACTACAGACATAAGAACAGCAGCAGCCAACATCTCTGAAGTCTACTTAAGAAAACCATTGTATCTGTATTTGGCCAAAGGGCGTCCCGTCCCTTTTTTGTAGTAATTTTCATTTCTAGCTGTTTCTTGTAACAAAAACAACAACAATTTATTATAATAATAGTTACAACCACAACAATACAAAGAAAATGAAAATAAGGAAGTTTTCTTTGTAATATTTAAATATATTCCAGAATGTAGGTAATGAATACAATTGCCAAGACATTTTCAAATCTTTTAAAGCCTAGTATAAATACATATTTAAGTCCCTTAATGTAAAAATAATCATTATTGTTATTGCAAAAGTTTAAAGTAACGATGAAATTTATTTACCAAAATGTTTGATGACAAAAAATCTTATTACAACAATAGAATTTATGTAATTTTTAATATTCCATAAAAAAGTTCAATAAATTGTTTTCCAACGGTGGATTAACAAAATTTTTATGTTTTTTTTTAGTGACTGAAAAGAACATCGAATCAATTATGCTATGTCCATCTGAATGTTTGTTGAATTCAATTTTCTGAAGACCCCAAATATCTTCGGGACCCAAATCTTCAACCATTCTGTTAGACGTGTTTTCGAGAAGTTTCCTATTTAATATCAGCAAAATACATTTTGGGACATTTTCGAGAACTTATAAAAGGAGACATTTTGGGACTCGCAACCCAGAAGGTACTTTTTGAATTTTCTGCACAGAGGGAAAAATAAATATACACGCCTGGTCCCAAATTAACACCAAATTTGTCAATAACATCCATTGTCTAGTATATACATACATACAACAACAACATGTAATGTAGACCACGCAACTTTGTCAACATTGCAAAAATTCGTTGTCGCAATCTAAACTTTATGCACATCCGTTGTCTAAAAAGCTCAAAATGCGTTGCCAATAGTGAGTTTACCACGTTTGTTAACATTTAGACAACATGTTGTTGTTCTATGTATGTATATACTTGACACGGATGTTATTGAAAAATTTTGTTTCTTTTCTCCTCTGTGTATAATATTGAGCCTAGAAACTATAATTAAACATTCAAAGTCCTTTTTGGTACTTTTTGTTATAAAAATTGTATTTTTTGAATCTTTTATAATATTGAGCCTAAAAACGAAAAATTAAAGACGCACTATACCGCTAAAATCCAAATTGGTACATTTTCGTCATTCAAGTAGTACTTTTATGCATTAATTAACCTAGAAACATAAAATCATATATGTATGTATATAGAACCCTGATGTTATGAACATTTATAAGAGCAAACTTTTTCGTACTTTTTCGTTCTTTACTCGGTACTTTTTAAATCTTCTTTTAATACTAAATATAGAATTAAACACGCAGCTGATTGATTGAATGAAAATCTATAAAAAGGGAACTTTCTGGTACTTCTTGGTCTTACAAATGGTATTTTTTTCATACTGACTGTATTTTTTAACACAATTTGGTAAAGGGTATATAAGATTCGGCTCAGACGAATATAAAACTCCTACTTGTTTTTTAATCTACTATTTTTACATAAAAAATTACAAAAACAATTTTTCAATAAAAATTTCAAAATCCCAACTGCCAAAGCTTTAAAAACTCACAAAAATGGATTTTGTTTTTTTTTAATAACATTGCTTTTATAATTATAAAAAAGTTTCCATCTATTTAAAAAAAGTGCAAGCAAAGTTAATACACCTTTTCACATTTGCCGAAAATCAGGGTATTATGTATTGCATTCGCATATTGTACATAAATGCAAAAAAGTCACATCACAAACCAAAAAATTTAAAAAAAGATGCAACAACATGTCGCGCACATTAATCATGACAGCAGCAAAATCCCATCATATTCATCTAAGAGCAACTGCAACAATAACTATAATACAACAGACAACAAACATCAACAACAGAATACCAGCCAACATTATTGTATTGCATTCAACAACTGTTGAAAACTTTATAAACATTTTCAACAGTCAAAAAAATTGTGAACAAACTGAGCAAAGAGTTTATTTTCGTTCAAAAACTACTTTCAGCAGCAACATAATTTCAATAAAATAAACCAAAATGTTAAATAAAAATTTTCTTCACAAAAATATAAAAACAAAAATTGTAACACGAGAATACTTCATGACTTTTGAAGTTTTAGAGTTTTTTTATTTTCTTTCTTTTTCTGCAGTTTAACATGATGAATTGTTATGAAAGCAGCAATTTGTTGATATTTTTTCATTGTGTCTTTCTTTAGCTGACAAATTTAAATAAATATTAAAATTTCTTTTAATGTTTTTTCAGTGTTATAAGCACGATTTTATTTAAAAAAAGAAATTAAAGAAAATATATTTCTCGTTCCTTTCTGAAAAGAGCAGCTGTATTTTATTTTATACATTGTGCAACCATATGAAAAGGCATCATAAAAGTCAGTTCAAGTTTCATGTTTGTTTCAACATCATTAAACATTTTCAGCTTTTTTTGTTGTTGAAGTGACCAAGAAGATTATAAATTGATTTAAACATTTTGGAAAATATGAAATAATTTGTCATTATTAAGGTTGACAAAGGTTTTTCTTAAAAAGAGCTAAGCCCTGAAACTCCATTTACCAAATTTCTTGAAATACGCTAAAGATTTCTGTTAGGTCGGCTAGCGCTGTCCTATTAAACTCCACAGAATCAGAGCTACGGTATTGGCTAAGAGGTCAATATAAACCTCTAACGGTTTAACATAAAAATCTAATCAAAATATCAAATTTAATACTCTAAAAATAATCTTTAATTATTGTGTAGAATGTAATGAACATGATTTAAATATTTTTACGCTTTTTTTTAAATATCCTTATTTGATTGGCTTAAAACTTCCAGTTTATTTAATAATTATAATTAAATTTACTATATTTAATTATTATTATTTTTTTTATTTTTTTTATTTGCAATATTTAAATCTGTCATATACATTTATAATTTATCTGTCAAATGTTGACATAATATTTAATAAATTCATAACAATCAATACATATGTATATGAATACATACAGACATTAATATGTATGTATATATGTATGTATGTATTAAAATTTTAAAACTCAGAAATTCATTAAAAATAACTATTTTGTTAGACATTATATAAATGTGTATTTGTTAAGCAACTTGTAATGTTTTTTGTATGAATTCTTACACATGAAGAAAAACGTTTCTTGGCAAGATTTAAATTAAAACTTAAAGGCCTTATTTATAACAATTTATCAAAGGTTTATAGGACAAAATTTTTTCTATAAACCTTTGATAAGTTGTTATGAATAAGGCAGTAAATGTTTAAAAATTTGGCCCATTGTGGTACCTTTATAGTTACCATTTCCCTTATGCTGATGATTCACACATAAAGGGAAAATGTTTACCCTCCCCAGTTTCGTTAAGTATGTGATTCCTGTGGACCTCGTGAGAACCACTGGTTGGTAAAATAAAACTGACAAGTGACACTTCCCTTAGACAGTCCAGATCATGGAAAAGAGCACTACCAAGATGATTAATACATCTTGTAAGGCTGGACAATCACATAGAAGGTGTTGTACCGATTACTCCTCATCTAAAAAACTTCTACAATAGCTGTGATCTTAACTATTGCTTAAAACAAAAAATCTTTAAAAGAGTAATAGTTTCTTTATCTTATATACACAGTTGTAAAAAGAAAAAGTACCAGAAAGTCGTCTTTTATAGATTTTAATATCATCAAAATAAAAAACTCAAAAATATCTTTTGAGGAACGAAAACATATCTTTTATAGGTTCTCACTTACTCCGGGCTCTACATGCTAAATTTAATGTTTCTAGGTTTAATATTATAGAAATTTGATAGATAATGTGCCTTTTGAAGAACGAAAAAGTACGAAAATGTCCCCTTTTATAGGTAATCGTTTACCCCGAGTTCCGCATTTTTCTAGAAAATAACAGCACACATCTTCATTCGTAACGTGTTGCAAGGAGCAAGGAATTTACATTTATTATGAAATTTTCAGAGGTTGTCTTCTGGAAAGCATATCGATAGAATAATTGAAGATTCGAATCTCGAAAATATCTGGGGTCTTTTCTAAACTGATTTCAACATAAACACAGACAGACGGCACTATAAGGACTCGGAATATATGTACTTTATAGGGCCGGAAAATTATATTATAGAAATTACAAACTAAATGGCAAAGTTATATATTCCCTTTTCGCGCAGGTAAAGAAATTATCAGAAGAGGGGCCCATAAATGGATCAGTTATAAGAGTCGCTAGAAAATGAAAAGTATAATTTATGATTCAAATATAAGTCCATAAATGACTATTTTAATCATATAAAGTCTTTATAAATGATTTCAACAAGTTTTGTAATCTTCAACAATTTCTTCGAGTGTACTTTTTATATAAAATCATCCAATAAATATTTATTATTTATTAAAAACAAATTTATTTTGTCCACACAGCATGAAACCACATATTTTAACTTCTATTTAGAGAAAATTAAAAAAAAAAGTATCGACAACAAACCAAAACCAAAAAATATATTTTATAATAAATAAATCAAAATATTTTAATTAAATTATGCATGAAATCAAATTAGGTTTTTTATGTTTTACTGATTTTCGACATGTGATTTAATGTATTAGATTTAAAAATTTCACACATTAAATAGATAGAAGAGGAAAGATACATTTTTTAATTTTATATTTTCTTCAAACAACAAATTACTATAAACTATTTTTTATATATACCCTACACTAAGTAGTGGTACACTTTTTAGTTTAAGGAACAAAATTATTATAATTTCTTAAAAATTGCTGTTATATGGTAATTTTGAATTTCAGATTTGCAATTTTATTTTAATTTGTTATCAAGAAATTTAATTCTAAATAAAGATCTGAGTTTGATGTGGTTGACTATCACTAGTCTAAAGAAATAATCGCTACCATTAGTAGAACAGAATAGTTGGTTCAAAATTCAAAATACGTAAAGCTCAACTTAAAGTCTACCTTAAACCATTATTAAGTTTTCAACTACTTTTTATAAGATTATGTTTTGTTTTTTCTTTTATCACTTTGACACTAACACCTCAAAACATAACACACCCAAAAATTAAAAAAAAAATAGTTTTGATTTTTTGCCGGCATCTTTCTTTTCTTTTTTATTTCACCTCTGTATTCAATACTATAAAAACTCAAGATGTTTATAAAGCAAAACAGAAAAAAATAATTTAAAATTATTTTGGAAAATATATAGACGGAGAAGACCAGAAGATATAAAAAAAACAACTTTAATTAGTTGCATACTTTCACTGAATAGACTTAACTCAAAAAAACATAAACAAACAAACCCAAAAACTATTAGATCTGAAAAACTGAAAAGTATTTGTTCATAGTTGTGGTCGGACTTTGTTGTGTTGTGTTGTGTTTAAGTTCATTCATAATAAAATGTTGAAAAACTCAAATTATCATTGAAGCGTATCTTGAGAGATTTTCAGATTTTGTTTTGATTATTTTTTTGTGTATATGTATGAACTTGGTTTCGATTTCATGTTTAATATTTGATAAATATTTATAAATAAACAAAAAACTTTATTGTCAATAATTTTATTGCTGACATTTCGTGTGTTTGTGTTTTATTGAGAAGAGACACGAATTATAGCAAGTATTACCTAAGATACATTACTAAGATCAATGTACAACTATAAAATCTTTACTTTCCGCAAGATCCGTTTTCTCTTTATTAAAACCTAATAATAATTAAAATAATGTCGGCAACAGAATTTTCAAAATTTTCAATTCTAACTAAAATTTGTCATCAAAAATATTACAACTTCCTGAAAGCTTAAGAACTGAAATGTTGCAAGTTTATAATAGTTAAAACCTTTTGTCTGATAACTTTCATTATTTAGAGTGGAAGGTTTAATAGAGTTCAATGCTTTTATTGCAGCAATTATTTGTTTATTACCCTCTTAAAATGATCTCGAATATCTTTAGTATAAATTGGCCCCCAAAATAATTATTTTTTATTTCTTATAAATGTCATTAAACTTTTTTTATATACATTATTACCACAATTAAATACTTTTGGGTTTGTCTAATTCTTGTATAAATAAGGTAAACAATAATAATGGTCAAGTTTTATTAGATATGCTGTGATGCTTTAACTGTACCGTAAATAAAACTTTATCAAAAATATTTCAATGGTCACGAGTGTTGTTAAGAAATAAGGGAGCTATATTCGGCAGTGTAGAATAGTAAGTATTAGAAAACGCTTTAAAAGTGGGTTTTAATGTTAATATGTACTTCATCGAGTTCAGTACATTTTAACAGCTTTATAGGTTATATGTTAAAAAATCGATTCGAATCTTTCAGTGGGTTTGACCTATTTTGCCAATTTCCAATGATAAGCATTACATCACCACAGGTCTTACTCTCTGGTTCTCATCGTGCCTACACTGCCGTACAGATATACTTCACATTTTACTAGGACTCATAATCTATGAAATATATATCGATTGTGTTGTAAAGTGAATGAATCCTAGGGATATACTAACCACTAACGTAGGGCACGTAAATAATCTAATCCAATACAATACCGTCAAAAGTTCAAGGGTGTGCAAAAAGCTATTAACCCATAAATGCAAAAATGACTTTCAATGTGAAGTTATAAAAAGAAGACGAAAATTAAAATGTTTTGAAATTTATTACACAAAGAATTTTGATTTCAAAAGATTTCATTTCTAGCAATAAAAGAGAAACCTTGTATGAGTATATACATACATACTAACATATCTATGTCTGTAAATATGTATATGTATCTACATACAATTATTTATCTTAAGGTTAGAAATTTGCAAATAAAAATTGCAAACTCAAACATGATAAATATGACAAGTTTTTTTTAATTAAAATCTTTTAATTGATTAAATTTAAAATTTCAAGTTGTTTTTTTAACAATTAATAACGTTAATCAATTTTCCTTAAATCTGCCAAGTTGGTTGGTTATCCAAAGAAAAAAATTCCTTAAAAAAAAACTTTCGTTAAATTGAACAAGAAAAAAAATTATGAAAACAAGTTCTTCAAAAACAAAATCTCACCTGACCAAAAAAAAAATTAATGAAGAGCAAAACAAAATAAAGATACATACAGCTTCCGCAATTTTTTTTAAGCAACAAATATTTATTCTTTCTTGGTTTGAAGCAAAATATTCACATGACAAACGACTGCGATGGGAAACCTTAGGGGAATTTAACTATCTAATGTGTAAAAAAAAACTTGCAATAACTATAAAAAAAGTTAAACGTTGCTAAGGTTTATAATTGTTTATCATATCCGATTTGTTTCATTATTATTAGACCCAGACTATTAGCAATTCGAAAAAAGTGAATGCAAAAACTTTATAAAGTTTTTTTAATATATGGTCAATTTGACCCAACTCTAAACATCGATTTTGATGAAACTTGCACCAAGGATAGTACTATTGGATAGTAGGCCAGACACAAATTTTCAACTCTATCGGTCCAGAATTACCGAGGTTAGAGGGTCAAAAGGTCAAAAGTTACACTTAACCCTGTATGACCAAAATGTCCAACTTTGACCCCCTCTAACTCCGGCAGTTCTTGCCCCGATAGAAATTTATGTCTGGCCTATTATCCAATTGTACCAACATTGGTGCAAATTTCATACAAATCGGAGGTCATCGATTTTAAAAGTTGGGTCACTTGACACGAAATTTCCCATATGTATCTCGAAAACTGCAGAATCAGAAGAATACTGAAATTAAGTTTACCCAAAAAGTTTGTTAGCAATTCTGTATAGAAATATAATTATGTACATTCTGTAACGAATGAGCTTTCGTATCGAAAATTACAAATTTAAAGAAATTAAGACAAAGTTATCGATTAACCGAGCAGGGTAACGATAACCATACACCCGTCTCTGGTGTAAATCGAACCCACAACCCTGATTAGCTAGCACACTACCAACTATCCTATCGGGGCACCCCACCAAAATCTGGTTTATTTCAACTTCATTAAGCTATCAAAGAGGTCTTTATACTAAGGATAGGATCAAATATAGACCCGTTTACGTCCTACAGTGTTTTTAACAGATCGTCTTAGAATCTAATAAGAACACAGAATATACATATAAAGTTCATATTCAAGAATTCTATTCGATTTGACACTTCTGATTTGCCTTAATGCGAATACACTTAAAAACTGCATGTGTGCTTAATAAACAAAAAAAAAAACTTAAATACCGGTTACTTTACAATCAGCAATAAAAAAACAACATGGACTTAACATGTCCACAACCAAGATGACGATGATGTGGGTAATCTTGGTGCAGAATACCAAAGACAAACACACACAACATAATGCGCTTCTTTTTTTGGACAGAAATCAACAAATTGCGAAAAAAAAAGGAAGGAAAGAAAGAAAATCCAAGAAATTTGCAAGAAACTGGCCTTTTACACACTTTAAACGATTGGAAGAGCAAAATATTCATCTAACAAACGCGAATTCTTTAAAACCAGTTCTAAGGAATTTAATGTGTGATTTTGTTTATAAAAAAATTAACAAACAAATACGGACATTAAATCATGATTTTGTTAAAAAAAAAAAAAACAAATTTGTTGGTTATTTACTTTTTTTACATTTTCTCTGAACAACTTGAAAATAAAAACGAAATTTCTTGATTTAAACACGTTCTTGTGAAAACCTCACGTTTTTATTATTTTCTCATTTAGTCGATATTTTATGACTATTTTTCATTTTTATTTCATTTTTTTTATACAATTTTTCACTTCTTTTAGTTGAAAAATTTTCTTTCGCGTGGTGGAATGGAATGGAATTTGAATATATATTTTTGTTTCTCCTTTTCTAAACCATAAAAATGTCAATATTATGTAAATTTTGTCAGTTTTCATTATTTGTACGATTTATACTGTGTTTTACGTTATTTTTATTTTGGCGCTTTTATATCTTTGTGTAAATTTGCATGAATTTTTTTTTAAAGATACCAACGAGTATCCATTTAAATATTCCTTTGATTTTATTTCTTGTATGGAAATAATCCTTTACTTCGGCACGTTTTATAAGCAGGAGTAGAAGGTGGTTATTTTGTTATGTTCATAACAACAATTTATTGATGTTCAAATAAGTTTTTTCTTTGAATACCATATTGAAAACATTTATGTAAATGTTGGACTAAAACGAAACCATGATACCCTACTCTAATGTTAAAGTGTCATAATATTAATTATTATTGTGTACAAATCATCCTTATATTTTGAATAATACTTAACTTTTTTATTTCAAAGTTTTTAAAACTGGACCGTAGCTAGGAGCTAAAGACCGCTATTTATAATAAATACTAAAAAGTGTAGCATACTTTTCAGTCTTTTCAACTCTTAAATGTCACTCAAATTTCACCGTCATTAAAGACAATCAATTTTTGTCAGCAATATAAGAAATGACTCAATTTAATACTAAAAAAAATACATTCATTTTTTACGTTCATGTGACTCCTTTTGCCCCCGTATTTTTGCCTATAAAAATAAAACATGAATGAATAAATATTTTTTCTAAGCGCGTATTTCCGACCCACACACAACAATCAACTTCTTTGTTTACGGTAGTAGTACTATATACATACATATAGTATTATTATCGTTATTATTGTATTGTATTCCATGACGATATTTTTTATATTGTCTTGCAATAAAATATCAGATAATTTTTTTATTACTTTCTTCTTTTTGCTAATATTGGCAAAATTGTAGAATAATGAAAAAAAAAAGAACACCAAATTACTACGAACGATAAGAAAATATACTTTTTTTCTTTCCATTTAATTTCTATTGTTCATCGTTGATTATCACTTAAAGGAATGAATGGCTATTGGAAATGTATTCCTTGTTATGGGTTTAGAAATTATGACAACAATGTTTGCTAAAAGTTTGTTTAATTTTAAGGTGTGTTCTTCATTTCTTTTTCATTCACTTTTAGCCGTTACTATTACTATAAAATGTTGCATTGTTCTATATTTTTTTGTTGCAAAAAAGGTATGAAAATTATTTCTAATGATTTGCTATTTTTATTAAATGTTTTATAGGTGTGGTTGCCATAATTTTCTCTTTATTTATTGCCTCGTTAGAACTGATTTTATTTTTCATTTAAGGTTTAATTGACCATTTTAGTAATTTGGCTAAAGTATTTTTTAATACTGGCGCTCAACAAATACGACACACTGTAAATGAAAGAGTTGTAATGGATTCATTTGTAAATGAAACCACCACCATCATTTTCGGTCAATAAATAATTATTTTGTAATGGTTGTTGTAATGAAGGTTTATTAGGTTATTTAATGGTAATTTAGGGATTTTAAGGAAAATTAGAAATTATGGTTGCGACATTTTATTATTCAACAAATCTTCTATTTGCAGCAATTTGTTTCTTTAAAAAACATTTTCGAAATATTTTTCCTTTAAAGTAAATATTTGAAGGAAAAAAATAAGATTTAAAAAAAATCTTCATGTAAATTTTTTTAAATATTTGTCTTTAATAAAAATTGTTGAAATATTTTCTTTTTTAAAACAAGTAAGTGTTATATTCGGCTATGCCGAATCTTATATACCCACCATCAAACCGTATGCCATTAATGTGCGTTAAAGTCATTTCCTGAAGGGAACCTTATATGGGGGTAAGGTATAATAATGAACCGATTCCCATAAAATTCTGTACAGAGATTATGGCTTATAAGAAATTTATTTGTGTCGAACTTCATCTCGCCAGTAATGAGCGTTAAAGTTATTTTCTGAAGGGAACCTTATATTGGGGTAAAGTCAATTATGGACCGATCCTCATAAAATTTGATAGAGAGATTTTAACTCGTAAGAGTTAAAAAAATAAACTCTTTTTTTTAAGCCAGTAATGGGCGTTAAAGTAATTTTTTGCAGGGGACCTTATATGAGGGGTAGGGTCAATTATGAACCGATCTTTATAAAATTTGGTAGAGAGAATTTTTCTCATATAAAACATATTTAGGTCAAATTTCATCGCTATAATCGCATTTTTAAAAGAGTTATAACGGGGGCCACGTGGACTGATATTACCCATTTTCAATACCAAACAAACCTTAGCTATAGGATATATTTGTATAATTTAAACTCTGTAGCTCTTTTCGCTCGGACTCTATCGTGCTTTCAACAGACAGACAGACGGGCAGACATGGCTATATCGTCTTAGAATTTAATAAAATAATTGTCATTTTCCGAGAATGCTTTTATGATTCGATGATAATTATTCTATTCTTACCTTTGTGTCAAATTTAAATCTGCAAAGAAAAAAACAATTACAGAAATTAATAAAAGAGCTCAAAAATAAATTCTAAGCTGGAGTCAAGAATTTCCAAAAATATTTTAATTCATATTATTTGATCAATCAAAATGTCCGTCTGACATAAAAATCTATTAAAACATGTTAAGGACCCTGAGAATTTAATTGGCCTCAAATATACTAGATTTCCTTAATTATGAAACAAAAATTCACAAACACTCTAAAAAAAGCTAAACCGGTAAAAACATTTTAATCAAAATATATAAAAATAGTTGTTCACATGTTTTGTTAGAATGTAAATAAGATTTGGCACTACCGCATATTATACTTTTATATAAATGTTGTTTTTTTATTTTAATTTTATATTCTAGACATTAAATATTTGTCTTAATTACCATCATGATTTTTTAGTAAAAATGAAAGTTATTTCTTAAATAACATGCTAAACAAAAAAACTTTAAAAACAACGAGAAAAAAACTTTCATTTTCCAAACACTCCAAAATGGATGTGTAAAAAGAAAAACACATATTTTTGCCATATTAAAATAACTTAAGTTATAAAAGTCTAAATTTGTTAACAAAAAAATAACATAACAACATTTATGTGTTTGATTTCAGCAGGAGAAGTACGTGAAAAATACAATGCCTGTTTAAGAAAGTGTAATGTTGTTGCAAATATGTGTATGTTGCCACAAGCAGCCAGCATACTATATATTTCTTAATAAGTAATTGTCATTTTCCGATAAACAGCTTATAAAAATGTTAAAATAAAACCTCTGGTTTGTTAGAGTTTCTTTGGCAAACATATACAAATTAACATAAAACATGGAGTTTGTTTTGAACAAACACAACACCACAACTTTGAAGTTAGTCTGTCTAACATGTCTCGTTGTGTGTCTAACCAAACTACTCGAACAGGTAAAAATCTTGGAAATCTGTAACCTCAAGTCTTAATTTTATCACCAACACCAAATAAGTATTACGATACAAAATGCAACAAAATATTGCAACAACAACAACAATAAACTTAAATTAGATTTCTTAATAAGTTTAGTGCGGTGTTTTTTGTATCCAACACCAAACAACAACTTAATCGGTTTGAAATATATAGAGTTGAGTTGTTGACATAAATGGCTTAACTTGACGTTCAAGTGGCGTTACATTGTCAGTTCTACTTACAAACAAATTTTGATGCGATTTGTATTAAAACAAATAAGAGAAAAACACCAAAAAATTTTAATTGAAAACAAAGTTCAAGACTTCAAGTAGAATTATGTACCAAAAAAAAAAACTGTTAAAAGACAAGCATCTAAATGAATGAGTCAATAAGTCAAGTCAGTAAACAAGAAGTGGTTAAGTGAGTAACTAAAAGTCTCTGTAATATTAGACACTTTAAACATTTTTTGGTGGGTTGTTAGTTAACCAGCAAAAACTGTAATGACTTGAGCTTATACTTACATTCCAACTACTACATTTGTAAGTACTTATTTATGTATTTATTTGTAAGTACTACGTGTTAAGTACTTGTCTCCAATGACATAACTGTTTAAAATAATGATTTAAAATTCTAATAAATCATTAGTGAAAAGCGGCTTTTTTAGCTTTTTAACTCATTACCAAGGCAAGGATTTTCATGCGCTAAAAAATTTAAAATATGCAAGATATGCATTTATAACAAAATATGCAACATCAAATCGATGCCATTTTGTTGCAAATTCTTCGATTCGCAAAGATAAATTGTCAAAAGTGATTTTGAGTTATCGACTACAAACATGCAATTGCATAGAAATCCTTGCCTTGCTTATTACTTTTCAATATAAGTTTTTGCTGGGTACTTTAAATTTTTAAGTTTTTTCCTACTCACAAAGGGAGGATTTTTGTTCATAATTGATAAATTATTAACAAGAAAATTGATTTTTCCTTAAATGTTAACATGAAATTTGTAACGTAATCGTTGGAATTTTTTTTTTCAATAAATTGTTTTGACTAAGGATATGCGCATTATGTCTTTAGTATGCAAAATAATGAAATATGTATGTATACATGTCTGTCATTAAATTGTTTTGTTTTTTATAAATTTTTAAAGTGAAAGTCAAAAAAAGAAATTGTAAGAAAATTAAGTTTACAGGTGATGGTGGTATGTCAATCTTAAGTCATTGCTTTTAAAGTAGTGTTTGCTATATAAGACACAAATTTAGAATACCGTTAAATTACTTACAATTTAGTACCCTACGCTTAGCTACATCAACATGGTACAGATATGATTGTGTTTGTATTGATATCCAAAAATTAAAATTTAACACCCATTCTTAAATCGGCCGCTCATACAATTAATTGTCTATAGATTGCAAAAAACAGATATACTTAATATTTATTAAAGATCATTAGACTCAAATTACATATAAAACCGTTTCCTAAGATCAATTTAAAGTTTAGAATAAGTTTTTCGATAGAATCAGTAATTAGTCAATGTCTCATAGATAACCTAAGTAATGATTTATTATAATTCCCCTTTTCTAACTAGACCAATCACAGTCAACCAAAAAGTAAAAGTTATTTCTTCTACTCACTCACGTTCTCACTTTTCTTCTAAATGTCTAAAGAAAACTAAGAAAATTTGTTTTTAATCATGTGATTATTATAACTACCAACATATCATGTCTACATCCGGTATATTTACAGTCTACACTTAACACTTGTTTAACTCTACTGACCTGATTAACAACAAAATTTTAATAAAATTAGAAATAAAAGTAAAAACAAACACAAAAAATGTTTTTCCATCATATGGTCAAATATTTGTTTAGATTTAGAGGAAAACAAATCTTTCATTTTCACGCACTAAAATACAAATTTTCAGTAGTTTTGGATTTTTTGTGTGTGTTTCACAAATAATTTCAAACAAATTGAATTTTCATGTTATAACTAACAATAATGTTCAAGTATGAGTATGATGAAACAGGCATGGAACAGCTGAATGTGGATAAAAATTAAAATTTAAAAGTTTTTAATAATCTATTTTTGGATTATTAGATTTTAGATTACATATATCAAATATAAATTTATCAAATATGTTTCAATTTACATCAATCCTTATAAAGTTGGCCAACCCCTGTATATAGTATATGCGTAAGTGCATGTAACAACAGGTCTCTTCCTAAGTGTTATTTAAATATAGTTTTATTGGTTTTTACTAGTTTAAATAGATTTAAATGTGGTTAAAAAGTTGTATAAACAACTTAAAGTTTAAACAAAAAATAATTGAAATAAACTAAACCAAATATTATTTGCTGTGGGGGATAAAAATAAATATAATATGCACCTGTTTTAAGTGTTAAAACAAGTCAATGAATGGGAAAAGTGAATAAATAAAATTTTAGGGCATTTGAAATTATACACTTTTTATATAAAATATATTCAAAAAATTTGGATTATACATACCAATGTAAAATATTGGAATATAGTTTTTTCCACTTGACAGTAAGAGTTTGCAAATTAGCAATAAAATCGTTTTAAAAATGACAATTATTTAGCTTGAAGTTATTATCAACTCCGAAGAAACACACCTAGACCTGAATATCTGTTAAGAATCGAACCTACGACCAACAGACCGAACTTACAAACGAACCTACCAGAGGCATCCTTTATAATGAACTTATATATTTCACAATTTTACTTTATTACGAATTACGAAAATCCATAATTTTATAAAGAATTAATACAATTCTCATTAAGTTAAGAATATATGAAGCCTAAGAAGATATCTTTAATTTACTACAATACTAGCATAACTCAAGTTGTTGTTGTTTTCATTGTATTTTGCTATGTAATGACAAACTTTCGTATATTTTGACCATATTATTTTGGATTGCTCCTACATCCATTATTTATAAACCGATTTTGCAAAATCTGAGAGAATTCTGTGGTAAAATGGCAAAAGTATTTAATTTTTTTGTTGTACTTTTCAGCATAACGCTTTAAAGTTTTAAATTCCAATACAAAACTATAGTAAAACACATTTAAAAATTTCGATATTTTCAAAAGTTTTGATATGATCTTTATGAAAAATTTACAGTTTAGTTTAGTACGGAGATTTCAAAAATGATTTTAACTTAACTTGAGATATTTTTGCCACAGAATTTTAATTGACTTGCAGACAAAGGGGGAAGAAAGACAAATGGAAATAGCTTAATCGACTCTATCTATGAGTATTCAGAATAATATATTCAGAAAAATATATTGTGGAAATTACAAACGGAATGACAAACTAATAGATACCCTTCTCTTGAATGTGAATGGTATAATTATAAAGACGAGCTAAAGGTTTATGTAAATAGTCTTGGGGGATAAATTAAATGCTGACTTTATGATCGATTGAACCCAAAAGCTTTTTTTACATGGGTATATGTAGCCTCCAAAATTTTAATCACATTTTTTTATAACATAATACTACAT